>NC_136241.1:35752500-35857500 GCF_053564925.1 Oryzias latipes | reverse complement strand
ACCCTGTCAATCTTTCTCCTCCGTGCCGTGTCTCCTGTGTTCAGTCTGACACACTGACATCAATCTGTGATGTCATCAGATCTTTTTGTTCTAGAATCCTGGAACGTTTGAACTTTGAGAGAAAAGAGTGAAAATGTTAGAAACCAGGAGAAAGTGAGGAGGGAGGAGCTCACTGCCTGAAAGCTCAATCCTCACAGTTCACAGGTTTGACAGCTCAGGCCTGACAGAGCAGAGCTTCTCCCCACACATGAAGGAGGTGTTCCTCCTTCTGTCCCTCACACCAGAAAGAATCTCCCTAAAGCTGAACAAAGTCTTCGTCCTCACTTCTGTGTTCTCCTCCAACTTCTCCCACTGCCAGCCCCCTCCTCCTTGAGTCTTTACACCTCCTCCTTCTCTTTCTCCTCTCTTTTCCTCCTCCTCTCTTCTCCTCCTCCTTCTCCTTCTTCTCCTCCTCCTCCATTTTTCTCCTTCTTCTCCTCCTCCTTCTCCTCTCTCTTCCTCCTCTTTTCTGACGTGTGAATGTGAATCACTCTCCTTCCTGCTATGTCTCCCCCTATAGGACAGCACCTGTCGATGCACTTTGATGCTTTCCACCACCTGGTCAGCGACCTCCCTCCAGCCCTCCCCGTGCGCTCCCTAAGAAAGGTACCCTCCTCCTCCTCGTCTTCCTCCTGCTGTTAGCCTGAATGCCTGACTGTCCACGTGCCCCCCACCCCCCAGTAGCTCTGTTTTCCAGCTTAGTGAAACAGAAACTTTGTCTGTTTTTGTACTAGATTACTAAAGTTAAAGTCAAACAAAGCGACACCTCCAGCTTTCACTTATCAGCAGCACTCGGGGGGGGGGGGGGGGGTGTGAAGGTCTTTCAGTGTTTAGACAGAGCAGGAGACAATCTTCTGACCTTCTTTAGCGTTTTTAAGCGTTTGTCGCTCTTAAAGCGACAGGAAACGAGGGTGGGGTCGGGGTGGGGGGGTTGACCCTTGTGAGGTCAAAGTTTTTGAGCTTGACGGCTCTGCTTTTGTCACAAAACTGTTCATCTTTATTAGAATAAATGTTTTGGACTCAGATTTTCACTTTTGCCCCCCTCCCCCCAGTCCCCCCTCCCCCCTGTTCCTGCCTTGCCCACCAGTCCACAGTCCATCCTGGATGGCAGTAACTCCACCCTGTCGGGCAGCGCCAGCTCCGGGGTCTCCTCGCTCAGTGAGAGTAACTTTGGCGGCCCCCCCTCCTCCTCCGCCCCCACGGCCGGCCGCGCCGACACGCTGGACTCCGCCCCCGCCAGCCGGGTTTGGACCACCGACCAAGAGGACCTGGACTTCCCCTATCAGCCGGTGAGGTACAGCCTTTCCGAGCCCGACGTCCTGGACGGAGTCAAGCCCCCGCCCTGCCGCAGCCGCTCCGCCCCCGGAGGCGTGGGCCCAGCTGGGGGGGTCTGTCAGACGCAGTCCCCGGCCCCGGGGCCGCCCCACCCACAACACCACCACTACATCCCGCACCACCCTCCTCTTTACCACCTCCACGAGCCTCCCCCACTCCTGCCCTCCAAACCTTTCCTCAGGGAGGGCTGCATCCCCGAAGAGGACCCCCTGAGCAGCCAGCCAGGCGCCCCCCCTCCCCCGGCGCCCCGGCCCCTGCCACGCAAAATCTCTCAGCCCCTAATCGCTGCTAAGGAGGAGCAGGCCAAGGTGGCGTGGGAGCACGGCGTCGGCAAGGACTGAGGGGGCGGGGCTCGCCGAGTCTGAAGAGCCAGACACAATGTGAGGAGGAGATCTTCCTCTGAGCTGGGGGGTCACACTGTCCACCGAACCCCTCAAACCTTCTCCTCTTGGCGCCGTAGAAGCGTCCACCGTGAAAGCCTCACGCCGTTCTGGCCGCCGTGTCAGTCGCCACGTGACTTTTCAGCTTCACAGGAGGGATCTCCTCTTCTGTCACGAAGGGCATCGAACCCCGACAGCTGGTTGTTCAGAGAGACGCTGCACCACAGCCGTGGAATGAAAACTTCCGCTTTGTGAGCTGCTGGATGAAAGCGTCTGTGGACGACCAACACTGGGGGCCGCTCTGAGGCGGCTGGGGGCCGCTCTAAGGCGGCTCCGCCCCCATTTACAGAGCTTCAGGGAACGTTGTGGTTCAGACGATGAAGACTTCTGATGAAGACTTTTGCAGAGAGTCTGTACTCCAAAAGGACGTTTCTGACTGTTTAAACAGTAGCTTGTTGGGGGGGGGGGTCTCGGGTGACCACGTGCAGGTTTCTGTTTCCTGTTGTGGTTTTTCCTCGTCTGATGATCTTCAGTTTGAGCGTTTTCTGGTCAGACGTGGATCCAGGCCGCCGTCTTCTTCGTCCTCAGTCGGCCTGACGTCGTGTCTGTTTGCTGCGTTTTCTGCGTCCAGTTTTCATTGGTTTGAGCACCAATCAGGTGACGTTTAGACATTCATCTCCAAATATGACTTTGTCTTTTTTAGCCTATTTTTAGTGACAAAAATCCCGTTTGATTTGATTTCAAGGCCTCCTAAGGCGCTCAGGCTCGGTTCTGTGTGTTTGCTCCTTCCTTCTGTCACGCTGACGTCTCGTCGGGTTCGGTGAAGACATTTGGATCCGGCGGTTCTGTCTGAAGGATCCTGGAGTCTGCAGCATTCTCACATCCACCTCCCTGAAACTGGTTTCACTGGTTCTCCGGTGGAATCGGCTCTCTCCTTACCTTCAGTAGATTCAGTTGGATGCAGCAGGTGTCGCTCCTGGTCACCGATGGGGCTTCAAACCTGCAACCTCGGCTCCTTTGGAGGTTTTCCAGAGTTTGAGTAACTATGCAACGACCTGATGAGATGTTTCCATCAGAGTGTGAAGAGTTTAGGGTTTTACAGTCAGGAGCAGAAATGTTGGAAGAGAAAAATGGTTTTGTGTTTCATTTGCTGACGGCAGGAAGAAGGTGGAGCCTGACGATGGGAGGCGGCGTTCGTGCAGCGTGGCCGCCATGTTTGTTCTTCCTGTCCATAACCTCCAGACAGACAAGCAGCAAAAGCTGGTTTGGTTTCTGTTCATTTCAGGGCAGCTGAAACATTTTTATTATTACTGTTTGATGACGATGGCGTTCACGTCTTCACGGCGATGTCGTGGGTTTGAACTCCCGTCCATGTAAATGCTCCTGTTTTCCTACTCACGTAACAAACCGCTGTGCTGTTTATTCACCATTCATCATATTAAACACCACTGAAGAAGTCTGACTCCTGCTGAATGTCTTTATTTCCTATTAAGGTTTCAATAAATCATCTGTATTTCATTTATTTTAACCAACTTTCGACTTTTTGTCGGCGTTGGGACCCACAGAACAGCGTTCTGAAGGAAGAGCCGAGTGGCTGACAGACGGTGGTAGATCAGCAGTGAGACTCTGGGTCAAAGTCCAGTTCATCCCTAAAGCCGCTCTCTTCCTGAACAGAACCTTTTCACAGGGTTCCTTTACAGCACTGAGACCTGATGATGCTCCGCCACATCCTGACCTCTGACCTCTTGTGGAACAGCACTGACCTGCTGTCTGCTCACAGCTGAGGACCACCACCAAAATGTGTTTGTTTCTCCTGACAGCGGTTCGATGAACCCGGACACGCCTTCCTGTCACGGATCAGAACCTCACCTGCTGTCATCTCCATTCAGGATCATCGGCATTCCTCTCATTCTTCCCAAACGGGACGGCAGGATTCCTGACAGAAGGTCCTGTCAGCGGCTGCAGGAGAACATCTGATGAGGCTTTTTTCTCCAGAACGTTCCCTCCGCTCTCAGCGTGTCTTCGGCCCCTCTTTGTGTTTTCTTTTCTATCGCCGGTCATCTGCTGCTCGTCCGTCTCAGTGATGCTGAGGTGATGATGTACAGGAAGAGGGCGGCGGTAAATCCCAGCCCTCGACAGAAGGCTCCTTTATTCCACTGTAAGGTACAAAGAGATGCCGGCGGGACGGGGCCCCTCGGCCACACGGGGAAGGATATGAGTGCTGAATGAGGAACGCGGAGGCCCCTGTGCCGCTCTGCTTCCACACAGAGGGTCACATTTTCCATCCAGTAATCCCATTTCCAACGGGACACTCTGCGGTTACTCTGAAAACTAAAGTTCAGTCCTTATCTTCAGGCTAAGGGGAGCTTTTTTATTTTTACTTTTCTGGTGTCCGTTAGAGCCAGACGCGGAAATTTCCCAGAGAGGTCATGTTTACACAAACCAACAGAGCTTTTTTCTTCGGGGTACAGTGGAGGATTTGTGAGCTGCTGCTGAAGATTTGGGTTTCTCTAAATTTGGAAATCCCCGTGGAGACGATAAGTTTAAAAAGCTGGGCTGAATGGGGGCCAACAGAGGAGCATTCTTCATCTGAGCCTCACCTTTACCTCACAGTCCCACCAACAGTTCCCTTACTGTTCTGTTTTAGAACAGGCCAGAACTCAGGGACCCGGTTCTCTGCAGGCTCACAGGTTCCACTGCATCACTGAGGTGGTTTCTTCAGGTCAGAACAACTCATGGATGTCGTCTGCGTGTGACGTCTGTTGATATCAGAAAAAGGTTTAATGCACTCAAAAAAAGGAAATTACCAGCCAATTAAGTTAACGAAAATGTAACTTGTCATTTCAACCAGAAAATGTTATGTTTGTAAATCATACATGAATGAATCATGTCGATTGTACATAAAAATAATTAATTTAACAGTTACTAATGTCAATCATGTTGATCCAATATGATACCATTAAATTGGATTACATTAGTAATCGCAAGGAATTATGGGATACCATTTTCTCTGCCTATCTGGGCAGATTGGGGTTTAAGTGGGAGTTTTTGTCCATGGGTTTTGTTGTCTAGCTGTTTTACTCTGTTTTAACTAGTAATGTAACCCTTGTTCTATCCTAGGCACATTAACATTGGGAGGTGGGTCATCTAGACCCACTAGACAGAGCTCTGAACCTTTTTTCTTCAATGATTTGTGATCTTCACTGGTGTCCATGGATTACATGAAATCTTTCCACCTTTATCCACCTTTGTCATGGTAGGGAGAACACGTCAATGGAAGGGGGGGGGGGGGGGGTCATCTAAGATAGCACAAGGGTTAAACTGTTATGTTTATTTTTTTTCTGCACCATGAGTTAGAAATTGGTAAAGGATGATCACAACCCCCTTGTGCGGTAAATTGCTAATGTCCCAGTTTGTGGCACGTGAGCTCCTGCCTTGTGATGCCAGACAGTGCCTGTTAGATCATTTCCTTGATGTGTAAATGACAAGGCCCATTAGTTGAACTTTACAAAAGTGTGTCAGTTTCAGTTGTATAAACAAATGAAAGAAGAAATATCAAGAAAGTTAAGTTAGATCAACATATTATATTGATTTGGGTAGACATACAATAAACTGACTTCAATTACATGTTACTAATTGAAGTGATTCATTAAAATTGAATCAACTTGCTGCACGGTGGCGCAGTGGTTAGCGCTCTTGCCTCACAGCAAGAAGGCCCCCGGTTCAAGTCCCGGCTGGGGGACCTGAAAAACACATCAACAGGGGACCTTTCTGTGTGGAGTTTGCATGTTCTCCCCGTGCATGTGTGGGTTTTCTCCAGGGTCTCTGGCTTCCTCCCACCATCCAAAAACATGCTTCATAGGTTAATCGGTTAATCTAAATTGTCCCTAGGTGTGAGTGTGAGAGTGAATGGGTGTGTGATTGAGGATATTCTACCCTGCGACCAGTCCAGGGCATCCCTTGCCTATGCTCAAGTGGCCGGGATAGGCTCCAGCAACCCCGTGACCCCGAAAGGGAATAAACGGTAAAGAAGATGAAAAAAAAAGAATGAATGAATCAACTTAATGTATTTAGGTTGAACTTTAATACATTAAGTTTGCCCAACCGAGGTACAATAAGTAGGACCAATATGGTTCTATTTTGTTCAACTAAAGCTATTTAAACAGGTGGAAATCCTTTCCATCATTTTTTTATGTTCATTAAATGGGAAAGTTATTTTTAGTGTAAATGTGTGTTTAGTCATTTTATTGTTATTTTAATGCTAAAAAAAACAAAAAGCTTGAGAGAGAAGGAAAGGGAGTGGAGTGACCTTACCAGACCATCTGAAGACAGAAAGAAGACGAGAACCAGACAAACAATCTGCAGAACATCTGAGAACATGAGTCCTGACAGTTTTCAGTGTCCGAAAGCAGAAGAGAACCGGAACCGGACCAACTGAAAACCCTGGAACTTCTGTGTGAAACAAAAGAGAACAGAACTGTAATGATGAAGAAGAGCAGAGGAAAGCTGTACAGTCGAGACAGAACCCGGGTTCTTCCTGAACCGCCAGCGTCTGTGGATGTGTGACGATCTCCAGCAAGAACTCCACCAGAACGACGAGTGGGAGAAGACGGAACCGTCTCAGACCTTCCAGACAGATGTGTCTTCTCCAGCAGAGAAACATCACCATTCTTTGTAGAAAACCCAGATAACCGGTGTTTGTCTTTGCTCCTGTTTTCCTGTAACCCTTGTTCTATCCTAGGCACTTTACCATTGGGAGTTGGGTCATCTAGACCCACTAGACAGTGCTCTGAACCTTTTTTCTTCAATGATTTGTGATCTTCACTGGTGTCCATGGATTACATGAAGTCTTTCCACCTTTATCCACCTTTGTCATGGTAGGAGAACACCTCAATGGAGGGGGGGGGGGGGGGGTCATCTAAGATAGCACAAGGGTTAAACCGCCACTAACGGGTAAAAGACATGACTCTGCGATGACAGCCTGTCCTCCATCTTTACCAGCTCCATAACGGCAGCATTCAGCTCTGAGTCTGTGGAGTAACTGAGATCAGGAGGTTCATGCCTCCAAGAATGAGCTCTTTCATTTGTGGGGAAGGAGGGAAACGGCGGCGGCCGTCTGTGTTTCAGGCGCAGGAATCTCCCACGAGGCAGAGATCAGGTGACCTGTGGGTGCTCGTCTCCTTCCTCACACGTGTGTTTCCTGACATGATGAGGATGAGGAGGAAGAAACACAGGCCACAGGCCTCTCCGTTGGTTGTTGTGGAATTAGAAAAAAGCTGAGTCCTGACAGACACGTGATTGTTTGACCTGCTGTTCATTACCCCCACCCCACTCCCCATCACCACCCTGAAAGGAAGAAGGGTGGATGTTCCGTGAAAAACGTTCGGTGAGGGAAAGTGTGTCAAAGTGAAACATCATGGCGAGGAGAGGAAGAAAACATGAAGAACACGTGAAGAACATGTGAAGAACATGTGAAGAACGTCTAACGGCTGATTGGGACGGGAGTCCACCAGGGCGCCACCAGGCCCATACAGCTGCATGTCACCAAAGCTCCACCAGTGTGAAGGAGTCAACCGGGTCCAACCCGGTCCTACCCGGTACTTCTTTGATATATATTCACCTGAGAAATAACCTGCTGCTTGATTGACAGGTTGGTTCATCCATTGGACTCTGGACCTGGTTTGTTCCATGGAAACGTTTAGAGAAGGAAGGCACAAACCAGAGGTGAGGAACCAGGAGCAGCAGTAATCAGTCAGCTACTTCAGTGCAGAAGATCCAAACGCAAAGAGACTCAAACTGAAAAGTGTCTTCAACCAAACACCGAGTGGAACGGAGAAACTCTGCAAACTCTGAGTGGAGATGAACGCTCTCGGGCGAAAAGCTGAGAAACAGGAATGTGAGGAATGAACAGGGAAGCTTGGCTCTTCTACGGAGAAGCGTGTCCATGTGGGTGGTCCATCACGCCTCTGTGGTTCTGCTGCTTGGCTGGGTCAGAACAACAGGGCTCCTCAGGCGGGTCTTCTGGCCGTAAACTGAACTCAGGCGGTGAAGCAGCTTGAAGCTGCTTGAGCTTTGCTGCCGTTGGATTCTGGATTTAGAGGATTACCGTCAGACGTGGACGGGCGGTTCTTTGCTGCTCCACATTGAAGAGTCAGCAGAACATCTCACAGTTTTTCACACGCTGCAGAAATGCTCTTTTGGATAATCAGAGGGTTTTTAAAATATCTTCTAAATATGGAACTTAATTTGTTTGCCTTGAACCTGGTTCTGCAAACTTCCCCCAAAGTTACAAACAGAAATCGTGATAAAAAACTGTGACCATCGACCGGCGAGAGGAAGAATTTGATTTCGTACACATATATTTATCCCTTGTTCTATCCTAGGCACTTTAACGTTGGGAGTTGGGTCATCTAGACCCACTAGACAGTGCTCTGAACCTTTTTTCTTCAATGATTTGTGATCTTCACTGGTGTCCATGGATTACATGAAATCTTTCCACCTTTATCCACCTTTGTCATGGTAGGGAGAACACGGCAATGGAAGGGGGGGTCATCTAAGATAGCACAGGGGTTAAATATATGACTGTTCCTTCATGTGTTTATATTTTACACTCTTTTTATTCCAATGACCTGTGGATTAAAGGATTGTGATGCATGTGGAGCAGAAGCTGGAGTAGAACCGGACTGAGGTGTTCTGATGGATCAGCTAGTCCATTATGTAAGACGGTATTTTCTTTACTCAAATTACCCCCACCCCCACCAGAGAACCCAAGCTCTGCATGTCGTCTTTATGGGAGCCATGACCGCTGTGTGAATGCGGTAGCTGCACCGACTGATGAGAGCAGCAACGTAAAAATAGGAAACAGGACAAATGTCTGAACTGCACAGCAGTTGAAGAAAACAGGACCTGCTGTTGCTGTCAATCAACGTTTCATTTTTTGATATAGGTACACAATTCTGGTGATGATAAAAGCATTTTTGGAAGAAGTCTGCAGTCACATGGTAAACGTTTACGTCTGTGGGGAATTGAGCATCAGTCAAGAAAAATCTCATCTTTTCTTAGTCTTTGTTTTGAACATCATGTCGTCACAAACAGCCTCACAGAAAATTCAACAGGAATCGGCTCAAGTCGGTTCTTCACCCAGAAATTCTTCCTAATTCTGCAGCTTCAGCTTCTGCAAACCCTACGTCTGCGTCTGCATGTTTGTCCTTTGCTGCGTCTGCGTCTGCATCTGCCTCAACCTTAATGAGTTAACTTTGCACAAAGAGATGAAAGTTGGCTTTGGTGAACTCCTGATGAATCATCTCCAACAGGACGTCCGCCTTCTCCTCCGGGCCTCTATGTGGCCCGGCCTCTCTCCTCCCCCCACTTGCAGGGCCTCGGGGGGTCAGGGGCAGGTGGAGCTCAGGGGTGTAGGTGAAGCTGAAGGACGTGCGATAAATGAGGCCGTCAGTTCGGATGAGGGACAGAGGGACGGTGATGACGTGTCGCAGACGGCGCCAGCCGTCACTGAAGAAGGACACGTCCGGAACGACGCAGAGCAGAGATCTGGGAGACCTGGAAGAAAGAGAAGCTGGAGGTTTGTATCCGCGCTCTAGAACAGCTTCAGGAGTGCCGCATGCAAAGACCATCAGGGTTCCACGTTTGTAGTTCAGGAGAGCTCCAGCACCAATCAGCATTTACTAAATCCCACAAGTGTTTGGCGTTGAAGACAAAAATCCTGACGGACCTTAGTTGTTGGTAGATTAAGTAAGGCTTAGTGGGCTGAGTGCAGTATCAGAAGTTAACGCACGACATGGACGGCTTCCACGTCGTGCGTTAACTTCTGATGATGCACCCTTCAAAGGCTATTAACCCACTTATGGTCACTTGCAAAAGAAATAAATATTCAGCCATTTTTAAGTACTTTATTCTTGTTATTTTTTCTGTTTGGATCTCTTTTTTCACAAAAAGCGGAGCATTTGTTACGCGGTACCGCTCCGTCCGCGAGTGCAGCGGCAAAGGAAAGCGATATCTATGCTGATGACCACGATGTGTTAAATATAGGATCTGTTCAGAGAGAAAGTTCACCTCTGACCGCTTTTGTTTTTCCAGATGATGAAGATAAAGTTTGTTTTAAAGAAGCCAGCGCAGTGATACAGAACATTTCAGATGTGTGACCGGAACTTGTTTTTTAGGCGTGTGGTTATCACTGTGGATTATCACTTTTTAACGCACACCCAGCAGCCAATCAGAATCCAGTATCATCAGGACCATGGTATAAGGAACTTCTTCTTCCCTCAGAGTAAATGTGAACATGAGGGCAACGCGTCTTTTAGCTGCTGTTCCTCCAACAAGGCGCTCTTTGTGGGTTCTTTCCTCAGGGAGGACTGTTTGCAGAAACTCGCCCGGGTTCATCTCAGCCGCAGCAGCTGAGTTACGTTCCCTCGGTCCTTCAGGTGTGGGATCTGAGGTGGCGTCTGACGCCAGAGGGGCTGACGTTAGGAACGGGGGGGCATTTGGAGGGGTAGCAGTCTTTCTGTCACTCCCACACAATTCCTGGAGGTAGAACTGCTCTCTGTGCGGCCCTGATGCCCAGAAAAAGACCTTCATGCTCGTCTCCTTTGGCGTCCAAAACAGGACTTTGCATAAACCAACCGGAATTCTGCTCTGGAAAAATGGCCTCAAAAACAGTTTCAAAATGTAAAATACAAGATGTTTTTTCATTGTTAGAAGTAAAGAATCTGCCAATGGAAACAGCAGACTATAGTTTTTATACGATTTTAAAAGACGTTTCGCCCTTTTAAAACTACATTTAATCATGAAATTAGCTACAAACACTCATATTTAGGTAATTTACTTTGGTTATTGGAACATTTTTTTTTAACAAAATTAAACTTAATTCTGCTCAAAAAAAGAGTTTTATGTCTTTACAGTATATATATTTATACCCTCCTCTTCCCATGTATGTCCTATCTAAAGGGCTACAACAGTCCTATCCAGACCATAGTAATCCTAAAGTTAGACTAGAAGTAAACAGTTTGAAACATGTCTCTTAAAAATGAAATGTTAACATTCGTTTACTGTCCAAATTCTGTCCTGCTGTTGTTAAATTCATTTGAGTCCAGTTTCTTTAAACCAAGATCATCTATAAACAAGACCTCTCACTGTTCACAAAAAACTGCATCTCTAAAATAATATGTAAATGATCAAAAACGGTTTAAATAAATATATCACTTAAGTTGAGATGCCTCAGCTAAATTTTGAACAAACAAAATAACCACGACATCTTCCTGCTAAGTTGCTGGTGCTGCACATTTGTCTCATTTTGAGCATTATTAGAAATTTGCACTAAAATCTGGACATGAAGACGGTGAGATTTGGTGTTTTTGCTGTGTGTGCACGTTCACAGAATGCAAACACAAACCTCTGTTAAAGTCTGGCTGGAATGAATCCCATCTTTGTCTGGGACTCACTCTTCATTTTAGATTCAAATTTTACAGAAAACCGCAGAACCCGTCCTGCAGACGCACAGAAATGTCCTCATTTACCTCACTGGGAGTTTGTTCTTTGAATTCTCTTTAGCAGAGCCGATCCGCTCTCTGGAGATGTTGGGGTGAAAACTTTTATCAGGGTTTTGCTCAAAGGCACAGTGTCCACAGTGAGTCCTGAAGCGTCTGCAGGACAGTAAAAACTTCTGAATAGGCTTCACCACCAAAGCATGCAGGGCATAGCCCCCCCCCAACCACCACCAACTTCACTGCCTTGCCCAAGGGCAGTTTGACACACATGGCCAGGCAGAGCGGGAAGTGAACCTGAGACCCTTCTGTCAGAGGTGGAGCGCTCCGCCTCTGCAGCACTAAGCATGTTTGCTGGTAACATCTGGACCGTTTGTTCCCCTCAGCTCGTCTGAACAGAACCAAGCAGAGTTCCAGAACCGGATCTGCAGACTGTCCGACTCCTAAACGGGACGTTTTAGTGACTTTAGAACGCTGATCTAGAACGCTGCTTTCAGTGGAACACGAGTTCCTGCTGTTTGAAAGTTCCTCTCTGGACTCACTTGAACATGGTCTCAGCCTCTCTGCTGCCAAACCAAACTTTGAGGTGGGGGCTGAAGTTTTCTCCATGGACTTCCAGCATGGCCACATGTCCCCCCCCATTCACCTGCAACAACAGAGTTTTACCCTGTAAGGGGTTCCAGGTGAGGACAGAACCGAGACATGGACGACACACCCTACCAGGCAGGAGCAGCAGAAGTATTCGGTCAGAACATGGATGTTCAACAGTACCTCCAGCCTGGAGATGGAAGGAAAAGGGCTGACGGGGGTCTGAACGCAGGCCAGACTCTGGTTGAAGGTGAACTCCACGGACTCCACGCCAATGATGGTCCAGCAGGATCCGTCGTTCAGCACCACCCTGCTGGGGTCCTGGCTGCTGGGCGGAGCCTGTAGGCCAAGAAACGGCAAGAAGAAGAAACATTCGGCACTGAAGAGACCAGAGACGCAGAACAGAGATGGTAAAAAGAGGAGGACAGCGGGGCAAAGAGGTATTTCTCAATCACAGATTGTGCAGGTCCTCCCACTGAAATGATGAGTTCAGCTTTTTGAGTGGGAGACTGCAGAATGGAGGGGGCTGCTTCATCCCCCCTTGCCCATCCCCTGCAGGAGAGCTCAAGAGGGGCCGCTGCAATGGCGTTGGGACGGCAGGTGCCTCAGCAGCCAAACCCCCAGTCATGGAAATTGGCTCTTGGAATCTGGAACGCCACTTTTCTTGGGGTGATGGGGGCCTGAGCTTGTGCAGGAGGTTGAGAGGTACCAGCTAGATGTGGTCAAACTCAGCTTCCTGCCAAGCTTAGGCTCTGGAGCTCAATCCCTGAAGGGGGTCGGCCTCTCTACCTTTCTTGGTCTGCTCATGCATGGCACATTTATGTGGGCTTACTCGCTAACCCTCAGCTCAAGAGCCAAGCGTTGCAGTTTCTCCTGGTGGAGGAGATGGTGATAATGCTACCTTCGGGGCGGGGGGAGGTAAAGTGTATCTTATGGGCCAAGTAAGCTCCCTGAGGGGCGAGGGTAATCCGGAGGGAGCTCGGAGTATAGCTGCTGCTCCCCCCCATCCGGAGGAGTCAGTTGAGGTGGCTCGGGCATCTAGTCCAGATGCCTCCTGGACGCCTCCCTGGAGAGGTGTTCCAGGCATGTCCCACTGGTTGGAGGTCCCCAGGGAAGACCCAGGACACGCTGGAGAGAGTACATCTCTAGGCTGGCCTGGGAACGCCACGGTGTCCCCCCAGAGGAGCTGGAGGAAGTGGCCACGCGAGGAAAGTCTGAGTATCTTTGCTAAGACTGCTGCCCCCACGACCCTGTCCTGGATGAGCGGAGGAAGATGGATGGACGGATGAGTGGGTGGATAGATGGATAAGTGGGTGGATGGATGGATGAGTGGGTGGATGGATGGATGAGTGGGTGGATGGATGGATGAGTGGGTGGATGGATGGATGAGTGGGTGGATGGATGGATGAGTGGGTGGGTGGATAGATGAGTGGGTGGGTGGATGGATGAGTGGGTGGATGGATGGATGAGTGGGTGGATGGATGGATGAGTGGGTGGATGGATGGATGAGTGGGTGGATGGATGGATGAGTGGGTGGGTGGATAGATGGATGAGTGGGTGGATGGATGGATGGATGGATGAGTGGGTGGATGGATGGATGAGTGGGTGGGTGGATGGATGAGTGGGTGGATGGATGGATGAGTGGGTGGATGGATGGATGGATGAGTGGGTGGATGGATGGATGGATGAGTGGGTGGGTGGATGGATGGATGAGTGGGTGGATGGATGGATGAGTGGGTGGATGGATGGATGAGTGGGTGGATGGATGGATGAGTGGGTGGGTGGATAGATGGATGAGTGGGTGGATGGATGGATGGATGGATGAGTGGGTGGATGGATGGATGAGTGGGTGGGTGGATGGATGAGTGGGTGGATGGATGGATGAGTGGGTGGATGGATGGATGGATGAGTGGGTGGATGGATGGATGGATGAGTGGGTGGATGGATGGATGGATGAGTGGGTGGATGGATGGATGGATGAGTGGGTGGATGGATGGATGGATGAGTGGGTGGGTGGATGGATGGATGAGTGGGTGGATGGATGGATGAGTGGGTGGATGGATGGATGAGTGGGTGGATGGATGGATGGATGGATGAGTGGGTGGGTGGATGGATGAGTGGGTGGGTGGATGGATGAGTGGGTGGATGGATGGATGAGTGGGTGGATGGATGGATGGATGAGTGGGTGGATGGATGGATGGATGGATGAGTGGGTGGGTGGATGGATGGATGAGTGGGTGGATGGATGGATGAGTGGGTGGATAGATGGATGGATGAGTGGGTGGGTGGATGGATGAGTGGGTGGGTGGATGGATGAGTGGGTGGATGGATGGATGAGTGGGTGGATGGATGGATGGATGAGTGGGTGGATGGATGGATGGATGGATGAGTGGGTGGGTGGATGGATGGATGAGTGGGTGGATGGATGGATGAGTGGGTGGATGGATGGATGAGTGGGTGGGTGGATAGATGGATGAGTGGGTGGATGGATGGATGAGTGGGTGGGTGGATGGATGGATGAGTGGGTGGATGGATGGATGAGTGGGTGGATGGATGGATGAGTGGGTGGGTGGATAGATGGATGCCAGATGCTTCTACTCCCCTCTGTATTACATTTAGAAAAGGGTCAGAGGTCAGAGGTGATGCTTGCTCACCTGGTACTGTATGATGGCATCATTGGAAAGGCACAGGAAGGAGCAGAAATCGTCTCTGAACTGAAACGCGACCTTGTGGAGCTGGGAGACGGGTTCATCCACATCTAAGATGGCCTGCTGCTTGTTGACTTTCCGAATGACCTGCAAGCATCCATAATATCAGGAACATTGGAGGATCTCACGTTTCATGAGATCAAATCTTCTCCAACTTCTGCAGCTCTCAATTTGCTGGGCAACTGTGGTGCAGCGGTAGGGCCGTCATTCTCTGACAGTGTGTCTTTGGGCAAGACACTGAACCCCATGTTGCCTCTGGTGGAAGGTTAGCCAGTGTTTGGTGTGAACGCTTTGAGCCTTTGAGGAAGGTAGGAAAAAGCTTTATACGCCATTTGAATCTGATCGTTGAGTCCTGCAGCTCCATGTGGACCATGAGGCGTCTGAGACAAATGTCCACATCTGCATGCAGCTTCAACATCAACAAAATGGCAGGGAGATCATGTGATGTTTACCAATAATGTTCAAAATCTCAAAAGGAAAAAACTTTTTTGTCAATGTTTTCTGGCTGTATTATTTAAACACGAGGGGTCCCAAGCCAGGGTCTCACTGCACCGGTCCCCAGCCCGGATGAATGCACAGGGTTGTGTCAGGAAGGGCATCCAACGTCTAATCTTTGCCAAACCAAACATGTAAATCAGACCTATGATATCCATACCAGATCAGTCGAGTGGACCGCCATCGGTGCTGTTCACCAACAGGGCGCCGATGGAAACTGGACTACTGTTGGTCAAAGAGGGAGGAGAGGAAGAAAGCACGTTCATAAAAAGAGAGAAAAGGAAAGTCTTGAGTGTTGGACGGAGAAAAGTGACTTTGAATGATGGAACTATGACAGGAAGCAGAGATGAAGATGCTGAGGTTCAGGATGGATCGGGAAGGAGGACATCAGACAGCACATGTTAGAGGTTCTGGAGATCCAGTCAGACTGAGATGGTTGGGACATGTCCAGAAGAGAGACTGAAGGAGGCTGAGTCTAGAGCTGCCAGAGGTCTAGAGGAAGACCAGAGAGGAGGATTCTGGATGCAGAGAAGGAAGACATGAAGGTAGCTGCTGGTAGAGGATGAAGACATGAAGGTAGCTGCTGGTAGAGGATGAAGACATGAAGGTAGCTGCTGGTAGAGGATGAAGAAGACATGAAGGTAGCTGCTGGTAGAGGATGAAGACATGAAGGTAGCTGCTGGTAGAGCAGAAGTGTCAAACTCATTTTCACTGAGGGCCACATCAGCATAGTGTCTGTCCTCAAAGGGCCAGATGTAACTTATACATGTAACTAAATATAATGAAAAACAATTGTAACTACTCCTTAATGTTAAAAAACTCATTTATCTGTTTATTCTAACTTTTTAAAGTGACAATTACAGCTGCATAGAAAACATATGTTTGCTTGTTATTCTAGCATAAATCCTTTTACATTTGATTCTGTCAGGTTAGGTTATATGGACAGTGTTTAAGTCCTAATGCTTAGTTGACAAATCCAATATTTCAAGTCCAATTCCCCTAGATATGAATAAATACACACCAATTTTTATTTTTTATTTCAAGAACTTAAAAACGTTTATACTCTCGCGGGCCACATAAAATGACATGGAGGGCCACATTTGGCCCCCGGGCCTTGAGGTGGACACGTGTGTGGTAGAAGATGCAGAAGACAGACGGAGGAAGCTGATTGGCTGTGGAGACCCTGAAGGGAAACCCCCAAAGGAACAGAAGGGACTGCAGAGCCTCACCTTTGGTTCTGACACAAACCAGGTTGGGTGAGAATATCACTGTTTTAACAAAAAAACAAAAAAATTATACGATCAACAGTTTTCAGGTGGTCATGTTGCTGAACTTTGATCTCATATCTTTACCAGATTGTGTGAATAAATTTGCTCCAAAGTGTGTTTTTTCTGTACATACAATAACAAAAACTGTCATTCACACTTTTTGGGTTTAGAGTCACAAACAACAAAGTGTTTAACAGCTTCTTCACGCTGAAATGTACAGAATGTACGAGAAGAGGATCCTCCAGTTTATGAGGAGCACATGGACTTAGGAATTTAAGGAGGGAAAGATCTGCACGGCTTTCACTGTACCTGTCCTCATAAGTTACCTGTTTTGAAGTTTTGAAACCCAACAGCACACAGGATATTAAAGGTTTGGATGTGATATTTAAGGCAGCAGGTCCAGACAGACTTCATGGTCCATACGTCCTCCAGCACAGCAAGACCTTCAGAGGAGAGCCTCCTTGGTGCAGCTCAAACTGAGTAGCACCAGGGCTCAGACAAAACCACAGAGGTGCATTGTGCGGCGGAGGTTCTTATGTCAACAGTTCAGGAAGTACTTCCTCCAGTGTAACTGAAACTGGACCGTAGAGGAACAGCAGCAGTATTTTTCAGGATTAACACATTCCTCAACTCCTGCACAGATATCCGTGTGTCAGAGCTGCAGACTCATGACCATCCTGAGGGAGTAACGCTCACATGATCAGACGCCAGCGGCCTCTTTCACACGTTCCTGGTTCTAAACACAGGAACGGTTCCCAAAGATGGTTGGAGGCGTTCTTTGTTTCAGTGATCAAAACTGATTCATGCAAAAAAAAAAGAAACTTCAAAGAAAATAAAACAGTGGAGTGTTTCCTGTGAAGAACATGACCTTTACCAATGAAATGCTGCCTAATCATCCAACAGAGTCTGGATTCTGATTGTTTCCATTCCTCTGAATGTTTCATCCCACTCCTCCTCTTAGCCATCCAGTCTCCTGATTCTTTCTGTCCAGTTTTCTCTCATTCTCTCATTCCTTCCGTTCCTTCATTTCCTTTGTCATTAGAGAACATCTAAGCCCTGCGCTCACAGGAATCTCCTGAAGATCTGAGATGAACTCTGCTGAGAGATCCTGGACCCGCCTGCTCAGACGTGATGCTGCTCTGACATCAGATAACCCCTGTGGGGATGGGGGTGGGGGGTTCTGTGGGTTTTGGGATTGCATCTAAAGGGGAGCCCAGTTGTGTCTCGCAGCTCCTTTGAGGCTTGTACGGCCACCTCAAAGGAACGTCCTGAAAATGGAACGTACCATTGTCGTATGTGTGGGAGGTGTATGGTAAAATATTCATAAGGCTAATGAAATTTACACACAACTATGACGTACGGGTGATGGCTGTGGATCCTGTCTCTGGCTCGTCGCTGCTCTGTGCCTGACCGAGTACCTCGTCTCTGCTCCTGCTCCTACACCTGGCTGTGGATCCTGTCTCTGGCTCGACTCGCGCCCCTGACTGTCCCCCCAACTCCATCTGGATGAAGCTCGTCTGCTGGACTTTAAATATGTGGTTGTAGAGTTAGATAAGTTGATTCTTCTCTATGAGTTCTGGTACATCTGTCCGTCCTGGGGGAGGATCCCTCCTTCATGTGGACACCCCTCAGGTTTCTTCGTTTTTTCCGTAATCTGTTTTTTTTAGGGGTTTTTCCTTACAGAGAAAGAGGGTCTAAGGGCAGAGATGTCCAGTTTACTTTAGTCAGTTTGTTAGTTCAATGTAGTATTTTCCTATTGAATTCTGTGTTCATGATCCTTTTGATTTTATGTTTCACTTTTTCAATTACCGATACGAAGCCCATCGAGACGACTGTTGTTATGAATTTGGGCTATACAAATAAAATTGAATTGAAAGGTGTGAGTACTGGCTCCTTACTGACCGCACAGATGTTGCGTGCACGTGATGCAAGGCTCATTTCTAACGGTCAGGCTGCAGGATTGGGGGCGTAAAAATATGAAAAATCCTGTTACTCACCAATTTCCTCCTTACTTTCCCTTATGTGTTCCCTACGACCTGTCGTTCACAGCATGAACGTAGAAAAAAGTACGATACACCTTGATGTTCTGTACAGGTTTGACCATTTTATACCAGCAGAAAGTCCGTGTACACCTGTTAGGACAGCTGGGACTATATCCCTCCTCATTTCACAGAACCTCATTGTTGAGAACCAGAACCACATTCCTAATGTGCTCATTTCAAACCCCTTCGGTTCTTGTGTACATCCTGGCTCTTAACATGGATCTTCTTCTACTTTCGGCTTCTCCCATCAGGGGTCGCCACAGCGAACAAGTCGCATGGTAAATTTGGCAATGTTTTACGCCGGATGCCCTTCCTGACGCAACCTTCTCAAACCGGGCTTGGAACCGGCACAGAGGTAGAGAAGGGAACAGGGAGCAGCCCGGAGTCGAACCCTGGTTTCACGGACGGAAGGCACCGCAAACCAGCACGAGCTAAACCAGCTCCCTTGGCTCTTAACATGGATATTGTTCATAAATGAGGAAACTGCGGCGTAAATGTCTCCATTCTGGGGTTCAAAGCGTTTTTAGTTCGGCTGTCGGGTTGATAGTTTTTGAAACCAGAGAATTTCAGCAAGGAGGTCTTGGGGAGACACACATGCACATGCACATGCGTGTGAGCGTGAGGTTCCTACCATCGGTGGCAGAGCCACTCCTGACTCGGTACAAATTAACTGGACCAGCAATCCATAGCAGATGAAGCCTTCACTCATCACCATGCCTCCTTGGTCACCCACTGCAAAGAAAACACAAAGACGATTGAAGTCTGACATGTCCACATATACGGTCCACGTATACGGTCCACGTTTACGGTCCACGTATACGGTCCACGTGTACGGTCCACGTTTACTGTCCACGGATATTGTCCACATTTACGATCCACGTATACGGTCCACGTTTACGGTCCACGTATACGGTCCACGTTTACGATCTAAATTTACGATCCACGTTTACGGTCCATGTAGACGGTCAACGTTTACGGTTTACGTGTACGGTCCACATGTGCGGTCCACGTTTACGGTCCACGTATACGGTCCACGGATATAGTCCACATTTACGATCCACGTTTACGGCCCACGTGTACGGTCCACGTTTACGGTCCACGTTTACGGTCCACGTTTACGGTCCACGTTTACGGACCACGTTTACGATCATCGTTTACGGTCCACGGATATAGTCCACGTTTACGATCCACGTTTACGATCATCGTTTACGGTCCACGGATATAGTCCACGTTTACGATCCACGTTTACGGTCCACGTTTACGGCCCACGTGTACGGTCCACGTTTACGATCCACGTTTACGATCATCGTTTACGGTCCACGGATATAGTCCACATTTACGATCCACGTATACGGTCCACGTTTACGGTCCACGTATACGGTCCACATTTACGATCTAAGTTTACGGTCCACGTATACGGTCCACGTTTACGGTCAACGTATACGGTCCACGTGTACGGTCCACGTTTACGGACCACGTTTACTGTCCACGGATATAGTCCACGTTTACGGTCCACGTTTACGGTCCACGTTTACGGTCCACGTGTACGGTCCACGTTTACGGACCACGTTTACTGTCCACAGATATAGTCCACATTTACGATCCACGTATACGGTTCACGTTTACGGTCCACGTATACGGTCCACATTTACGGTCCACGGATATAGTCCACATTTACGATCCACGTATACGGTCCACGTTTACGATCATCGTTTACGGTCCACGGATATAGTCCACGTTTACGATCCACGTTTACGGTCCACGTTTACGGTCCACGTGTACGGTCCACGTTTACGGACCACGTTTACTGTCCACAGATATAGTCCACATTTACGATCCACGTATAAGGTCCACGTTTACGGTCCACGTATACGGTCCACATTTACGGTCCACGGATATAGTCCACATTTACGATCCACGTATACGGTCCACGTTTACGATCATCGTTTACGGTCCACGGATATAGTCCACGTTTACGATCCACGTTTACGGTCCACGTTTACGGTCCACGTGTACGGTCCACGTTTACGGACCACGTTCTGTCCACGTATATAGTCCACATTTACGATCCACGTATACGGTCCACATTTACGATCTAAGTTTACGGTCCACATTTACGGTCCAAATTTACGATCCACGTTTACGGTCCATGTAGACGGTCAACGTTTATGGTTTACGTGTACGGTCCACGTGTACGGTCCACGTTTACGGACCACGTTTACTGTCCACAGATATAGTCCACATTTACGATCCACGTATACGGTCCACGTTTACGGTCCACGTATACGGTCCACATTTACGGTCCACGGATATAGTCCACATTTACGATCCACGTATACGGTCCACGTTTACGATCATCGTTTACGGTCCACGGATATAGTCCACGTTTACGATCCACGTCTACGGTCCACGTTTACGGACCACGTTTACTGTCCACAGATATAGTCCACATTTACGATCCACGTATACAGTCCACATTTACGATCTAAGTTTACGGTCCACGTTTACGGTCCAAATTTACGATCCACGTTTACGGTCCATGTAGACGGTCAACGTTTACGGTTTACGTGTACGGTCCACGTGTGCGGTCCACGTTTACGGTCCACGTATACGGTCCACGTTTACGGTCCACGTGTACGGTCCACAGATACGGTCCTTGCCATCTGCGCCCTCTAATCTTTGAACGTTTCTGCTTTTCTTGGAAGCAAACAGGAAGCTGTGACTCCAGAAACCTCGTCTACAGGAGGTTTGTATTGTTTTGTGGTTACAGGTTTTTCTGAACTTGGCTGTAAGGACCAGAGAGGACTGCTCCAGTGCTAAAAGTCTGTGTCCCTGAAGGGTTTGAGTTTACACCTGTACCTGTGGTGATGGTAAACGCTGTCCACCGCCTGGCGCTGGCGATGAACGCACCTCTGTCCACTGAGAGGTAACGCGTGGAGACGGTCTGGGAGCGCAAACGGTGGAACAGAGCCACTCTGGAGCCGGAGGAGATGCACACTGGAAGAGAGTCGCAGTGACAGACCTGATGATGATGAGGATGAGGATGAGGATCTTCTTCTCATTCTATCCCAGAAGAAAGTTTTGTTTGAAAGTCAGCAGGTCTTTGAATTTACCACATTCTCACTGTGCATTCACTGGCCTGTCAGTAATGCCCCCCCCCCCCCCCCAAACACTAAGTCTGTCTGGATGAAGCCAAATCATTTCTCAGGTAGGGTTCTGACAGAAATGGGAGGTGCAGATGAATCCCTCCATGACCTCTGACCTACAAGTGTGTAGAACTAGAACGGGTGGAAAAACAAAGCTGCTGTATTGGACTGAACCATGTGACTCACGGTCGGCGTTCTTCAAAGACTGCCTCTTCTGGGACGGTTTGGAGATAACTTTGATCATCCTGCTCTGGAAGGAGCCCACTTCCTGTCTGCTGCCCAGGAAGAGTCGCAGCAGTAGGCAGAAGTGCTTCCTCTTGTCCTGGTCGGAGATGAAGAGCGACTTGGCGCAGGCAAACATCCGCTGCACAGACAAGGTAGAACCGAGAGAAATCCAAGTTTAGAAGCTGCTCTGAAGCTTAGAAAGAACAGAAGTGCAATCGGCAAAATATTCATTAGCAGAATGCTTTGACTGCAGACTTTGACTATTTTATTTACATGCACATTTCATGAATGGTCTCTATCTGAATAATCGGAGAGAAGCAGCAGAAGAGGTCAATCACAGAGACCTGCAGCTGTGCAGGAACCACCAACCTCCATGTGCTGGCAGTGTGCAGTGAGTGGGAGGAGTTTAGAGCTAAATAAAGTTGTTTTCTAGAAAGGGGGGGGGGTTTCAGTTGCGGTTGAACTTGCACTGGTTTGAATCTGTGTGTGAGGGAGGGGGGGTTAGATGATGTCAGATGTAATCATTGATGTCAGGTGCAGGTGTTCTAAATAAAATCGATGGAAGCTGTCCCCAAACTGCCCTCCTTTCTTACAAGGTGATTCACTGGGGTGTCCTGCCCCCCCTCCTATGTGTTTCTTTTTCCGTCCTCCAATCTCCTTACTTTTTATCTTTCTTGTACCCTTCTGCCCCTCACCTGTAATACCCCACTCTCCCTTGGTATTCCATCTGGTCCAAAAAGAAATGCTCACAAATATAAAAGGAATAAATGTCTCCTCAAATACAAATAGACTCCTCCCGTGTCTGAAGCTACATAAACCGCCTCTGTAACAGTAGCATCTGTTCACCACTAGAGGGACTCAGCCCTGCTCTGTTTGCTCAGCTGATGGACAGGAAGAGGTTAAAAAAAAAAAGAAATGGAGACAGACAGACATGTTTTGGGGGAGGGGGGGGAGGTGTAATAGGTCGTGTTGGTCCCTTACCCTCCCCAGGCAAAGAAAGCGTTTTTCACTTTCTGTTTTGATGCTGTGTGTGTGTTTGTGTGTGTGGGGGGGGGGGGGGGAGGGAGGTAACTACAGATCATTGATTATCAGGTGAATTGTCTTTGACTGGCAGGAATCCCATTGGCTGCAGCTGTTTCACCTGACAGGTGACAGGTGAGGACAGGTGAGGATTTCACTCTCAGCCATCAGGAATCAGAGTTTTCAACCGGCAACCCTTTGGGAGCCTGGAAAGGTCGAGATGATCGCTGATCACAGAGGTTTGCTCTGTGTTAAGATCATCTTCATTTTACAGAAAGTCATAATCATTCCTTCTGAAAGTAAAATACTTTTTTTTTACTTTTACTTCTTTTTAATGCCAGCTGGAGGATTTGACCTGAAATGGGTTTGTTTAGTCACATGACCAGCGACAGCCACTGAGTTTAATGATGAAGAAAAGTGTCGACACGTGACAGGAGCTCATGTTTGGATGTCAAAAATAATCAAAGTAGTTTTGGTTTTCCAATCAACATGGGAAGCTTTCCGCTCAGAGTCTGACTCTCGTTTCAGCAAACATACTTGCTGCAGAGGAATTCTGACGATCCCCCTGTGAGAAAATGTTAGTGGAAAAAAACCTGCAATAGTCTCAAACAAATCGTATTAAAAGCGGATTAAACTTCCCAGCATGCCGAGGCGCACAGAGATGCTGAGTGACGGCTGAAAGCCTCCAGCAGGGAGGCAGGAACCGCTGGAACCAGCAGAAACCTCATCCAGGCTCCGTGAAGGTTTGATGGGGAAGCGTTTTGGATTTCTCACCCTGGAGTCCGGCTGCTCGTCAAACACCAGCTTGAAGGTGTCAGCCTGAGACTGGCTGGAGATGTCCAGACACATGTACCCGTGCACAGAGTCAGCGTAGCCTGCAGCAGGACGACACCAGGAGAAGCCCGGACCATCAACCTCTACCTCACCGGGTGACTTATCACAACCTCAGTGCGGTGCTGAAAGACAGAAGGACGATGGACCAAAGCCCAGATTTCTGTGGATTACCTTTCATGTGGTCCTGCGTGATTCTCCATCCAGGACCGCTGATGTAAACACAAGGAGGAGGACAGAAGAACCTGCAGGACAGAACCGGACATCTGATCCAGAAGCTCTAGTCTGAGTGAATCGGTCTTTACTGATACAGTTTTAGCAAACATCCATTTCAGCGGCTTTTCGTTCCAGACTGCTGAAATGAAAAAGTTTCGTTTTGGTTCTTCAAAGCTCAGTCTGACCGCTTCTCATTGCCGTAGGACTTCTGGGCGACCTTGGCGTGCAGAATGACCACGTTCTGGTCAGCGGGCGCCGCTCCCAGGTCCTGACTGCCTTGAAACCCCGGGCCGGTTCTCCTGTGGAGGAAACGGGAGGTGTTGGAGCTCCTGTTCAAGCTGGAGGCGCGGTCGTCCAAAAGAAAGAACAAAGTTATTTAGAATTTCCTTTGATCATCAAAACAACCAGAAAAAGTGGCGGCGTTTGTGGAGGTTTAACCTTAAACCTTTTAATCTCCAGCAGGAAAATCTGTTTGAGTTTCATTTTACGGACAGATGGAACCAGAGATTCACCAACGTTTGATGGGAGGGGCTACCATCATGAGGTAAGCAGGGAAAACACATCCGATGACTGAATGTCTTTGAAGTGTTCATCTTCACAGACAGCAGAACTTTGACTTTCCTTTTCACGGAGAACGATCTTCTCCTGTGAAGCCGAACTGGAGTCAGACAGAAGAAGGGAGAGCAGGAGTGAGGCTGAACTATTCTGCTTCATCCGTCAACTTTAAGAACTGCTTTAGATATTGAGCAGAGTTTGGTGTCCGTCACAACCCAATGAGTTCAGATAGAAACAGAGAATCGTTCTGTTTGCTGCCCCTGCTTGTCTTCTGCGCCGGAACAAAGAGACGAGCCGCCGGCGTGGAGGTAAACCGCGGGCCTGAAGTCTGGAATGTTCCTCATAATGACGACTGGTGGAGGAGCAGGACGACAGGGAGGGGCTGCGAGGACATAACTGAAGAATGCGGCTGATGAAGACACAAAAGATGAAGGCTGATAGAATGTGTTTGGACCGGGTTTTTTTCATGGGAGAGAAGAAATCGGATTGTTTTTGTTGCTGCAAAGGTTTCTAATGCCACAGCTGTTCTTCCCTTTGGTTTTATCCAAATGATCAAAGTTCAGGCTGATGGTGAGGAGGACGGGTGGACGTCAGAACGCTCTGAGCAACGAAGCAAACTCCACCATCAGGCTCTTTACTGGGACTCATCCAGTACAGAACCAGAACCAGGACCATGCTGGTCCCAGTTCACCTCCAAGCTCAGCAGATATTCTAAAAACAAGACAAACAAACTGCCATTTCCTGAAAAAGCTCATTTTTGACAAACTGCTGGACTTCCCTCAACAGAGTCATGACACTTGTACATGAACGTCTTCGGATTGTTTTCCTCTTATGTTTGACTGTGAACTGAATCTTCTTCATCTCATTAAACCAGATTTCTGTCGGGACGGACGGCGGTAATGACCTCTGATCTGGTTCTTCATCCAAAGTCCATCGTGAGCTTTTTTTTTTACATTTCCTTTTTAGACCAAAGAGGATTTCTGAAAGCAGTGCAAGGCTGAGTGCCTTGCCCAACGGCTGCCAGGTTTGGGGTTTGAACCATCACATGACTGGCAGATAGCTGCACATTCTGCCCGTTTGCTCCTCCGCTCAGGGTTCCTGCTTCTGTGCGTCCAGTTACCATGACGACAGAGCGACCCTCCTGAGGTCAAAGGACAGCGGTGTCAGGAGCAGACCTTCTGGTATTTCACACCCTGGGGGGGGCTTCCACCAAAAGAGGAACATCTTTAGTCCAGATGTTCCTGCAATGGCGGTGTTTGACAGCATGACCTGAGAGGAGACAACGGGCCCGGACAAAGATCCTGAAGAACCTTTGGGCAGAAACCCAGAAGGAAGAAGCAGGAAGCAGTAAATCCAGGAACGTTTCAGCACAAAGCAGAAACCGGAACCCGGAGAACCTGGAGAACCTGGAGAACCCAGAGAACCCGGAGAACCTGGAGAACCTGGACTCCAAACTGCTCTGTTCTGCTGTCCTTGGTCTTCCGGCTGGACCTCCAGGAGTTCACAGAACCGAGCCTGGAAAAGCCCATCAGGACCCAGAAGCATCCAGTCCTGCGGGCTGTTCAGGTTTCAGGGGAGTGTCTCCTCCTCCTCAGAGGAATCTCCTCCTGAAAGCTCCTCGCAAATCTCCGAGCTCCTCATTCCAGCTCCGTCCCCCTCAGGAGACCCTCAACGCATTTTCGCGCCCAGACGCCCATTCCTCAAAGCAGTGCGTGAAGTTTGGGATAACCCGCATCCACCCGTGACATCCAGGCGGGACAGCGCGTGCGTGTTTCTCTCTTTGGGCCCGGGGTTACCTGCTCCATCCGCCGCTCCTCGGTGCGTCGCGCGCTTCCCGCTGCGTCCCCAGGTGAGACATCGGGTCCGAGGGCAGTGGGAGGGTATGGAGCAGGGGGCTGTCTGCGGGAGGGGGGTCCGGTGGGCACCACGAGGACCCTGGAGGACGAGAAACCGCTGAAAACAGACCCGAATGCAGAGACTGATGATGTTTGGAGAGCTTTTACTAAAGTCTTCCTCATCATCTTCATTACCTGCAGAGGAACAGATGAAATTATTAAACCACAGAAGAACTACAGGTCCGGTCAGCTTCTTCATTCCTGTGTGTTCGCGTGTGCGTGCGTGTGTGTGCGCGCGTGTGTCGGTATGGGGGGTGATCTGTGGGTTCACAGTGACTGACCGGAGGAGGTTCTACTCTATCTGCCCTCCTGCAAATAACTTCATGTGGCCTCGAGAAGCCACCAAAGCTCCCAGGAGCCGGTCCGGTCCGGTCCGGTCCGATGACCCTGTCCTCCTCATTCAAGTTCTTCTCGGATTTCCTGTCCCAAACTGTAAACTTGTCTTAGTTTTCTCAAAACGTCTTTGTTTGAATTGAAGCTCATGTTTTAGCCCAGCACAGGTCAGCTCAGCACGGGTCGGCACCAACAGTTTTTAAAAGAAACTTAACGTCAGTCAAATGTCACAGTAAAGTTAGTCATAATGACTAAAAGGTGAAACTAGAAGTGATTCATAATGATTGGAGTGATTCCTTTTTCTTTCTTTTTTCTCTTGGACAGGCATGAAACAGTAAGAAACGGAATTGCGATTCATTGTATGTGATGCATATGTGAAGAAACGACAATAAAGTTGACTTTGACTTGACTTAATTGTAAACCCCCCCTCCCCCACGCCATAGTGACGTCAGCAGAAGATTTTCTGAACTGAATCTCAGGTTTTAAAATCTCAAACTTTCATTGGGTCTTTGAGTTCTCATTCTGTCTGTTTGACTGTCTGCCATTATGTCTGACTGTCTCTCTGTCTGACTGACTGACTGACTGACTGTCTATCTGACTGATTGTCTGTCTGTCTGACTTTCTGACTGTCTATCTGACTGACTGACTGACTGTCTGTTTATCTGACTGTCTGTCTGACTGACTGTCTGACTTTATATCTGCCTTTCAGATTGTCTGTCTGACTGTTTGTCTGACTGTCTATCTGACTGACTGGCTGTCTGTCTGTCTGTTTATCTGACTGTCTGTCTGACTGTTTGTCTGTCTGTCTGTCTGTCTGTCTGTCTGTCTATCTGACTGTCTCTGACTGACTGGCTGTCTGTCTGTCTGTTTATCTGACTGTCTGTCTGACTATTTGTCTGTCTGTCTGTCTGTCTGTCTGTCTGTCTGTCTATCTGACTGTCTCTGACTGACTGGCTGTCTGTCTGTCTGTTTATCTGACTGTCTGTCTGACTGTTTGTCTGTCTGTCTGTCTGTCTGTCTGTCTATCTGACTGTCTCTGACTGACTGGCTGTCTGTCTGTCTGTTTATCTGACTGTCTGTCTGACTGTTTGTCTGTCTGTCTGTCTATCTGACTGTCTCTGACTGACTGTCTGTATGTCTCACTTTCTGATTGTCTGTCTGACTGCTTGTCTGTCTGTCTTTCTGTCTGTCTGTCTGGGTAGCTTGGTTGATAAGTTGAATGGCTGCCACACAGGAATCCAGGGTTTGATTCCAAGAGGAGACTAAACAATGGTACTGGGGGCCACTACTATATCAATGGCGATTAATTAACATCACCCAGTGAGGGCCCTTGGGCAAGACCCTAACGCTACTGCCTCCGGAGCACGGTTCAGCTGCAGCTCACGGCTCCCCCAGGGGATGGGTCAAATGCAGAGAAGAATTTCCCCATTGCGGCATAAATACAGTATCAATTATTATTATTATTTGACTGTCTGTCTGTGTGACAGAACCAGTTTTCAAAGCATTATCAGGGAATCATGAAAAACAATATTTCTTATTATTATTACTCTTCATTTCCATGTTGCTACTGATGTCTTTTTCTTAAGCAACGTTTCAATTTTTTGTCTACAGACCGATGTTTGGAAACCACCTGGAGTCTTATTATAATTCATCACATTGACCGTTATGTTAGACCCACTGACTGTATTAGAGCAGTGTTTTTCAACCTTTTTTGAGCCACGGCACACTTTAACCTTGACAAAAATCCCGCGGCACACCAGCATCCAAAAAAAAAAAAAAAGAAGCAGAAATTCACGGTCTGTATTGATCGACAGCCCCCCCCGCCGCTATCTCATGTGGATTTTTGTGATAATTGTGGCAGAAAAAGCAGGAAGTTGCGGCTGTTTTGTCTATGAGACGAAATAAAAGTTAAATTAGAAAATTTAGAAACTGTTTGTTTGTTGTGGTTTGAAGACGTTTCACAAGGTCGACTCAGTATGCGCTGTCCCTTTCAGCCAATGCATCATGGGAGATGTAGTGTGAAAACGGCAGAAAAAGGGCAAAAAGACTCGCGTCTCTGAGCTTCATTGTTTTGTTCACTTGTTCCACGGTCTGATACCGGATTCTGTGGAAAGCTACACCGCTAAAGACGAGCTTTAGTTGGTATTTATGTTAGAACTGAGCGACTTTATCAGCAGAATTAAGAACAAGGAAGTGAAGACTTTAAGCACTTCTGATTGGTCAGACTGATGACATGTGATTAAGCCTTCAAGAATGATTGGCGGAGACAGTTAAAGGGGCGGGGACTTTTCCGCAAACTGCTATAGCTGCAGGTAAATCGCGGTACCGTCATAATTATCAAAATGTCTTTAATAGAATTAAATAAACACAAAGAAAAAGTAATTTTAAGATCTTTTATATTCCTAATTAGTGTTTTATCAGGGCCTGTTTGGATGAACAAAGAGCTGAAATCCTGGAGATGGGAAATGTTGTTAGTGCAGTTAATGAGGGCAATTTCCCACGGCACACTTGACCAACTCCACGGCACACTAGTGTGCCGCGGCACACTGGTTGAAAAACACTGTATTAGAGAACTGGACTGAGTGACTATAAAGTCACCCGCAGGAAACCCTTTACTTCCGGCTCCAACCAAATTAAGTCAGTTCAGCCGCCATTTGGAGCCAGACGTCGTCAGTAAGCAGTGATTGGTCCCAGTTGGCCTGAATCAACGTTTCTATGGCAACCACGCTAACAAATCAGGAGTGAGCTTGTTGGAAGCCACACCCCTTCCACTGACAATCAAGTGTTTTGAACGATTGAGGTGGGTGCTAGCAGGCTCCACCTACTTTTATTGAGGCGTCTGATTGGTCAGTTTATAACTAGAATTACTTGAACTTCAGAAAAACATCACGAAAAAAATGTTTATTATCAAGAACATGTCAAGAACTTACCCCCTTCCTCATATAACCTCATATTAGGGTGAGGGGGTGGGGGGCTTAGCCTGCGATGCGCCTTGGGGGGGGGGGGGGGTATTTGGCAGTGGTCCCTCCCTCCCATAGTTGCTGTATGGAGTGGGCCCCCCCTCTTTCGGTTTTATTTGCACCTTAGACATGTAGGGTCCTTGGTAGGGGGGGGTGCTTGGACATCACTGCCAGCAAGCAGCAGATGTCCTCCTGGCACCCTACCTGCCAATTTTAACCGCACCTTAGACATTTAGGGCCCCTTGGTGGGGAGGGTGAGGGGACATCACTGTGAGAAATCAGGAGATGTCCCCTCAGTGCCAATTTCAACTGCACCCCCTTAGTACACACACCCCTCCCCCCTCAAAATATACATTCCAACATAAACACACACACATGCACACACAGACTCTCTCAAACACACATACATGCACACACGTTTTGCAAGGAAGGTGGGACCTAGCACCATCTGTCCCCTACCCCTTCCCTGGTGGGGGGTCTGGGGCCCTTGGCAACGGCGGCCGTGTCCCCTGGGTGCCGGTTTCCTGGGCGCCGCGGTGCTCTCTCCGCACGGGGGGGTTCACATTACACCTGAGCCGGAGGTGTCCGTGTCCCTGGGGGTAGGGTTCTGGTCCTTGCCCCGGGTGCTGGGCCCCGCCAAATCTCCAACTGTGGCCGAGCCTGGTCGGGCCAAGTTTACAACACCCCTGGTGGGCCCCCTTTCGCGCCCCAACCCCCGTACCTGGGGTTGGGGCGCGGGGATGCCCGGAACTCCTGGGGGGTGATGGGCTGCTTGTCTGGGGCTGTGGGCGCCCTTCTCGGGTGGGGCCCTGCGTTGGGCTCTCCCGGTGCGGCGGGGGGGCTGCTCTCCTGGTTGGGCTGGGGCGGCGCTCCCTTTCCCTCCGTGCCTCCCTGCTCTCTGGCTCTGGGGGCCTCGCGGCGGTCCTGCTGGCCCTGGCCTGGGTGGCGGACTGGGTCGCCCGGGGGGCGGTTGTTCCTTGCCTGCTGCCGTGTGGCGTTGGGGGTTCCGGCTGCCGCTGCTGCTGCGGTGGGGGTCTTGGTGTGGGGGTGGCTGGGAACTCTCCCTCCTTCTTTACACATTCCTCCATCCATTTTAGAAAAACATAAACACTCACCTGAGCACAGGTGTTAGCTCACCTTTGCACTAACAGTTTGCATGACTGAATGACTGAAATATTTTACATTAGTTGGTTTTAAGGCATAAGTATGCGTGTGTGAACACTATCGGTTTTGTGTACATGTCGACAGGTGGACATTTTAATAACCCCTGTTGTTAAAGTAAAATATGTCCAACACAAGAGGCCGTCAGCTCTCATCTGTCTGCCCAGCTGTTGGACAGGACAAGTTTAAAAAAAAAAAAAAAAAAAAAAAGGAACATGTTAAGAAAAAAAAGTATCAGATCCAGAACGGTTCTTCTGACCAACAGATTGACAGTAACAGCTGTTTATTCTCTATAGAAGTCTGGGGGACTTTGGCTCCTTGGAGCCACTTCCTGTTTGGGACATCAGGGGGCGGGGTCACTCAGTCCAGTTCTCAGATACAGGCAACGATTAGACCTCACACCCATTTATGGAAACATCCTCTCACCTTTCCTATCATCGTCTCCAGCGTCCCTCCTGTCCATGGTGCTTCTATGAGGACGCGGCTCTCTGCAGGTCCATCGTTCAGGACGTCCGCCACAAAGTTTGCTCCTTCAGGTTCACAGGATTTAGCAGGGAAAACAGCCGCCTGTCTCTCTGGAGCACAGAAAAAATTCAGTTCCAGCTCCACCTTGATCTGAGCTTCATATTTGATGCTCTTCTGAAAATCTCTCACCTCCAGCAGTGAATCTGTCCAGGAGAGGCTCGTCTGGAGAACCTTCTGCTCCTCGTGGACAGGAGGCCTCTGACGGAGGGAGGGAGGGAGGAAGGGCTGCTGTTTGTCCTCCATGCGGATACTTTATCTGCTCCTGTGTGTGGGTGTGTTCCTGTGTGTGTGTGTGTGTGTTCGTGTGTGTGTGTGTGTGTGTTCCTGCTTGTGTGTGTGCGTGCCTCAAAGGGGGAATGCAAGTATGTGTGTTCCTGTGTGTGTGTGTATGTGTTCCTGTGTGTGTGTGTGTGTGTGTTCCTGTGTGTGTGTGTGTGTTCCTGTGGGTGTGTGTGTGTGTGTGTGTGTGTGTTCCTGCTTGTGTGTGTGTGTGTTGGGGTGTGTGTGTGTGTGTGTTCCTGCTTGTGTGTGTGTGTTGCTGCTCCTGTGTGTGTTCTGCTGCTTGTGTGTGTGTGTTCCTGCTTGTGTGTGTGTGTTGCTGCTCCTGTGTGCACACAGAGATAATCACCTGTTCCTCCACTGCTGGTTTCTCACACACACCTTTTAGACAAACAGGTTGTGAACAGCACTTTCAGTCTTTGGGACGTGTTCATAAAATGATCTAACAGTTTAGTTTCACATTTCTATGGAGACAAACTTTTATTTCTAAAAGGTTAAAGCTAATAAACTGTCAATAATCTGCATTATGGAACAGTAAATGTTTACCAGGCTGTTTTCAAAGATTCTGCAAAAGTTCAACGTTGTTTTGTTCTGGATGAGGTTTAAATCTTTAAGCTGAATTCTCAGGACGACAAAGAAGTTTATTAATACAAACCAGTTTGGTTTCATCTACATGGTCAGAGGCTCTTCAGAGACCTTTGTGATGCAGAAACACATGCATGTCCCACAGTAACTGCTTGTTCCTGTCAGTGCAGCTGCTGCTGCAAACATCACAGCGGGGTGCAGGTTAATAAGACGGGGGCGTTTCCCATCAGCCAGCAGGAAACCACGAGCCATTTCTTAGTGCCCTTAGACAGGAATGCACCTGAGACGAGCTGCTAACGCTGAAGAACTGCTCTCAGGGACCGTTTGAAGACCGTCACCTGACAGTCCGTGCTAAAGGTTTGAACAGTTTAACCAGTACTGCAGTAAGGGAGATCATGACACCGATTCTGGCCCTCCTCAGCAAACAGCTCGTCTCTCCTGTTCCTGCAGTTTAAAGACCCAAAATGAATGGAACTGGTGTTTTTCTAGCATTTTTCTGATGATGAAGGACATACTGATGCATCACATAGATCCATCAATGTCTTCATTCTCCTCATCTGAGCTGGATAGCTCCAATCTTCTCTTCCTTTGGGCGTTTCCCTTCAGGGTCGTCACAGCCAATCAGCTTCCTCCGTCTGTCTCCTGCATCCTCTACCAGCAGCTACCTTCATGTCTTCATCATCCTCTACCAGCAGCTACCTTCATGTCTTCATCATCCTCTAACAGCAGCTACCTTCATGTCTTCCTTCTCTGCATCCAGAATCCTTGTCTCTGGTCTTCTAGAGTCTTCTAGACTCAGCGTCCTTCAGTCTCTCCTCTGGACATGTCCCAACCATCTCAGTCTGACTGGATCTCCAGAACCTCTAACATGTGCTGTCCCTTTGATGTCCTCCTTCCTGATCCATGCTGGTCCCTCTCAAAGAGAACCTCAGCATCTTCATCTTCATCTCTGCTTCCTGTCTTCCTCTGTGTCTCTAGGAAATGACATGGCTGCTCTCTTCTTACTTCTTTTCCACTCCCCCCTTGTTCCTCTGGACTGTTCACATCCTCCCCCCTCGTTATCTCCTCCACTTGGTTTCTGTCATTCACACATGTTCTAACTGTTCAGGCTCATGGCATTCGTCAGCCCATGGAGGTAAATGCTGCTGTTTATCAAGAACATCTGTTCTTTTAGCAGTTTGGTTCCTCTGTTGTTCTCAAACTCCACTGTTCTAGTTAAACTAAATGTGGGATGTGTTACCGTGGAAACCAACGGAATTGCGGAGTAGGCCCCCACCTCCAACGTTCAAAAGGTTAGATTGGCAGATTTCAAGTAGCACCATTTCAAGTGGTAGGGGTGTGGCCTTCCAGCAACCTTACACTTGATTGGCTAGTAGGGTTGCCATAGAAACATTGACTAAGACCGACCAATAACTGCTTACTGGCGATGTCTGACTCTAACATGGCAGCTTTGCATGAAGGACAAATGGAGACTGGATTGACTTTATTTGGTTGGAAAAAAACATTTTCTATGGATGACCCATTCTGAGGTCAGGTGTCCAACCACAGCAGGAGCTTGGCTTGTAGTGCTATCAGTGAGGCCCAGTGCATGCTGGGAGGAGCAATGGGATGCCTTTGGTCTCTGATGGTTTTGCAGATGATGCTGTTCTGCTGGCTTCTTCAATCCAGGACCATCAATGTGATGGAGACTGGAAACGTTGAGAAGCACGAGGATGATCACGAGAACAATGAACAACTCAGGATGATGAGGCTGTGATGATGATGAGGCTGTGATGATGATGAGGCTGTGATGATGATGAGGCTGTGATGATGATGAGGCTGTGATGATGATGAGGCTGTGATGATGATGAGGCTGTGATGATGATGAGGCTGTGATGATGATAAGGCTGTGATGATGAAGAGGGTGTGATGATGATGAGGCTGTGATGATGATGAGGCTGTGATGATGATGAGGCTGTGATGATGATGAGGCTGTGATGATGATGAGGCTGTGATGATGATAAGGCTGTGATGATGATGAGGCTGTGATGATGAAGAGGGTGTGATGATAATGAGGCTGTGATGATGATGAGGCTGTGATGATGATGAGGCTGTGATGATGAAGAGGGTGTGATGATGATGAGGCTGAGATGATGATGAGGCTGTGATGATGATGAGGCTGTGATGATGAAGAGGGTGTGATGATGATGAGGCTGTGATGATGATGAGGCTGTGATGATGAAGAGGGTGTGATGATGATGAGGCTGTGATGATGATGAGGCTGTGATGATGATAAGGCTGTGATGATGATGAGGCTGTGATGATGAAGAGGGTGTGATGATAATGAGGCTGTGATGATGATGAGGCTGTGATGATGATGAGGCTGTGATGATGATGAGGCTGTGATGATGATGAGGCTGTGATGATGATGAGGCTGTGATGATGAAGAGGGTGTGATGATGATGAGGCTGTGATGATGATGAGGCTGTGATGATGATGAGGCTGTGATGATGATGAGGCTGTGATGATGATGAGGCTGTGATGATGATAAGGCTGTGATGATGATGAGGCTGTGATGATGAAGAGGGTGTGATGATAATGAGGCTGTGATGATGATGAGGCTGTGATGATGATGAGGCTGTGATGATGAAGAGGGTGTGATGATGATGAGGCTGAGATGATGATGAGGCTGTGATGATGATGAGGCTGTGATGATGAAGAGGGTGTGATGATGATGAGGCTGTGATGATGATGAGGCTGTGATGATGAAGAGGGTGTGATGATGATGAGGCTGTGATGATGATAAGGCTGTGATGATGAAGAGGGTGTGATGATGAAGAGGGTGTGATGATGAAGAGGGTGTGATGATGATGAGGCTGTGATGATGAAGAGGGTGTGATGATGATGAGGCTGTGATGATGAAGAGGGTGTGATGATGATGAGGCTGTGATGATGAAGAGGGTGTGATGATGATGAGGCTGTGATGATGATGAGGCTGTGATGATGAAGAGGGTGTGATGATGATGAGGCTGTGATGATGAAGAGGGGATGATGATGATGAGGCTGTGATGATGATGAGGCTGTGATGATGAAGAGGCTGTGATGAATATGAGGCTGGGATGAAGAGGCTGTGATGCTGATGAGGCTGTGATGAAGAAGCTATGATGCTGAGGCTGTGATGAAGAGGCTGTGATGAAGAGGCTGTAATGATGATGAGGCTGTGATGCTGAGGCTGTGATGAAGAGGCTGTGATGATGATGAGGGTGTGATGATGATGAGGCTGTGATGATGATGAGGCTGTGATGATGATGAGGCTGTGATGATGATGAGGCTGTGATGATGAAGAGGGTGTGATGATGATGAGGCTGTGATGATGATGAGGCTGTGATGATGATGAGGCTGTGATGAAGAGGCTGTGATAAAGAGGCTGTGATGATGATGAGGCTGTGATGCTGAGGCTGTGATGAAGAGGCTGTGATGATGATGAGGGTGTGATGATGATGAGGCTGTGATGCTGAGGCTGTGATGAAGAGGCTGTGATGATGATGAGGGTGTGATGATGATGAGGCTGTGATGATGATGAGGCTGTGATGATGATGAGGCTGTGATGATGATGAGGCTGTGATGATGAAGAGGGTGTGATGATGATGAGGCTGTGATGATGATGAGGCTGTGATGATGATAAGGCTGTGATGATGAAGAGGGTGTGATGATGAAGAGGGTGTGATGATGATGAGGCTGTGATGATGAAGAGGGTGTGATGATGAAGAGGCTGTGATGATGAAGAGGGTGTGATGATGATGAGGCTGTGATGATGAAGAGGGTGTGATGATGATGAGGCTGTGATGATGATGAGGCTGTGATGATGAAGAGGGTGTGATGATAATGAGGCTGTGATGATGATGAGGCTGTGATGATGATGAGGCTGTGATGATGAAGAGGATGTGATGATGATGAGGCTGTGATGATGATGAGGCTGTGATGATGATGAGGCTGTGATGATGATGAGGCTGTGATGATGATGAGGCTGTGATGATGATGAGGCTGTGATGATGATGAGGCTGTGATGATGATGAGGCTGTGATGATGATAAGGCTGTGATGATGAAGAGGGTGTGATGATGATGAGGCTGTGATGATGATGAGGCTGTGATGATGATGAGGCTGTGATGATGATGAGGCTGTGATGATGATGAGGCTGTGATGATGATAAGGCTGTGATGATGATGAGGCTGTGATGATGAAGAGGGTGTGATGATAATGAGGCTGTGATGATGATGAGGCTGTGATGATGATGAGGCTGTGATGATGAAGAGGGTGTGATGATGATGAGGCTGAGATGATGATGAGGCTGTGATGATGATGAGGCTGTGATGATGAAGAGGGTGTGATGATGATGAGGCTGTGATGATGATGAGGCTGTGATGATGAAGAGGGTGTGATGATGATGAGGCTGTGATGATGATGAGGCTGTGATGATGATAAGGCTGTGATGATGATGAGGCTGTGATGATGAAGAGGGTGTGATGATAATGAGGCTGTGATGATGATGAGGCTGTGATGATGATGAGGCTGTGATGATGATGAGGCTGTGATGATGATGAGGCTGTGATGATGATGAGGCTGTGATGATGAAGAGGGTGTGATGATGATGAGGCTGTGATGATGATGAGGCTGTGATGATGATGAGGCTGTGATGATGATGAGGCTGTGATGATGATGAGGCTGTGATGATGATAAGGCTGTGATGATGATGAGGCTGTGATGATGAAGAGGGTGTGATGATAATGAGGCTGTGATGATGAAGAGGGTGTGATGATGATGAGGCTGTGATGATGATGAGGCTGTGATGATGAAGAGGGTGTGATGATGATGAGGCTGTGATGATGATAAGGCTGTGATGATGAAGAGGGTGTGATGATGAAGAGGGTGTGATGATGAAGAGGGTGTGATGATGATGAGGCTGTGATGATGAAGAGGGTGTGATGATGATGAGGCTGTGATGATGAAGAGGGTGTGATGATGATGAGGCTGTGATGATGAAGAGGGTGTGATGATGATGAGGCTGTGATGATGATGAGGCTGTGATGATGAAGAGGGTGTGATGATGATGAGGCTGTGATGATGATGAGGCTGTGATGATGAAGAGGGTGTGATGATGATGAGGCTGTGATGATGATAAGGCTGTGATGATGAAGAGGGTGTGATGATGAAGAGGGTGTGATGATGAAGAGGGTGTGATGATGATGAGGCTGTGATGATGAAGAGGGTGTGATGATGATGAGGCTGTGATGATGAAGAGGGTGTGATGATGATGAGGCTGTGATGATGAAGAGGGTGTGATGATGATGAGGCTGTGATGATGATGAGGCTGTGATGATGAAGAGGGTGTGATGATGATGAGGCTGTGATGATGAAGAGGGGATGATGATGATGAGGCTGTGATGATGATGAGGCTGTGATGATGAAGAGGCTGTGATGAATATGAGGCTGGGATGAAGAGGCTGTGATGCTGATGAGGCTGTGATGAAGAAGCTATGATGCTGAGGCTGTGATGAAGAGGCTGTGATGAAGAGGCTGTAATGATGATGAGGCTGTGATGCTGAGGCTGTGATGAAGAGGCTGTGATGATGATGAGGGTGTGATGATGATGAGGCTGTGATGATGATGAGGCTGTGATGATGATGAGGCTGTGATGATGATGAGGCTGTGATGATGAAGAGGGTGTGATGATGATGAGGCTGTGATGATGATGAGGCTGTGATGATGATGAGGCTGTGATGAAGAGGCTGTGATAAAGAGGCTGTGATGATGATGAGGCTGTGATGCTGAGGCTGTGATGAAGAGGCTGTGATGATGATGAGGGTGTGATGATGATGAGGCTGTGATGCTGAGGCTGTGATGAAGAGGCTGTGATGATGATGAGGGTGTGATGATGATGAGGCTGTGATGATGATGAGGCTGTGATGATGATGAGGCTGTGATGATGATGAGGCTGTGATGATGAAGAGGGTGTGATGATGATGAGGCTGTGATGATGATGAGGCTGTGATGATGATAAGGCTGTGATGATGAAGAGGGTGTGATGATGAAGAGGGTGTGATGATGATGAGGCTGTGATGATGAAGAGGGTGTGATGATGAAGAGGCTGTGATGATGAAGAGGGTGTGATGATGATGAGGCTGTGATGATGAAGAGGGTGTGATGATGATGAGGCTGTGATGATGATGAGGCTGTGATGATGAAGAGGGTGTGATGATAATGAGGCTGTGATGATGATGAGGCTGTGATGATGATGAGGCTGTGATGATGAAGAGGATGTGATGATGATGAGGCTGTGATGATGATGAGGCTGTGATGATGATGAGGCTGTGATGATGATGAGGCTGTGATGATGATGAGGCTGTGATGATGATGAGGCTGTGATGATGATGAGGCTGTGATGATGATGAGGCTGTGATGATGATAAGGCTGTGATGATGAAGAGGGTGTGATGATGATGAGGCTGTGATGATGATGAGGCTGTGATGATGATGAGGCTGTGATGATGATGAGGCTGTGATGATGATGAGGCTGTGATGATGATAAGGCTGTGATGATGATGAGGCTGTGATGATGAAGAGGGTGTGATGATAATGAGGCTGTGATGATGATGAGGCTGTGATGATGATGAGGCTGTGATGATGAAGAGGGTGTGATGATGATGAGGCTGAGATGATGATGAGGCTGTGATGATGATGAGGCTGTGATGATGAAGAGGGTGTGATGATGATGAGGCTGTGATGATGATGAGGCTGTGATGATGAAGAGGGTGTGATGATGATGAGGCTGTGATGATGATGAGGCTGTGATGATGATAAGGCTGTGATGATGATGAGGCTGTGATGATGAAGAGGGTGTGATGATAATGAGGCTGTGATGATGATGAGGCTGTGATGATGATGAGGCTGTGATGATGATGAGGCTGTGATGATGATGAGGCTGTGATGATGATGAGGCTGTGATGATGAAGAGGGTGTGATGATGATGAGGCTGTGATGATGATGAGGCTGTGATGATGATGAGGCTGTGATGATGATGAGGCTGTGATGATGATGAGGCTGTGATGATGATAAGGCTGTGATGATGATGAGGCTGTGATGATGAAGAGGGTGTGATGATAATGAGGCTGTGATGATGATGAGGCTGTGATGATGATGAGGCTGTGATGATGAAGAGGGTGTGATGATGATGAGGCTGAGATGATGATGAGGCTGTGATGATGATGAGGCTGTGATGATGAAGAGGGTGTGATGATGATGAGGCTGTGATGATGATGAGGCTGTGATGATGAAGAGGGTGTGATGATGATGAGGCTGTGATGATGATAAGGCTGTGATGATGAAGAGGGTGTGATGATGAAGAGGGTGTGATGATGAAGAGGGTGTGATGATGATGAGGCTGTGATGATGAAGAGGGTGTGATGATGATGAGGCTGAGATGATGATGAGGCTGTGATGATGATGAGGCTGTGATGATGAAGAGGGTGTGATGATGATAAGGCTGTGATGATGATGAGGCTGTGATGATGAAGAGGGTGTGATGATAATGAGGCTGTGATGATGATAAGGCTGTGATGATGATGAGGCTGTGATGATGAAGAGGGTGTGATGATAATGAGGCTGTGATGATGATGAGGCTGTGATGATGATGAGGCTGTGATGATGAAGAGGGTGTGATGATGATGAGGCTGAGATGATGATGAGGCTGTGATGATGATGAGGCTGTGATGATGAAGAGGGTGTGATGATGATGAGGCTGTGATGATGATGAGGCTGTGATGATGAAGAGGGTGTGATGATGATGAGGCTGTGATGATGATGAGGCTGTGATGATGATAAGGCTGTGATGATGATGAGGCTGTGATGATGAAGAGGGTGTGATGATAATGAGGCTGTGATGATGATGAGGCTGTGATGATGATGAGGCTGTGATGATGATGAGGCTGTGATGATGATGAGGCTGTGATGATGATGAGGCTGTGATGATGAAGAGGGTGTGATGATGATGAGGCTGTGATGATGATGAGGCTGTGATGATGATGAGGCTGTGATGATGATGAGGCTGTGATGATGATGAGGCTGTGATGATGATAAGGCTGTGATGATGATGAGGCTGTGATGATGAAGAGGGTGTGATGATAATGAGGCTGTGATGATGAAGAGGGTGTGATGATGATGAGGCTGTGATGATGATGAGGCTGTGATGATGAAGAGGGTGTGATGATGATGAGGCTGTGATGATGATAAGGCTGTGATGATGAAGAGGGTGTGATGATGAAGAGGGTGTGATGATGAAGAGGGTGTGATGATGATGAGGCTGTGATGATGAAGAGGGTGTGATGATGATGAGGCTGTGATGATGAAGAGGGTGTGATGATGATGAGGCTGTGATGATGAAGAGGGTGTGATGATGATGAGGCTGTGATGATGATGAGGCTGTGATGATGAAGAGGGTGTGATGATGATGAGGCTGTGATGATGATGAGGCTGTGATGATGAAGAGGGTGTGATGATGATGAGGCTGTGATGATGATAAGGCTGTGATGATGAAGAGGGTGTGATGATGAAGAGGGTGTGATGATGAAGAGGGTGTGATGATGATGAGGCTGTGATGATGAAGAGGGTGTGATGATGATGAGGCTGTGATGATGAAGAGGGTGTGATGATGATGAGGCTGTGATGATGAAGAGGGTGTGATGATGATGAGGCTGTGATGATGATGAGGCTGTGATGATGAAGAGGGTGTGATGATGATGAGGCTGTGATGATGAAGAGGGGATGATGATGATGAGGCTGTGATGATGATGAGGCTGTGATGATGAAGAGGCTGTGATGAATATGAGGCTGGGATGAAGAGGCTGTGATGCTGATGAGGCTGTGATGAAGAAGCTATGATGCTGAGGCTGTGATGAAGAGGCTGTGATGAAGAGGCTGTAATGATGATGAGGCTGTGATGCTGAGGCTGTGATGAAGAGGCTGTGATGATGATGAGGGTGTGATGATGATGAGGCTGTGATGATGATGAGGCTGTGATGATGATGAGGCTGTGATGATGATGAGGCTGTGATGATGAAGAGGGTGTGATGATGATGAGGCTGTGATGATGATGAGGCTGTGATGATGATGAGGCTGTGATGAAGAGGCTGTGATAAAGAGGCTGTGATGATGATGAGGCTGTGATGCTGAGGCTGTGATGAAGAGGCTGTGATGATGATGAGGGTGTGATGATGATGAGGCTGTGATGCTGAGGCTGTGATGAAGAGGCTGTGATGATGATGAGGGTGTGATGATGATGAGGCTGTGATGATGATGAGGCTGTGATGATGATGAGGCTGTGATGATGATGAGGCTGTGATGATGAAGAGGGTGTGATGATGATGAGGCTGTGATGATGATGAGGCTGTGATGATGATAAGGCTGTGATGATGAAGAGGGTGTGATGATGAAGAGGGTGTGATGATGATGAGGCTGTGATGATGAAGAGGGTGTGATGATGAAGAGGCTGTGATGATGAAGAGGGTGTGATGATGATGAGGCTGTGATGATGAAGAGGGTGTGATGATGATGAGGCTGTGATGATGATGAGGCTGTGATGATGAAGAGGGTGTGATGATAATGAGGCTGTGATGATGATGAGGCTGTGATGATGATGAGGCTGTGATGATGAAGAGGATGTGATGATGATGAGGCTGTGATGATGATGAGGCTGTGATGATGATGAGGCTGTGATGATGATGAGGCTGTGATGATGATGAGGCTGTGATGATGATGAGGCTGTGATGATGATGAGGCTGTGATGATGATGAGGCTGTGATGATGATAAGGCTGTGATGATGAAGAGGGTGTGATGATGATGAGGCTGTGATGATGATGAGGCTGTGATGATGATGAGGCTGTGATGATGATGAGGCTGTGATGATGATGAGGCTGTGATGATGATAAGGCTGTGATGATGATGAGGCTGTGATGATGAAGAGGGTGTGATGATAATGAGGCTGTGATGATGATGAGGCTGTGATGATGATGAGGCTGTGATGATGAAGAGGGTGTGATGATGATGAGGCTGAGATGATGATGAGGCTGTGATGATGATGAGGCTGTGATGATGAAGAGGGTGTGATGATGATGAGGCTGTGATGATGATGAGGCTGTGATGATGAAGAGGGTGTGATGATGATGAGGCTGTGATGATGATGAGGCTGTGATGATGATAAGGCTGTGATGATGATGAGGCTGTGATGATGAAGAGGGTGTGATGATAATGAGGCTGTGATGATGATGAGGCTGTGATGATGATGAGGCTGTGATGATGATGAGGCTGTGATGATGATGAGGCTGTGATGATGATGAGGCTGTGATGATGAAGAGGGTGTGATGATGATGAGGCTGTGATGATGATGAGGCTGTGATGATGATGAGGCTGTGATGATGATGAGGCTGTGATGATGATGAGGCTGTGATGATGATAAGGCTGTGATGATGATGAGGCTGTGATGATGAAGAGGGTGTGATGATAATGAGGCTGTGATGATGATGAGGCTGTGATGATGATGAGGCTGTGATGATGAAGAGGGTGTGATGATGATGAGGCTGAGATGATGATGAGGCTGTGATGATGATGAGGCTGTGATGATGAAGAGGGTGTGATGATGATGAGGCTGTGATGATGATGAGGCTGTGATGATGAAGAGGGTGTGATGATGATGAGGCTGTGATGATGATAAGGCTGTGATGATGAAGAGGGTGTGATGATGAAGAGGGTGTGATGATGAAGAGGGTGTGATGATGATGAGGCTGTGATGATGAAGAGGGTGTGATGATGATGAGGCTGTGATGATGAAGAGGGTGTGATGATGATGAGGCTGTGATGATGAAGAGGGTGTGATGATGATGAGGCTGTGATGATGATGAGGCTGTGATGATGAAGAGGGTGTGATGATGATGAGGCTGTGATGATGAAGAGGGGATGATGATGATGAGGCTGTGATGATGATGAGGCTGTGATGATGAAGAGGCTGTGATGAATATGAGGCTGGGATGAAGAGGCTGTGATGCTGATGAGGCTGTGATGAAGAAGCTATGATGCTGAGGCTGTGATGAAGAGGCTGTGATGAAGAGGCTGTAATGATGATGAGGCTGTGATGCTGAGGCTGTGATGAAGAGGCTGTGATGATGATGAGGGTGTGATGATGATGAGGCTGTGATGATGATGAGGCTGTGATGATGATGAGGCTGTGATGATGATGAGGCTGTGATGATGAAGAGGGTGTGATGATGATGAGGCTGTGATGATGATGAGGCTGTGATGATGATGAGGCTGTGATGAAGAGGCTGTGATAAAGAGGCTGTGATGATGATGAGGCTGTGATGCTGAGGCTGTGATGAAGAGGCTGTGATGATGATGAGGGTGTGATGATGATGAGGCTGTGATGCTGAGGCTGTGATGAAGAGGCTGTGATGATGATGAGGGTGTGATGATGATGAGGCTGTGATGATGATGAGGCTGTGATGATGATGAGGCTGTGATGATGATGAGGCTGTGATGATGAAGAGGGTGTGATGATGATGAGGCTGTGATGATGATGAGGCTGTGATGATGATAAGGCTGTGATGATGAAGAGGGTGTGATGATGAAGAGGGTGTGATGATGATGAGGCTGTGATGATGAAGAGGGTGTGATGATGAAGAGGCTGTGATGATGAAGAGGGTGTGATGATGATGAGGCTGTGATGATGAAGAGGGTGTGATGATGATGAGGCTGTGATGATGATGAGGCTGTGATGATGAAGAGGGTGTGATGATAATGAGGCTGTGATGATGATGAGGCTGTGATGATGATGAGGCTGTGATGATGAAGAGGATGTGATGATGATGAGGCTGTGATGATGATGAGGCTGTGATGATGATGAGGCTGTGATGATGAAGAGGATGTGATGATGATGAGGCTGTGATGATGATGAGGCTGTGATGATGATGAGGCTGTGATGATGAAGAGGGTGTGATGATAATGAGGCTGTGATGATGATGAGGCTGTGATGATGATGAGGCTGTGATGATGAAGAGGGTGTGATGATGATGAGGCTGTGATGATGAAGAGGGTGTGATGATGATGAGGCTGTGATGATGAAGAGGGTGTGATGATGAAGAGGGTGTGATGATGAAGAGGGTGTGATGATGATGAGGCTGTGATGATGAAGAGGGTGTGATGATGATGAGGCTGTGATGATGATGAGGCTGTGATGATGATGAGGCTGTGATGAAGAGGCTGTGATAAAGAGGCTGTGATGATGATGAGGCTGTGATGCTGAGGCTGTGATGAAGAGGCTGTGATGATGATGAGGGTGTGATGATGATGAGGCTGTGATGCTGAGGCTGTGATGAAGAGGCTGTGATGATGATGAGGGTGTGATGATGATGAGGCTGTGATGATGATGAGGCTGTGATGATGATGAGGCTGTGATGATGATGAGGCTGTGATGATGAAGAGGGTGTGATGATGATGAGGCTGTGATGATGATGAGGCTGTGATGATGATAAGGCTGTGATGATGAAGAGGGTGTGATGATGAAGAGGGTGTGATGATGATGAGGCTGTGATGATGAAGAGGGTGTGATGATGAAGAGGCTGTGATGATGAAGAGGGTGTGATGATGATGAGGCTGTGATGATGAAGAGGGTGTGATGATGATGAGGCTGTGATGATGATGAGGCTGTGATGATGAAGAGGGTGTGATGATAATGAGGCTGTGATGATGATGAGGCTGTGATGATGATGAGGCTGTGATGATGAAGAGGATGTGATGATGATGAGGCTGTGATGATGATGAGGCTGTGATGATGAAGAGGGTGTGATGATGATGAGGCTGTGATGATGAAGAGGGTGTGATGATGAAGAGGGTGTGATGATGAAGAGGGTGTGATGATGATGAGGCTGTGATGATGAAGAGGGTGTGATGATGATGAGGCTGTGATGATGAAGAGGGTGTGATGATGATGAGGCTGTTATGATGATGAGGCTGTGATGATGAAGAGGGTGTGATGATGATGAGGCTGTGATGATGAAGAGGGTGTGATGATGATGAGGCTGTGATGATGATGAGGCTGTGATGATGAAGAGGCTGTGATGCTGATGAGGCTGTGATGAAGAAGCTATGATGCTGAGGCTCTGATGAAGAGGCTGTGATGATGATGAGGCTGTGATGCTGAGGCTGTGATGAAGAGGCTGTGATGATGATGAGGGTGTGATGAAGAGGCTATGATGATGAAGCTGTGATGATGAAGAGGCTGTGATGAAGATGCTATGATGATGAGGCTGTGATGAAGAGGCTGTGATGATGATGAGGCTGTGATGATGAAGAGGCTGTGATGATGATGAGGCTGTGATGATGAAGAGGATGTGATGATGAAGAGGGTGTGATGAAGAAGCTGTGATGAAGAGGCTGTGATGAAGAGGCTGTGATGAAGAGGCTGTGATGATGATGAGGCTGTGATGATGATGAGGCTGTGATAGTGAGGCTGTGATGAAGAGGCTGTGATGATGCTGAGGCTGTGATGATGATGAGGCTGTGATGAAGAGGCTATGATGATGAGGCTGTGATGATGAGGCTGTGATGAAGAGGCTATGATGATGAGACTGTGATGATGATGAGGCTGTGATGATGATGAGGCTGTGATGAAGAGGCTATGATGAAGAGGCTATGATGAAGAGGCTCTGATGAGGATGAGGCTGTGATGATGAAGAGGGTGTGATGAAGAGGCTCTGATGAGGATGAGGCTGTGATGAAGAGGCTCTGATGAGGATGAGGCTGTGATGAGGATGAGGCTGTGATGATGATGAGGTTGTGATGAAGAGGCTATGATGATGATGCTGTGATGAAGAAGCTATGATGAGGATGAGGCTGTGATGAAGAGGCTGTGATGAGGATGAGGCTGTGATGATGATGAGGGTGTGATGAAGAGGCTATGATGATGAGGCTGTGATGAAGAGGCTCTGATGAGGATGAAGCTGTGATGAAGAGGCTGTGATGAGGATGAGGCTCTGATGAGGATGAGGCTGTGATGAAGAGGCTCTGATGAGGATGAGGCTGTGATGAAGAGGCTCTGATGGGGATGAGGCTGTGATGAAGAGGCTGTGATGAGGATGAGGCTGTGATGATGATGAGGGTGTGATGAAGAGGCTATGATGATGAGGCTGTGATGATGTTGAGGCTGTGATGAAGAAGCTGTGATGATGATGAGGCTGTGATGATGATGAGGCTGTGATGATGATGAGGGTGTGATGAAGAGGCTGTGATGATGAGGGTGTGATGAATAGGCTGTGATGATGATGAGGCTGTGATGAAGAAGCTGTGATGATGATGAGGCTGTGATGATGAGGATGTAATGAAGAGGCTGTGATGAAGAGGCTATGATGAAGAGGCTCTGATGAGGATGAGGCTGTGATGAGGATGAGGCTGTGATGATGAAGAGGGTGTGATGAAGATGAGGCTGTGATGAAGAGGCTGTGATGATGATGAGGCTGTGATGAAGAAGCTATGATGATGAGGCTGTGATGAAGAGGCTGTGATGATGATGAAGCTGTGATGAATAAGCTGTGATGATGATGAGGCTGTGATGATGATGAGGCTGTGATGATGATGAGGGTGTGATGATGAGGCTATGATGATGAGGCTGTGATGAAGAAGCTGTGATGATGATGAGGGTGTGATGATGAGGCTATGATGATGAGGCTGTGATGAAGAAGCTGTGATGATGATGAGGCTGTGATGATGAGGATGTGATGAAGAGGCTGTGATGATGATGAGGCTGTGATGAAGAAACTGTGATGATGATGAGGCTGTGATGATGAGGATGTGATGAAGAGGCTGTGATGAAGAGGCTGTGATGATGATGAGGCTGTGATGAAGAAGCTGTGATGATGATGAGGGTGTGATGATGAGTCTATGATGATGAGGCTGTGATGAAGAGGCTGTGATGATGATGAGGCTGTGATGAAGAAGCTGTGATGATGATGAGGCTGTGATGATGAGGATGTGATGAAGAGGCTGTGATGATGATGAAGCTGTGATGATGAGGCTGTGATGAAGAGGCTGTGATGATGATGAGGCTGTGATGAAGAAGCTGTGATGATGATGAGGCTGTGATGATGAGGATGTGATGAAGAGGCTGTGATGAAGAGGCTATGATGAAGAGGCTCTGATGATGATGAGGCTGTGATGCTGAGGCTGTGATGAATAGGCTGTGATGATGATGAGGGTGTGATGAAGAGGCTGTGATGAAGATGCTATGATGACGAGGCTGTGGTGATGAAGAGGGTGTGATGAAGAACCTGTGATGAAGAGGCTGTGATGAAGAGGCTGTGATGATGATGAGGCTGGGATGATGATGAGGCTGTGATGAAGAGGCTATGATGAAGAGGCTCTGATGAGCATGAGGCTGTGATGAAGAGGCTATGATGATGAGGCTGTGATGATGATGAGGCTGTGATGAAGAGGCTATGATGATGAGGCTGTGATGATGATGAGGCTGTGATGAAGAAGCTGTGATGAAGAGGCTGTGATAAAGAGGCTGTGATGATGATGAGGCTGTGATGCTGAGGCTGTGATGATGATGAGGCTGTGATGATGAGGCTGTGATGAAGAGGCTGTGATGATGATGAGGCTGTGATGAAGAAGCTGTGATGATGATGAGGCTGTGATGATGAGGATGTGATGAAGAGGCTGTGATGAAGAGGCTATGATGAAGAGGCTCTGATGATGAAGAGGCTGTGATGATGATGAGGCTGTGATGAAGAAGCTGTGATGATGATGAGGCTGTGATGATGAGGATGTGATGAAGAGGCTGTGATGATGATGAAGCTGTGATGATGAGGCTGTGATGAAGAGGCTGTGATGATGATGAGGCTGTGATGAAGAAGCTGTGATGATGATGAGGCTGTGATGATGAGGATGTGATGAAGAGGCTGTGATGAAGAGGCTATGATGAAGAGGCTCTGATGATGATGAGGCTGTGATGCTGAGGCTGTGATGAAGAGGCTGTGATGATGATGAGGGTGTGATGAAGAGGCTGTGATGAAGATGCTATGATGACGAGGCTGTGGTGATGAAGAGGGTGTGATGAAGAACCTGTGATGAAGAGGCTGTGATGAAGAGGCTGTGATGATGATGAGGCTGTGATGATGATGAGGCTGTGATGAAGAGGCTATGATGAAGAGGCTCTGATGAGCATGAGGCTGTGATGAAGAGGCTATGATGATGAGGCTGTGATGATGATGAGGCTGTGATGAAGAGGCTGTGATAAAGAGGCTGTGATGATGATGAGGCTGTGATGAAGAGGCTGTGATGAAGAGGCTGTGATGATGACGAGGCTGTGATGATGAAGAGGCTGTGATGAAGAGGCTGTGATGAAGAGGCTGTGATGATGATGAGGCTGTGATGCTGAGGCTGTGATGAAGAGGCTGTGATGATGATGAGGGTGTGATGAAGAGGCAAGGGCAAGGCAAGGAAAGTTTATTTGTATAGCACAATTCATACACAAAGTAATTCAAGGTGCTTCACAAAACACAAAAAAAGTATTAAAATCACAATACATCATAGAAATAATCAACGTAAAATTTACTTTAAAAGACAATAAAAAATTTGAAAATTGATTTTAAAATAAAGGAAGGAAAGGAAAGAAAAGTGCAGATAGGACCTTTCAGTCATATACACGGCTAAACAGAAATGTTTTAAGTCTAGATTTGAACATGAACACAGAAGAGGCCTGTCTTACGCCTTCAGGGAGGCTGTTCCAGATTTTAGCTGCAGAATATTGAAACGCTGATTCCCCTTGTTTAGTTCTGACTCTGGGAATCAACAGGAGGCCGGTCCCTGAGGTCCTCAGAGTACGAGATGGTTCATATGGCACTAACATGTCAGAGATGTACTTTGGTGCTCGGCCATGGAGAGACTTGTACACAAGCAGAGCTGCTTTGAAGTCTATTCTTTGAGGTACAGGGAGCCAGTGCAGAGACCTGAGCACAGGACTAATGTGATCATACTTCCTGGTTCTGGTCAGGACTCCAGCAGCAGCATTCTGGATGTACTGAAGCTGTTTTACAGCTCGTTTGGAGAGGCCGGTGAGCAGGCCGTTACAGTAGTCTAACCTACTGGAGACAAATGCATGGATAAGTATCTCCAGGTCTGGCTTTGACACTATGTTTTTGATTTTGGCAATGTTTTTCAGGTGGTAAAATGCCGCTGATGTTACTGACTTGATATGGCTGTTAAAGTTTAGGTCAGAGTCCATGATTACCCCTAGATTTCTGACTTGATTTGAGGGTTTAAGAGACAGAGAATGAAGGTAGCTGCTGAGACTTTCTCTTTGTTTCTGTGGGCCAAAAATAATAACTTGGGTCTTGTCTGAGTTTAGCTGGAGAAAGTTGTTCTGCATCCACGCACTGATCTGTTGGAGGCAGTGGCTGAGTGAATCCACCGGCCCATATTCACCTGTTGTCAGTGACACATAGATCTGAGTATCATCTGCATAGTTGTGATAAGATATGTTATTACTGCGTATTAACTGCCCTAGTGGCAGCATGTAGAGGTTGAACAGAAGGGGTCCCAGGATCGATCCCTGGGGCACACCACAAGTCAAGGCCATGTAGTCTGAGACACAACTCCCAATTTCAACAAAGTATTTCCTGTCTTCCAGATAAGACTTGAGCCAACTTAGGGCAGATCCAGAGATGCCAACCCAGTCTTGGAGTCTGTGCAAAAGGATCCCATGATCAACAGTATCAAAGGCAGCGCTCAGGTCTAGCAGGATTAAGACAGTGACTTTTCCATCATCAGTGTTCAGGCGGATGTCGTTGGTTACCTTGATAAGAGCAGTTTCTGTGCTATGATGGGGTTTAAAACCTGACTGGAAAACATCAAACGAATTGTTTAATAAGAGAAAATCAGTGAGCTGTTGGTAGACAACTTTTTCAAGGACTTTTCCTAAAAATGGCAGATTAGAGATAGGTCTGTAATTATTCAGTACAGTGGGATCAAGACTGCTTTTCTTCAGGAGAGGTTTAATGACTGCAGTTTTTAATGCCTCTGGAAATATTCCAGATTGAAGAGACATGTTAACTATTTGAGTAATTGATGGCAACACGCTGTTCAGGACAGACTTTAGAAATCTAGTGGGTAACACATCAAGGCAGCATGTAGACGAGCTCAGACGGGTGATGGTCTCTTGGACAGTTTGGTCAGTGACAGGTATAAAGTGAGTAAGCTTAGAGTGAGTAGGTGGCCGTTCGATAGTTATATGTGTTGTGGAGTTGATGGCTTTTTTAATGCCCTGAAGAGGCTGTGATGATTATGAGGCTGTGATGATGATGAGGGTGTGATGAAGAGGCTATGATGATGAGGCTGTGATGAAGAGGCTGTGATGATGATGAGGCTGTGATGATGATGAGGGTGTGATGAAGAGGCTGTGATGAAGAGGCTATGATGAAGAGGCTCTGATGAGGATGAGGCTGTGATGATGATGAGGCTGTGATGAAGAGGCTGTGATGATGATGAGGCTGTGATGATTAGGCTGTGATGATGATGAGGCTGTGATGAAGAGGCTGTGATGATGATGAGGCTGTGATGATTATGAGGCTGTGATGATGATGAGGGTGTGATGAAGAGGCTATGATCATGAGGCTGTGATGAAGAGGCTGTGATGATGATGAGGCTGTGATGATGATGAGGCTGTGATGAAGAGGCTGTGATGAAGAGGCTCTGATGAGGATGAGGCTGTGATGAGGATGAGGCTGTGATGAGGATGAGGCTGTGATGAGGATGAGGCTGTGATGATGATGAGGCTGTGATGAAGAGGCTATGATGATGAGGCTGTGATGATGAGGCTGTGATGATGATGAGGCTGTGATGATGATGAGGCTGTGATGATTATGAGGCTGTGATGATGATGAAGGTGTGATGAAGAGGCTATGATGATGAGGCTGTGATGAAGAGGCTGTGATGATGATGAGGCTGTGATGATGATGAGGGTGTGATGAAGAGGCTGTGATGAAGAGGCTATGATGAAGAGGCTCTGATGAGGATGAGGCTGTGATGATGATGAGGCTGTGATGAAGAGGCTGTGATGATGATGAGGCTGTGATGATTAGGCTGTGATGATGATGAGGCTGTGATGAAGAAGCTATGATGATGAGGCTGTGATGAAGAGGCTGTGATGATGATGAGGCTGTGATGATGATGAGGCTGTGATGAAGAGGCTGTGATGAAGAGGCTATGATGAAGAGGCTCTGATGAGAATGAGGCTGTGATGATGATGAAGCTGTGATGAAGAAGCTGTGATGATGATGAGGCTGTGATGATGATGAGGCTGTGATGAAGAGGCTGTGATGAGGATGAGGCTGTGATGAGGATGAGGCTGTGATGAGGATGAGGCTGTGATGAAGAGGCTGTGATGATGATGAGGCTGTGATGAGGATGAGGCTGTGATGAGGATGAGGCTGTGATGAGGATGAGGCTGTGATTAGGATGAGGCTGTGATTAGGATGAGGCTGTGATGATTATGAGGCTGTGATGATGATGAGGGTGTGATGAAGAGGCTATGATGAAGAGGCTCTGATGAGAATGAGGCTGTGATGATGATGAGGCTGTGATGAAGAAGCTGTGATGATGATGAGGCTGTGATGATGATGAGGCTGTGATGAAGAGGCTGTGATGAGGATGAGGCTGTGATGAGGATGAGGCTGTGATGAGGATGAGGCTGTGATGAAGAGGCTGTGATGATGATGAGGCTGTGATGAAGAAGCTGTGATGATGATGAGGCTGTGATGATGATGAGGCTGTGATGAAGAGGCTGTGATGAGGATGAGGCTGTGATGAGGATGAGGCTGTGATGAGGATGAGGCTGTGATGAAGAGGCTGTGATGATGATGAGGCTGTGATGAGGATGAGGCTGTGATGATGATGAGGCTGTGATGAAGAGGCTGTGATGAGGATGAGGCTGTGATGAGGATGAGGCTGTGATGAGGATGAGGCTGTGATTAGGATGAGGCTGTGATTAGGATGAGGCTGTGATGAGGATGAGGCTGTGATGATTATGAGGCTGTGATGATGATGAGGGTGTGATGAAGAGGCTATGATGATGAGGCTGTGATGATGAAGAGGGTGTGATGATGATGAGGCTGTGATGATGATGAGGGTGTGATGAAGAGGCTGTGATGAAGAGGCTATGATGAAGAGGCTCTGATGAGGATGAGGCTGTGATGATGATGAGGCTGTGATGAAGAGGCTGTGATGATGATGAGGCTGTGATGATGATGAGGCTGTGATGAAGAGGCTGTGATGATGATGAGGCTGTGATGATTAGGCTGTGATGATGATGAGGCTGTGATGAAGAGGCTGTGATGATGATGAGGCTGTGATGATTATGAGGCTGTGATGATGATGAGGGTGTGATGAAGAGGCTATGATCATGAGGCTGTGATGAAGAGGCTGTGATGATGATGAGGCTGTGATGATGATGAGGCTGTGATGATGATGAGGCTGTGATGAAGAGGCTGTGATGAGGATGAGGCTGTGATGAGGATGAGGCTGTGATGAGGATGAGGCTGTGATGATGATGAGGCTGTGATGAAGAGGCTATGATGATGAGGCTGTGATGATGAGGCTGTGATGATGATGAGGCTGTGATGATGATGAGGCTGTGATGATTATGAGGCTGTGATGATGATGAGGGTGTGATGAAGAGGCTATGATGATGAGGCTGTGATGAAGAGGCTGTGATGATGATGAAGCTGTGATGATGATGAGGCTGTGATGATGATGAGGGTGTGATGAAGAGGCTGTGATGAAGAGGCTATGATGAAGAGGCTCTGATGAGGATGAGGCTGTGATGATGATGAGGATGTGATGAAGAGGCTGTGATGATGATGAGGCTGTGATGATTAGGCTGTGATGATGATGAGGCTGTGATGAAGAAGCTATGATGATGAGGCTGTGATGAAGAGGCTGTGGTGATGATGATGAGGCTGTGATGATTATGAGGCTGTGATGATGATGAGGGTGTGATGAAGAGGCTATGATGATGAGGCTGTGATGAAGAGGCTGTGATGATGATGAGGCTGTGATGATGATGAGGCTGTGATGAAGAGGCTGTGATGAAGAGGCTATGATGAAGAGGCTCTGATGAGAATGAGGCTGTGATGATGATGAGGCTGTGATGAAGAAGCTGTGATGATGATGAGGCTGTGATGATGATGAGGCTGTGATGATGATGAGGGTGTGATGAAGAGGCTGTGATGAAGAGGCTATGATGAAGAGGCTCTGATGAGGATGAGGCTGTGTGGATGATGAGGATGTGATGAAGAGGCTGTGATGATGATGAAGCTGTGATGATGATGAGGCTGTGATGAAGATGAGGCTGTGATGAAGAGGCTGTGATGATGAAGAGGGTGTGATGATGATGAGGCTGTGATGAAGAGGCTATGATGATGAGGCTGTGATGAAGAGGCTGTGATGATGATGAGGCTGTGATGAAGAAGCTATGATGATGAGGCTGTGATGAAGAAGCTATGATGATGAGGGTGTGAGAAAGAGGCTGTGATGATGATGAGGCTGTGATGAAGAAGCTGTGATGGTGAGGCTGTGATGAAGAGACTGTGATGATGATGAGGCTGTGATGAAGAGGCTGTGATGATGATGAGGGTGTGATGAAGAGGCTATGATGATGAAGCTGTGATGATGAAGAGGCTATGATGATGAAGCTGTGATGATGATGAGGCTGTGATAATGGGGATGTGATGAAGAGGCTGTGATGAAGAGGCTATGATGAAGAGGCTCTGATGATGATGAGGCTGTGATGAAGAAGCTATGATGATGAGGCTGTGATGAAGAGGCTGTGATGATGATGAGGCTGTGATGTAGAAGCTATGATGATGAGGCTGTGATGAAGAAGCTATGATGATGAGGGTGTGAGAAAGAGGCTGTGATGATGATGAGGCTGTGATGAAGAAGCTGTGATGGTGAGGCTGTGATGAAGAGACTGTGATGATGATGAGGCTGTGATGAAGAGGCTGTGATGATGATGACGGTGTGATGAAGAGGCTATGATGATGAAGCTGTGATGATGAAGAGGCTATGATGATGAAGCTGTGATGATGAAGAGGCTATGATAATGGGGATGTGATGAAGAGGCTGTGATGAAGAGGCTATGATGAAGAGGCTCTGATGATGATGAGGCTGTGATGAAGAAGCTATGATGATGAGGCTGTGATGAAGAGGCTGTGATGATGATGAGGCTGTGATGAAGAGGCTGTGATGATGATGAGGCTGTGATGATGAAGAGGGTGTGATGAAGAAGCTGTGATGAAGAGGCTGTGATGAAGAGGCTGTGATGATGATGAGGCTGTGATGATGATGAGGCTGTGATGAAGAGGCTATGATGAAGAGGCTCTGATGATGATGAGGCTGTGATGAAGAAGCTGTGATGAGGCTGAGGCTGTGATGATGAAGAGGCTGTGATGAAGAGGCTGTGATGATGATGAGGCTGTGATGATGATGAGGCTGTGATGAAGAGGCTATGATGAAGAGGCTCTGATGATGATGAGGCTGTGATGAAGAAGCTGTGATGAGGCTGAGGCTGTGATGATGATGAGGCTGTGATGATGAAGAGGCTGTGATGATGATGAGGCTGTGATGATGATGAGGGTGTGATGATGATGAGGCTGTGATGATGATGTGGCTGTGATGATGATGAGGCTTTGATGATGAAGAGGGTGTGATGATGAAGAGGGTGTGATGAAGATGAGGCTGTGATGAAGAGGCTGTGATGAAGAGGCTGTGATGATGATAAGGCTGTGATGATGATGAGGCTGTGATGATGATGAGGCTGTGATGAAGAGGCTGTGATGATGATGAGGCTGTGATGATGATGAGGCTGTGATGAAGAGGGTGTGATGATGAAGAGGGTGTGATGAAGATGAGGCTGTGATGAAGAGGCTGTGATGATGATGAGGCTGTGATGATGAAGAGGGTGTGATGATGATGAGGCTGTGATGATGATGAGGGTGTGATGATGATGAGGCTGTGATGATGATGTGGCTGTGATGATGATGAGGCTTTGATGATGAAGAGGGTGTGATGATGAAGAGGGTGTGATGAAGATGAGGCTGTGATGAAGAGGCTGTGATGAAGAGGCTGTGATGATGAAGAGGCTGTGATGATGATGAGGCTGTGATGATGATGAGGCTGTGATGAAGAGGCTGTGATGATGATGAGGCTGTGATGATGATGAGGCTGTGATGAAGAGGCTGTGATGATGATGAGGCTGTGATGAAGAGGTTATGATGATGAAGAGGCTGTGATGAAGAGGTTATGATGATGAAGAGGCTGTGATGAAGAGGCTGTGATGATGATGAGGCTGCGATGATGAAGAGGCTGTGATGATGAAGAGGCTGCGATGATGAAGAGGCTGTGATGATGAAGAGGCTGTGATGAAGAGGCTGTGATGATGATGAGGCTGTGATGAAGAGGCTATGATGATGAAGAGGCTGTGATGAAGAGGCTGTGATGATGATGAGGCTGCGATGATGAAGAGGCTGTGATGATGAAGAGGCTGTGATGAAGAGGCTGTGATGATGAAGAGGCTATGGTGATGAAGAGTCTCAGGCGTGGTTCTGGTTTCTGCCACAGTGTGGACAGCAGCAGCAGATGTTACAGAGAACAGAACCGGTTCTTTGTGTTGATCCGCCTCACAGTCCGTATCTGATAAACGTCTGAAGAAGTTTTTCTGGATGTTAAACGCTGCCAAACTTCCTGGTAGACTTGAGGAAGAGCCCTGAACACAAATACATGTGTGTGGACTGTACGGTGGTGTAGTGGTTAGCACTCACATCACAGTGAGAAGGTCCAAATCCCAGCTGTTTTTTTCTGTGGAGTTTGCAGGTTCTCCTGGTTCCAAGGGGGGGGGGGTTCTCTCCAGCTTCCTGTCCACAAACCCTCTTCAGAGGTTTCAAACTGTCTGTTAGCTGTGAGTGTGTGTGGTTGTGTGTCTCTGTGTTGCCATGGAGTGGTGACGTGTCCAGGATGAACTCCACCTTCGCTCCATCCGCCTCCTGACCCAAAACAAAAAGAGGTTTAAAAAGTGAATGAATGAAGCTCAGCTGTGAGAGTAAATCAAACCCAGATGATGAACTTATATGAAAAGAAAAACACAAGCTTGAATTTAAATGATTTTTCTTGGTTTGTTTTTTTTTTTCCTACTTGGATTCCCAACTGTATCCGGTTTTTAAAAATGCACATTTCTCGCCCCCTCAACGGTCTTTTTCTCAGAGTCTGCCTGCTCCGCTTGAAGCCGGTCCAGCTGCATCGGGTAGATCTGCACCTGCAGGAGGAAAATGAGACCGCTCCGAGCATCAAGAGTCTTTGTTCTGCTGGGCCTGGTGGTCCTGACTGCAGCCAGACCAAGAGCAGGTAAATCTGCCAAAACAAGCAAAGGAGAAACCATTCTGCTGCCTTTTATGAGTGCAGTTCTTGAATTGATGCTGCAGACGGCTTCAGGTGCATCCTGGTGTGGAACTGCACTGAGCTGCTGGGTTTGTCTCATTGTCATGGGTAGAAAAAGGCTAAAAAGCCTTTCTGAGAGTTTCCAAGCTGAGTCCTGGCGTGATTGAGCCTGTCAGGGCGGTCTGCATGGTTTTTAGCTGAAACTCAGTCATGACCTCCGGCTTCACTCATGACTGCAGTGCTGGCAGAAAGAAAAGGGATCCAGCCAGCGTCACACTGACTAGGAAAAGCAGAAACTGGAGGTTTAGGGATGAAGAGATGACGCTGAGGAGAGAAAACTGTTTAAGAAGGAAAATGCTGGTGTCTGGGAAATTGATCATCAAGTCTTCAGCTCAGGCCAACATGGTCTTCACAGGGTTCAAATATGCAGTAGTCTGGGGAAAAGCGTTTCTTCTTATCTCAGGTTTGTGGCCAGCAGGACATTTATGCTGAGAAGCCAGAATGTAAAAATGGATCCAGCAGTTGTCCTGCCGTTTTCTGAACTTTGAATTGACCTGCAGGTCCAGACCAGAAGTGTAAGCCCGGCCCGCTGGATCTGATCTTCCTCATCGACAGCTCTCGCAGCGTTCGGCCTCACGAGTTCGAGACCATGAGGAAGTTCATGATCGACATCCTCAACAGCTTGGAGATCGGACCGGACAGCACCAGAGTGGGAGTGGTTCAGTATTCCAGCCAGGTACGCGGGAGCGTGGATCCTTTATCTGTTGAGTGTTGCGTGTTGTTTCCTCAGACTGGACTCAGCGAAACCCTTCTGGCCCTCAGGTCCGCAGCGAGTTCTCCCTGAAGACCCACGGTGACCTGGAGAGCGTGGTGGCGGGCATCCGGCAGATCGTCCCCCTGGCTCAGGGCACCATGACTGGACTTGCCATCAGATACATGATGAACGAAGCGTTCACGGCGGAGCAGGGGGACCGGCCAAAGGTAGGACGTCCAGACCGGGTCCTGGGTCAGACAAAGTTCTGCCGACAGCCCGGTTTCTTTCCACTGGTGACATGTTATTCTGGAGGGAGGGAGTTTTTTTACAAAATGACCCAACTTTACTGAGAATGGAGAGAAGAACTGACCGAATATTTTGGTTCTGAAGTAAGACTCCGGCTTCCTTTGACAGAACCTTTCAAGGATCAGAACATAAACCCGATTGTTTCTCTGTAATAAATGGAACCTGCAGGATTTTAGTTTGGATATTTTAGACTTCCTGTTCGCTTTGTCACCTTTGTGCTGTGGAGGGTGGTGCAGTGGTTAACACCTGCTGCCTCACAGCATGAAGGTTCTGGTTCAAATCCCAGCTGGGTTCTTTCTGCGTGGAGTTTGCATGTTTATCACTACGATGGATGCTGATTGGCTGCTAAAGAAGATGAAAGGAAATGTGATAAAGAGGTCAGAAGAAAGGGCCGGTTTGGTCCCACGTCTTTGGTCGACCTTCGTATTGTTTTTCTTCTGGCGGTATGACGCTCTCGATGAAATGGGTTCTCCAGATCTGAATTTCTCCTCCGTTTTCCTCCTCCTCCAGGTCCCAAACGTGGCTGTGATCGTGACGGACGGGCGTCCTCAGGACCGCGTGGCTGAGGTGGCAGCAGAAGCCAGAGAGAGAGGCATTGAGATCTTCGCTGTGGGAGTGGCCAGAGCGGACATGACATCACTGAGGGCGATGGCCTCCCTGCCCTTTGAAGATCACGTCTTCCTGGAGGAGAGCTTTGACCTCATTCACCAGTTTGGACTTCAGTTCCAGGACGCGTTTTGTGGTGAGGCGAGAAGCTCTGTTTTGGAAAACATGGCAGGAAAAGGTCATGATAAGCCACACAAGAGAGCCTCAAAGTTCAGACAGAAGCTTTTCCTCTGGATTTGACATCAACCGTTTCCACTCAAAAGCTTTTGATCCCAAACGGAGGAGTTTTATTTGAGGTAGTTGGAGTTCATGTAAAGTCAGAACCTCGAGTCCCTGAAGCCGTCCGTTCATGCTGTTTGGGTCAGACGGAACAAATGTGTAAAAAGTCCGGCAGAAAAAGGAGACTCCTCTCCCTTTCATAAGGCCGTCTCCTGAGTCGGATAAATCTTGTGAGGTTCTGGAAATGCGTTTGTTCCTGTTCAAACGCTTAACCTCGGCGGCGTGCTGACGGGTGGTGTCGCTGTGCTGCAGGTCTGGATCTGTGTAAGGAGATGGACCACGGCTGCGAGCACGTCTGCGAGAACTCGCCGGGCTCCTTCCACTGCCTCTGCAGCGAGGGCTACACTCTGAACGAAGACGGGAAGACCTGCACAGGTGAGCCTGCATCAACAGGTGACCTCACACCAGGTGACCTCACACCTGGTCACCTCACACCTGGTCACCTCACACCAGGTGACCTCACACCTGGTCACCTCACACCAGGTGACCTCACACCAGGTGACCTCACACCTGGTCACCTCACACCTGGTCACCTCACACCAGGTGACCTCACACCTGGTCACCTCACACCTGGTCACCTCACACCAGGTGACCTCACACCTGGTCACCTCACACCTGGTCACCTCACACCAGGTGACCTCACACCTGGTCACCTCACACCTGGTCACCTCACACCAGGTGACCTCACACCTGGTCACCTCACACCAGGTGACCTCACACCAGGTGACCTCACACCTGGTCACCTCACACCAGGTGACCTCACACCTGGTCACCTCACACCTGGTCACCTCACACCAGGTCACCTCACACCAGGTCACCTCACACCTGGTCACCTCACACCTGGTCACCTCACACCAGGTGACCTCACACCTGGTCACCTCACACCTGGTCACCTCACACCTGTGTCATGGAGGCCAGGCAGAGGGCAGAGCAACTGATGAACAGAACTCTAGTCCACAGGTTTTTTTTCAAATCAGATCCAACTTTATTTATAAACACTTCCATTTACAGTACAGTTCTCTGTGGATTTAGAACATAATAATAAATTAGATTTATCTCTGCTTTTCCAGACGTTCAAAGCTCTTACTCTGTGTCCATTATTCAGTCAGAGTGGGTGTTAACCTCTGACCCACAGCTGCCCTGGGGCAGACTGACAGAGGGCTTGCTGCCCCTCTGATCATCACCTGGACATTCATGCACATTCACTGGAGACAGAGACGGTGACGCGTCTTGCCCAAGAACACAACAACAGCTGGCTGGGGGGAGTGGGGATTGAACTGCTTACCTTTTGATCAACCACCTGAGCCAATGATGAGTTGTGTGTTTACTGTAAGAAAATGTGTTGTTGTGTTTTTCTCAGCCATCGATCTGTGCGCTGAAGGCAAACACGACTGCGAGCAAGTCTGCATCAGCTCCCCCGGAAACTTCAGCTGCGACTGCAGAGAAGGATACCGGCTGCAGGACGACGGGAGGACCTGCTCCAGTACACACACACACACGCACACACACACACACAGACACGCACACACACAGTCACATATACACACACATGCCTACACGCACACACATGCACACACATATCCACACACATGCACACACACACCTGCAGCTGTTTTCCTGACCTCTCCTCCCGCTCGTCTCCTCCACAGTGGTGGAATTCTGCTCCTTTGGGAACGACAGCTGTGACCATCACTGTGTAAATATGCTCAACGGCTTTTACTGCACCTGTAAGGAGGGGCACAGGCTGCAGGCCGACGGGAAGACCTGCCAGGGTACGTCTGAATCCCTTTCTGGGTCACTGGGTTGCTGGAGCCTATCCCACCTCCTGTCAGCAGCCTGTCACAGCGACACGTGATCTAAAGTCATCGATGTACCTATGAGGCCTTTATGTGGACTGTGAGGGAGAGACAGAGAATATCTGTGGGACTTAGTCCCATGTGTCGATGGATGAGTGAAGCCTCAGAAGGTTCGCTTTCCGTCTCCAGACTCTCCTCTGTTTTGTTCTTTGGTGAAGAAAAAGAGATGGACGGTTAGGAGAGACTCCGATCCTTCGTCTGAGGAAGACCAAGGAAATCCAGGCGTACGTTGTTGGGAAAAAAAACATCTAGAAAGTTTCGCTTTGAACCTTTTTTCCTGCTTATCCGGACGTCGTTTGAATTGAAATCCAGCTCCGACTGCATCTCTGTGATAATAAGTACTTCCTGTGGAAAAATATCTTTATTGCCGTGGTACATACCTTTGAGTCTGGCTCTGTGTAATGAGAGGGTTATCTTTATGAAGACCTTTCTGCAACCAACTGACTGCACATTAAGCAGCACGCTGCAGGGCTGAGAATGCAACCGCGTGTTTGAGCGTATTCATGCATGCAACACCTGCAGCAACACGGCAGAATGAAGACGTCAGGGTGGAGTGGCGGCGGTTTGGACAGAGACGGTCGTGAGGGACCCAAATAGACAAACTATTGAAAAAGGACTAAAAGCTGCAGCAGCTTAAAGACTCTGAGACTAAAGCGCAAAAGCGGAGGAAACTCAAAGCTAAACGTAAATAACTTAAAGGTGAAAAACCAGGTAAACTGAGGAGGTCAAAATCCCCACAGTTGCTAGTCTGTGCATCTGTGAGTCAAACTTTTCTGCTTGTGACCTTTTCAAACGTGTCGTGCAGCCATTGACCTGTGTGCCGAGGGGAAACACGACTGCCAACAAGTCTGCATGAACATGGGGCCGGCCGTCTTCACCTGCGACTGCAACGAGGGCTACACGCTCAACGAGGACGAGAGGAGCTGCACTCGTTAGTCCCACCCGCCCTCATCCCCAAATCTATTGTGTGCACGTGCATGCGCCCGTGCTTCTGCGCGCGAAGCAGCAAACGGTCAGCAGGGGCACTGACGGCTCTGTGCATGTTTGTCGTGCAGCCATTGACCTGTGTGCCGAGGGGAAGCACGACTGTGAGCAGGTCTGCATCAGCGCACCTGGAGTGTTCACCTGTGACTGCCGCAAAGGTTTCAGGCTCAACCACGACAAGAAGACCTGCACAAGTCAGTCCATCCCGCCATCCGTCTGAATGCACCCTGCATGCAGAGGCTCCGCCTCCTGAAAACTTGCTCTGAAAGAAAAGGTTCTCAGGAAAACATATTGATCAGGATGAAACCTGATCAGATTATAAATGATGATCAGCAGTTCAATGAAAGCAGTATAACGAATACATCAGACCCTCCAGGATTGGTCAGCATTATGCACGAATGTTGCAGCACCACAATGCTAAATTCCCAGACACTTCTGCAGACTTTGAACTCAACGTTAAGTCATTCTCTGTTTTGGTTTAACTGTCAAAAAGTTCTGGCCGCTTTTGACTTTTGTTCTTTCTCCAACTCACAGGTGGAAGGAGAACAAAACTGATTTTACTTCCCCTCCCATGAAAATCAGCCATGTTGGCATCAGAGTCACTGGAAAGACGATTGATTGTTAGATGGCTGTCGTTTGTATCTGAGCCTCTAGGCCTGAGTGGTGGTTGAGTTTTTGGCCTTGGTGCAGGAATTGCTGCGATCGCAGCATCACAACATCCTGGAGGGACAGATAAGCCACCAAACACTGTAGAACACTGTTGGAATCTTTGTGACAGAGTCAAACCGCCGATCGTTTGCCGTCGTTGTGTCAGGACTTGCATTGCTGCTAAACACGTTGCGTTTTCTGGTGGAAAACACGATTGCCCTGACTTCTGTTTCAGACATGGAGATGTGCAGCTCGGTTCAGCACGGCTGTGAGCATCAGTGCGTGAACACGCCCGGATCTTATTACTGCGTCTGTCCTGAAGGGCAGCTGCTGCAGGACGACGGCAAGAGCTGCGGCGGTGAGTCCGACCTCTGACCTAAAACCTGACCGGACCGTCGGCTAATGAACTGAGCTGCTAGCCTATAATGACTCGCCATAGAATGTGGGAGGGATTATCGATGACGTGACACGAAGACAGCAGGAGGCCTGTACGACAGAAATATCCGAATGCGACTTTTAAGGCGGAAGGGGTTTGACGCCTCAGAGAAAAAAAACGGAAAATGGAGCAAACCATTGACTGAACCAGGGGACTGGACTGAGACCTGAGATCCAGAACGGTTCTTCTGAGCAATAGAACGACAGAGGAACAGCTGATTGTTTCTCTATAGAGGTCTACGGGACTTTGGCCTCTTGGAACCACTTGGTTAGAACACCAGGGGGAGGGGCCAGTATGCCTACTTCCTGTTTGGAACACCAGGGGGAGGGGCCATAGTGGGTACTTCTGTCTGGAATGCCAAGGGGAGGGGCCACTCAGTCCAGTTCGCAGATACAGTCAATGGAAGCAAACCCGAGGAAAAGAACTGCTCAGATCAAGTCAGAGTTGTCTGTGGAGAAGTAAACTCCCAAACGAACAGGAAGAACGAAAATGCTCGTTACTCTTTTTAAATAAAGCTTTTTAGTTTTGACTGTTGATGGACCCGTTTTTCTTTTTTTACTTTAAAAAACAGCGGGATGCTAAACAACCAAAAACCAGTTTTCCTTCCAGACACGGTTCTTAGTCATGTTACAAACCAGAACACGAGTGTTTGCAGAAAGGCTGTTTTTTTTCATGCGTGTTGTTGTGACGTCACTATGTAGCGTTTCCAGCTGCGTTTGCTTCATCATTGCCTCCTCTTCCTCAGCCTGCACGTCTGCCAACATTGACCTGGTGCTTCTGATCGATGGCTCCAAAAGTGTTCGTCCTCAAAACTTTGAGCTGGTGAAAAAGTTCGTCAACCAGGTGCAGCACACCTGAGAACCCGCACACATCCATGCTGGAGTTTCCTTTCATGTCTTTTGCTCGTTAACGGATTCAGATTTTTGACATCACTTTGTGGAATGAATCCAGGTCGTGGACTCTTTGGATGTGTCCGCCCACGGTACCAGAGTGGGCCTGGTTCAGTACTCCAGCCGGGTCCGAACAGAGTTTCCTCTCAACATGTACCACACAGCTGAGGACATCAAAGCCGCCGTCATGAAGGTAACCCCACCCCCGATGCGGATCAAACGTGGAGTACTGAGTTGTTTCCAGGTGGAGTACATGTAGATTGATTACTGAGGTGTTTCCAGAAGGAGTACATGTAGATGGAGTACTGAGGTGTTTCCAGGTGGAGTACATGTAGATGGAGTACTGAGGTGTTTCCAGAAGGAGTACATGTAGATGGAGTACTGAGGTGTTTCCAGGTGGAGTACATGTAGATTGAGTACTGAGGTGTTTCCAGATGGAGTACATGTAGATGGAGTACTGAGGTGTTTCCAGGTGGAGTACATGTAGATGGAGTACTGAGGTGTTTCCAGATGGAGTACATGTAGATGGAGTACTGAGGTGTTTCCAGAAGGAGTACATGTAGATGGAGTACTGAGGTGTTTCCAGGTGGAGTACATGTAGATGGAGTACTGAGGTGTTTCCAGAAGGAGTACATGTAGATGGAGTACTGAGGTGTTTCCAGAAGGAGTACATGTACATGGAGTACTGAGGTGTTTCCAGGTGGAGTACATGTAGATGGAGTACTGAGGTGTTTCCAGGTGGAGTACATGTAGATGGAGTACTGAGGTGTTTCCAGGTGGAGTACATGTAGATGGAGTACTGAGGTGTTTCCAGAAGGAGTACATGTAGATGGAGTACTGAGGTGTTTCCAGAAGGAGTACATGTAGATGGAGTACTGAGGTGTTTCCAGGTGGAGTACATGTAGATGGAGTACTGAGGTGTTTCCAGAAGGAGTACATGTAGATTGAGTACTGAGGTGTTTCCAGGTGGAGTACATGTAGATGGAGTACTGAGGTGTTTCCAGGTGGAGTACATGTAGATGGAGTACTGAGGTGTTTCCAGATGGAGTACATGTAGATGGAGTACTGAGGTGTTTCCAGAAGGAGTACATGTAGATGGAGTACTGAGGTGTTTCCAGGTGGAGTACATGTAGATGGAGTACTGAGGTGTTTCCAGATGGAGTACATGTAGATGGAGTACTGAGGTGTTTCCAGGTGGAGTACATGTAGATTGAGTACTGAGGTGTTTCCAGATGGAGTACATGTAGATGGAGTACTGAGGTGTTTCCAGGTGGAGTACATGTAGATGGAGTACTGAGGTGTTTCCAGGTGGAGTACATGTAGATGCAGTACTGAGGTGTTTCCAGATGGAGTACATGTAGATGGAGTACTGAGGTGTTTCCAGAAGGAGTACATGTAGATGGAGTACTGAGGTGTTTCCAGGTGGAGTACATGTAGATGGAGTACTGAGGTGTTTCCAGAAGGAGTACATGTAGATGGAGTACTGAGGTGTTTCCAGAAGGAGTACATGTACATGGAGTACTGAGGTGTTTCCAGGTGGAGTACATGTAGATGGAGTACTGAGGTGTTTCCAGGTGGAGTACATGTAGATGGAGTACTGAGGTGTTTCCGGGTGGAGTACATGTAGATGGAGTACTGAGGTGTTTCCAGAAGGAGTACATGTAGATGGAGTACTGAGGTGTTTCCAGATGGAGTACATGTAGATGGAGTACTGAGGTGTTTCCAGGTGGAGTACATGTAGATGGAGTACTGAGGTGTTTCCGGGTGGAGTACATGTAGATGGAGTACATAGGTGTTTCCAGAAGGAGTACATGTAGATGGAGTACTGAGGTGTTTCCAGAAGGAGTACATGTAGATGGAGTACTGAGGTGTTTCCAGGTGGAGTACATGTAGATGGAGTACTGAGGTGTTTCCAGAAGGAGTACATGTACATGGAGTACTGAGGTGTTTCCAGGTGGAGTACATGTAGATGGAGTACTGAGGTGTTTCCAGAAGGAGTACATGTAGATGGAGTACTGAGGTGTTTCCAGAAGGAGTACATGTACATGGAGTACTGAGGTGTTTCCAGAAGGAGTACATGTAGATGGAGTACTGAGGTGTTTCCAGGTGGAGTACATGTAGATGGAGTACTGAGGTGTTTCCGGGTGGAGTACATGTAGATGGAGTACTAAGGTGTTTCCAGAAGGAGTACATGTAGATGGAGTACTGAGGTGTTTCCAGAAGGAGTACATGTAGATGGAGTACTGAGGTGTTTCCAGAAGAAGTACATGTAGATGGAGTACTGAGGTGTTTCCAGGTGGAGTACATGTAGATGGAGTACTGAGGTGTTTCCGGGTGGAGTACATGTAGATGGAGTACATAGGTGTTTCCAGAAGGAGTACATGTAGATGTAGTACTGAGGTGTTTCCAGAAGGAGTACATGTAGATGGAGTACTGAGGTGTTTCCGGGTGGAGTACATGTAGATGGAGTACTGAGGTGTTTCCAGAAGGAGTACATGTAGATGGAGTACTGAGGTGTTTCCAGAAGGAGTACATGTACATGGAGTACTGAGGTGTTTCCAGAAGAAGTACATGTAGATGGAGTACTGAGGTGTTTCCAGGTGGAGTACATGTAGATGGAGTACTGAGGTGTTTCCAGAAGGAGTACATGTAGATGGAGTACTGAGGTGTTTCCAGAAGGAGTACATGTAGATGGAGTACTGAGGTGTTTCCAGAAGGAGTACATGTAGATGGAGTACTGAGGTGTTTCCAGAAGGAGTACATGTAGATGGAGTACTGAGGTGTTTCCAGAAGGAGTACATGTACATGGAGTACTGAGGTGTTTCCAGGTGGAGTACATGTAGATGGAGTACTGAGGTGTTTCCAGGTGGAGTACATGTAGATGGAGTACTGAGGTGTTTCCGGGTGGAGTACATGTAGATGGAGTACTGAGGTGTTTCCAGAAGGAGTACATGTAGATGGAGTACTGAGGTGTTTCCAGAAGAAGTACATGTAGATGGAGTACTGAGGTGTTTCCAGGTGGAGTACATGTAGATGGAGTACTGAGGTGTTTCCAGAAGGAGTACATGTAGATGGAGTACTGAGGTGTTTCCAGAAGGAGTACATGTAGATGGAGTACTGAGGTGTTTCCAGAAGGAGTACATGTAGATGGAGTACTGAGGTGTTTCCAGAAGGAGTACATGTAGATGGAGTACTGAGGTGTTTCCAGAAGGAGTACATGTAGATGGAGTACTGAGGTGTTTCCAGAAGGAGTACATGTACATGGAGTACTGAGGTGTTTCCAGGTGGAGTACATGTAGATGGAGTACTGAGGTGTTTCCAGGTGGAGTACATGTAGATGGAGTACTGAGGTGTTTCCGGGTGGAGTACATGTAGATGGAGTACTGAGGTGTTTCCAGAAGGAGTACATGTAGATGGAGTACTGAGGTGTTTCCAGAAGGAGTACATGTAGATGGAGTACTGAGGTGTTTCCAGAAGAAGTACATGTAGATGGAGTACTGAGGTGTTTCCAGGTGGAGTACATGTAGATGGAGTACTGAGGTGTTTCCGGGTGGAGTACATGTAGATGGAGTACTGAGGTGTTTCCAGAAGGAGTACATGTAGATGGAGTACTGAGGTGTTTCCAGAAGGAGTACATGTAGATGGAGTACTGAGGTGTTTCCGGGTGGAGTACATGTAGATGGAGTACTGAGGTGTTTCCAGAAGGAGTACATGTAGATGGAGTACTGAGGTGTTTCCAGAAGGAGTACATGTACATGGAGTACTGAGGTGTTTCCAGAAGAAGTACATGTAGATGGAGTACTGAGGTGTTTCCAGGTGGAGTACATGTAGATGGAATACTGAGGTGTTTCCAGAAGGAGTACATGTAGATGGAGTACTGAGGTGTTTCCAGAAGGAGTACATGTAGATGGAGTACTGAGGTGTTTCCAGAAGGAGTACATGTACATGGAGTACTGAGGTGTTTCCAGAAGAAGTACATGTAGATGGAGTACTGAGGTGTTTCCAGGTGGAGTACATGTAGATGGAGTACTGAGGTGTTTCCAGAAGGAGTACATGTAGATGGAGTACTGAGGTGTTTCCAGAAGGAGTACATGTAGATGGAGTACTGAAGTGTTTCCGGGTGGAGTACATGTAGATGGAGTACTGAGGTGTTTCCAAAAGGAGTACATGTAGATGGAGTACTGAGGTGTTTCCAGAAGGAGTACATGTACATGGAGTACTGAGGTGTTTCCAGAAGAAGTACATGTAGATGGAGTACTGAGGTGTTTCCAGGTGGAGTACATGTAGATGGAATACTGAGGTGTTTCCAGAAGGAGTACATGTAGATGGAGTACTGAGGTGTTTCCAGAAGGAGTACATGTAGATGGAGTACTGAGGTGTTTCCAGAAGGAGTACATGTAGATGGAGTACTGAGGTGTTTCCAGGTGGACTACATGTAGATGGAGTACTGAGGTGTTTCAGGAGTACATGTAGATGGAGTACTGAGGTGTTTCCAGGTGGAGTACATGTAGATGGAGTACTGAGGTGTTTCCAGAAGGAGTACATGTAGATGGAGTACTGAGGTGTTTCCAGAAGGAGTACATGTAGATGGAGTACTGAGGTGTTTCCAGAAGGAGTACATGTAGATGGAGTACTGAGGTGTTTCCAGGTGGAGTACATGTAGATGGAGTACTGAGGTGTTTCCAGAAGGAGTACATGTAGATGGAGTACTGAGGTGTTTCCAGAAGGAGTACATGTAGATGGAGTACTGAGGTGTTTCCAGAAGGAGTACATGTAGATGGAGTACTGAGGTGTTTCCAGAAGGAGTACATGTAGATGGAGTACTGAGGTGTTTCCAGAAGGAGTACATGTACATGGAGTACTGAGGTGTTTCCAGGTGGAGTACATGTAGATGGAGTACTGAGGTGTTTCCAGAAGGAGTACATGTACATGGAGTACTGAGGTGTTTTCAGAAGGAGTACATGTAGATGGAGTACTGAGGTGTTTCCAGGTGGACTACATGTAGATGGAGTACTGAGGTGTTTCAGGAGTACATGTAGATGGAGTACTGAGGTGTTTCCAGGTGGAGTACATGTAGATGGAGTACTGAGGTGTTTCCAGAAGGAGTACATGTAGATGGAGTACTGAGGTGTTTCCAGAAGGAGTACATGTAGATGGAGTACTGAGGTGTTTCCAGAAGAAGTACATGTAGATGGAGTACTGAGGTGTTTCCAGGTGGAGTACATGTAGATGGAGTACTGAGGTGTTTCCAGGTGGAGTACATGTAGATGGAGTACTGAGGTGTTTCCAGAAGGAGTACATGTAGATGGAGTACTGAGGTGTTTCCAGAAGGAGTACATGTAGATGGAGTACTGAGGTGTTTCCAGAAGGAGTACATGTAGATGGAGTACTGAAGTGTTTCCGGGTGGAGTACATGTAGATGGAGTACTGAGGTGTTTCCAAAAGGAGTACATGTAGATGGAGTACTGAGGTGTTTCCAGAAGGAGTACATGTACATGGAGTACTGAGGTGTTTCCAGAAGAAGTACATGTAGATGGAATACTGAGGTGTTTCCAGAAGGAGTACATGTAGATGGAGTACTGAGGTGTTTCCAGAAGGAGTACATGTAGATGGAGTACTGAGGTGTTTCCAGAAGGAGTACATGTAGATGGAGTACTGAGGTGTTTCCAGAAGGAGTACATGTAGATGGAGTACTGAGGTGTTTCCAGGTGGACTACATGTAGATGGAGTACTGAGGTGTTTCAGGAGTACATGTAGATGGAGTACTGAGGTGTTTCCAGGTGGAGTACATGTAGATGGAGTACTGAGGTGTTTCCAGAAGGAGTACATGTAGATGGAGTACTGAGGTGTTTCCAGAAGGAGTACATGTAGATGGAGTACTGAGGTGTTTCCAGAAGGAGTACATGTAGATGGAGTACTGAGGTGTTTCCAGGTGGAGTACATGTAGATGGAGTACTGAGGTGTTTCCAGAAGGAGTACATGTAGATGGAGTACTGAGGTGTTTCCAGAAGGAGTACATGTAGATGGAGTACTGAGGTGTTTCCAGAAGGAGTACATGTACATGGAGTACTGAGGTGTTTCCAGGTGGAGTACATGTAGATGGAGTACTGAGGTGTTTCCAGAAGGAGTACATGTACATGGAGTACTGAGGTGTTTTCAGAAGGAGTACATGTAGATGGAGTACTGAGGTGTTTTTCCAGGTGGACTACATGTAGATGGAGTACTGAGGTGTTTCAGGAGTACATGTAGATGGAGTACTGAGGTGTTTCCAGGTGGAGTACATGTAGATGGAGTACTGAGGTGTTTCCAGAAGGAGTACATGTAGATGGAGTACTGAGGTGTTTCCAGGTGGAGTACATGTAGATGGAGTACTGAGGTGTTTCCAGAAGGAGTACATGTAGATGGAGTACTGAGTTGTTTCCAGAAGGAGTACATGTAGATGGAGTACTGAGGTGTTTCCAGAAGGAGTACATGTACATAGAGTACTGAGGTGTTTCCAGAAGGAGTACATGTAGATGGAGTACTGAGGTGTTTCCAGGTGGACTACATGTAGATGGAGTACTGAGGTGTTTCCAGGTGGAGTACATGTAGATGGAGTACTGAGGTGTTTCCAGAAGGAGTACATGTAGATGGAGTACTGAGGTGTTTCCAGAAGGAGTACATGTAGATGGAGTACTGAGGTGTTTCCAGATGGAGTACATGTAGATGGAGTACTGAGGTGTTTCCAGATGGAGTACATGTAGATGGAGTACTGAGGTGTTTCCAGGTGGAGTACATGTAGATGGAGTACTGAGGTGTTTCCAGGTGGGGTACATGTAGATGGAGTACTGAGGTGTTTCCAGAGGGAGTACATGTAGATGGAGTACTGAGGTGTTTCCAGGTGGAGTACATGTAGATGGAGTACTGAGGTGTTTCCAGAAGGAGTACATGTAGATGGAGTACTGAGTTGTTTCCAGATGGAGTACATGTAGATGGAGTACTGAGGTGTTTCCAGAAGGAGTACATGTAGATGGAGTACTGAGGTGTTTCCAGGTGGAGTACATGTAGATGGAGTACTGAGGTGTTTCCAGATGGAGTACATGTAGATGGAGTACTGAGGTGTTTCCAGGTGGAGTACATGTAGATGGAGTACTGAGTTGTTTCCAGAAGGAGTACATGTAGATGGAGTACTGAGGTGTTTCCAGGTGGAGTACATGTAGATTGAGTACTGAGGTGTTTCCAGATGGAGTACATGTAGATGGAGTACTGAGGTGTTTCCAGGTGGAGTACATGTAGATGGAGTACTGAGGTGTTTCCAGAAGGAGTACATGTAGATGGAGTACTGAGGTGTTTCCAGAAGAAGTACATGTAGATGGAGTACTGAGGTGTTTCCAGGTGGAGTACATGTAGATGGAGTACTGAGGTGTTTCCAGGTGGAGTACATGTAGATGGAGTACTGAGGTGTTTCCAGGTGGAGTACATGTAGATGGAGTACTGAGGTGTTTCCGGGTGGAGTACATGTAGATGGAGTACTGAGGTGTTTCCAGAAGGAGTACATGTAGATGGAGTACTGAGGTGTTTCCAGAAGGAGTACATGTAGATGGAGTACTGAGGTGTTTCCAGGTGGAGTACATGTAGATGGAGTACTGAGGTGTTTCCGGGTGGAGTACATGTAGATGGAGTACATAGGTGTTTCCAGAAGGAGTACATGTAGATGGAGTACTGAGGTGTTTCCAGAAGGAGTACATGTAGATGGAGTACTGAGGTGTTTCCAGAAGGAGTACATGTACATGGAGTACTGAGGTGTTTCCAGAAGGAGTACATGTAGATGGAGTACTGAGGTGTTTCCAGGTGGAGTACATGTAGATGGAGTACTGAGGTGTTTCCAGAAGGAGTACATGTAGATGGAGTACTGAGGTGTTTCCAGAAGGAGTACATGTAGATGGAGTACTGAGGTGTTTCCAGAAGGAGTACATGTAGATGGAGTACTGAGGTGTTTCCAGAAGGAGTACATGTAGATGGAGTACTGAGGTGTTTCCAGAAGGAGTACATGTACATGGAGTACTGAGGTGTTTCCAGGTGGAGTACATGTAGATGGAGTACTGAGGTGTTTCCAGGTGGAGTACATGTAGATGGAGTACTGAGGTGTTTCCGGGTGGAGTACATGTAGATGGAGTACTGAGGTGTTTCCAGAAGGAGTACATGTAGATGGAGTACTGAGGTGTTTCCAGAAGGAGTACATGTAGATGGAGTACTGAGGTGTTTCCAGGTGGAGTACATGTAGATGGAGTACTGAGGTGTTTCCGGGTGGAGTACATGTAGATGGAGTACATAGGTGTTTCCAGAAGGAGTACATGTAGATGGAGTACTGAGGTGTTTCCAGAAAGAGTACATGTAGATGGAGTACTGAGGTGTTTCAGGTGGAGTACATGTAGATGGAGTACTGAGGTGTTTCCGGGTGGAGTACATGTAGATGGAGTACTGAGGTGTTTCCAGAAGGAGTACATGTAGATGGAGTACTGAGGTGTTTCCAGAAGGAGTACATGTACATGGAGTACTGAGGTGTTTCCAGGTGGAGTACATGTAGATGGAGTACTGAGGTGTTTCCAGAAGAAGTACATGTAGATGGAGTACTGAGGTGTTTCCAGAAGGAGTACATGTACATGGAGTACTGAGGTGTTTCCAGGTGGAGTACATGTAGATGGAGTACTGAGGTGTTTCCAGGTGGAGTACATGTAGATGGAGTACTGAGGTGTTTCCAGGTGGAGTACATGTAGATGGAGTACTGAGGTGTTTCCGGGTGGAGTACATGTAGATGGAGTACTGAGGTGTTTCCAGAAGGAGTACATGTAGATGGAGTACTGAGGTGTTTCCAGAAGGAGTACATGTAGATGGAGTACTGAGGTGTTTCCAGGTGGAGTACATGTAGATGGAGTACTGAGGTGTTTCCGGGTGGAGTACATGTAGATGGAGTACTGAGGTGTTTCCAGAAGGAGTACATGTAGATGGAGTACTGAGGTGTTTCCAGAAGGAGTACATGTAGATGGAGTACTGAGGTGTTTCCAGGTGGAGTACATGTAGATGGAGTACTGAGGTGTTTCCGGGTGGAGTACATGTAGATGGAGTACATAGGTGTTTCCAGAAGGAGTACATGTAGATGGAGTACTGAGGTGTTTCCAGAAGGAGTACATGTAGATGGAGTACTGAGGTGTTTCCAGAAGGAGTACATGTACATGGAGTACTGAGGTGTTTCCAGAAGGAGTACATGTAGATGGAGTACTGAGGTGTTTCCAGGTGGAGTACATGTAGATGGAGTACTGAGGTGTTTCCAGAAGGAGTACATGTAGATGGAGTACTGAGGTGTTTCCAGAAGGAGTACATGTAGATGGAGTACTGAGGTGTTTCCAGAAGGAGTACATGTAGATGGAGTACTGAGGTGTTTCCAGAAGGAGTACATGTAGATGGAGTACTGAGGTGTTTCCAGAAGGAGTACATGTACATGGAGTACTGAGGTGTTTCCAGGTGGAGTACATGTAGATGGAGTACTGAGGTGTTTCCAGGTGGAGTACATGTAGATGGAGTACTGAGGTGTTTCCGGGTGGAGTACATGTAGATGGAGTACTGAGGTGTTTCCAGAAGGAGTACATGTAGATGGAGTACTGAGGTGTTTCCAGAAGGAGTACATGTAGATGGAGTACTGAGGTGTTTCCAGGTGGAGTACATGTAGATGGAGTACTGAGGTGTTTCCGGGTGGAGTACATGTAGATGGAGTACATAGGTGTTTCCAGAAGGAGTACATGTAGATGGAGTACTGAGGTGTTTCCAGAAAGAGTACATGTAGATGGAGTACTGAGGTGTTTCAGGTGGAGTACATGTAGATGGAGTACTGAGGTGTTTCCGGGTGGAGTACATGTAGATGGAGTACTGAGGTGTTTCCAGAAGGAGTACATGTAGATGGAGTACTGAGGTGTTTCCAGAAGGAGTACATGTACATGGAGTACTGAGGTGTTTCCAGGTGGAGTACATGTAGATGGAGTACTGAGGTGTTTCCAGAATGAGTACATGTAGATGGAGTACTGAGGTGTTTCCAGAAGGAGTACATGTACATGGAGTACTGAGGTGTTTCCAGAAGGAGTACATGTACATGGAGTACTGAGGTGTTTCCAGAAGGAGTACATGTAGATGGAGTACTGAGGTGTTTCCAGGTGGAGTACATGTAGATGGAGTACTGAGGTGTTTCCGGGTGGAGTACATGTAGATGGAGTACTAAGGTGTTTCCAGAAGGAGTACATGTAGATGGAGTACTGAGGTGTTTCCAGAAGGAGTACATGTAGATGGAGTACTGAGGTGTTTCCAGAAGAAGTACATGTAGATGGAGTACTGAGGTGTTTCCAGGTGGAGTACATGTAGATGGAGTACTGAGGTGTTTCCGGGTGGAGTACATGTAGATGGAGTACATAGGTGTTTCCAGAAGGAGTACATGTAGATGGAGTACTGAGGTGTTTCCAGAAGGAGTACATGTAGATGGAGTACTGAGGTGTTTCCAGGTGGAGTACATGTAGATGGAGTACTGAGGTGTTTCCGGGTGGAGTACATGTAGATGGAGTACTGAGGTGTTTCCAGAAGGAGTACATGTAGATGGAGTACTGAGGTGTTTCCAGAAGGAGTACATGTACATGGAGTACTGAGGTGTTTCCAGAAGAAGTACATGTAGATGGAGTACTGAGGTGTTTCCAGGTGGAGTACATGTAGATGGAGTACTGAGGTGTTTCCAGAAGGAGTACATGTAGATGGAGTACTGAGGTGTTTCCAGAAGGAGTACATGTACATGGAGTACTGAGGTGTTTCCAGGTGGAGTACATGTAGATGGAGTACTGAGGTGTTTCCAGGTGGAGTACATGTAGATGGAGTACTGAGGTGTTTCCAGAAGGAGTACATGTAGATGGAGTACTGAGGTGTTTCCAGAAGGAGTACATGTAGATGGAGTACTGAGGTGTTTCCAGAAGAAGTACATGTAGATGGAGTACTGAGGTGTTTCCAGAAGGAGTACATGTACATGGAGTACTGAGGTGTTTCCAGGTGGAGTACATGTAGATGGAGTACTGAGGTGTTTCCAGGTGGAGTACATGTAGATGGAGTACTGAGGTGTTTCCGGGTGGAGTACATGTAGATGGAGTACTGAGGTGTTTCCAGAAGGAGTACATGTAGATGGAGTACTGAGGTGTTTCCAGAAGAAGTACATGTAGATGGAGTACTGAGGTGTTTCCAGGTGGAGTACATGTAGATGGAGTACTGAGGTGTTTCCAGGTGGAGTACATGTAGATGGAGTACTGAGGTGTTTCCAGGTGGAGTACATGTAGATGGAGTACTGAGGTGTTTCCGGGTGGAGTACATGTAGATGGAGTACTGAGGTGTTTCCAGAAGGAGTACATGTAGATGGAGTACTGAGGTGTTTCCAGAAGGAGTACATGTAGATGGAGTACTGAGGTGTTTCCAGGTGGAGTACATGTAGATGGAGTACTGAGGTGTTTCCGGGTGGAGTACATGTAGATGGAGTACTGAGGTGTTTCCAGAAGGAGTACATGTAGATGGAGTACTGAGGTGTTTCCAGAAGGAGTACATGTAGATGGAGTACTGAGGTGTTTTCAGAAGGAGTACATGTACATGGAGTACTGAGGTGTTTCCAGAAGGAGTACATGTAGATGGAGTACTGAGGTGTTTCCAGGTGGAGTACATGTAGATGGAGTACTGAGGTGTTTCCAGAAGGAGTACATGTAGATGGAGTACTGAGGTGTTTCCAGAAGGAGTACATGTACATGGAGTACTGAGGTGTTTCCAGAAGGAGTACATGTAGATGGAGTACTGAGGTGTTTCCAGGTGGAGTACATGTAGATGGAGTACTGAGGTGTTTCCGGGTGGAGTACATGTAGATGGAGTACTAAGGTGTTTCCAGAAGGAGTACATGTAGATGGAGTACTGAGGTGTTTCCAGAAGGAGTACATGTAGATGGAGTACTGAGGTGTTTCCAGAAGAAGTACATGTAGATGGAGTACTGAGGTGTTTCCAGGTGGAGTACATGTAGATGGAGTACTGAGGTGTTTCCGGGTGGAGTACATGTAGATGGAGTACATAGGTGTTTCCAGAAGGAGTACATGTAGATGGAGTACTGAGGTGTTTCCAGAAGGAGTACATGTAGATGGAGTACTGAGGTGTTTCCAGGTGGAGTACATGTAGATGGAGTACTGAGGTGTTTCCGGGTGGAGTACATGTAGATGGAGTACTGAGGTGTTTCCAGAAGGAGTACATGTAGATGGAGTACTGAGGTGTTTCCAGAAGGAGTACATGTACATGGAGTACTGAGGTGTTTCCAGAAGAAGTACATGTAGATGGAGTACTGAGGTGTTTCCAGGTGGAGTACATGTAGATGGAGTACTGAGGTGTTTCCAGAAGGAGTACATGTAGATGGAGTACTGAGGTGTTTCCAGAAGGAGTACATGTAGATGGAGTACTGAGGTGTTTCCAGAAGGAGTACATGTAGATGGAGTACTGAGGTGTTTCCAGAAGGAGTACATGTAGATGGAGTACTGAGGTGTTTCCAGAAGGAGTACATGTACATGGAGTACTGAGGTGTTTCCAGGTGGAGTACATGTAGATGGAGTACTGAGGTGTTTCCAGGTGGAGTACATGTAGATGGAGTACTGAGGTGTTTCCGGGTGGAGTACATGTAGATGGAGTACTGAGGTGTTTCCAGAAGGAGTACATGTAGATGGAGTACTGAGGTGTTTCCAGAAGGAGTACATGTAGATGGAGTACTGAGGTGTTTCCAGGTGGAGTACATGTAGATGGAGTACTGAGGTGTTTCCAGAAGGAGTACATGTAGATGGAGTACTGAGGTGTTTCCAGGTGGAGTACATGTAGATGGAGTACTGAGGTGTTTCCAGAAGGAGTACATGTAGATGGAGTACTGAGGTGTTTCCAGAAGGAGTACATGTAGATGGAGTACTGAGGTGTTTCCGGGTGGAGTACATGTAGATGGAGTACTGAGGTGTTTCCAGAAGGAGTACATGTAGATGGAGTACTGAGGTGTTTCCAGAAGGAGTACATGTAGATGGAGTACTGAGGTGTTTCCAGGTGGAGTACATGTAGATGGAGTACTGAGGTGTTTCCAGAAGGATTACATGTAGATGGAGTACTGAGGTGTTTCCAGAAGGAGTACATGTAGATGGAGTACTGAGGTGTTTCCAGGTGGAGTACATGTAGATGGAGTACTGAGGTGTTTCCAGGTGGAGTACATGTAGATGGAGTACTGAGGTGTTTCCAGAAGGAGTACATGTAGATGGAGTACTGAGGTGTTTCCAGAAGGAGTACATGTACATGGAGTACTGAGGTGTTTCCAGAAGAAGTACATGTAGATGGAGTACTGAGGTGTTTCCAGGTGGAGTACATGTAGATGGAGTACTGAGGTGTTTCCAGAAGGAGTACATGTAGATGGAGTACTGAGGTGTTTCCAGAAGGAGTACATGTAGATGGAGTACTGAGGTGTTTCCAGGTGGAGTACATGTAGATGGAGTACTGAGGTGTTTCCAGAAGGAGTACATGTAGATGGAGTACTGAGGTGTTTCCAGAAGGAGTACATGTAGATGGAGTACTGAGGTGTTTCCGGGTGGAGTACATGTAGATGGAGTACTGAGGTGTTTCCAGAAGGAGTACATGTAGATGGAGTACTGAGGTGTTTCCAGAAGGAGTACATGTAGATGGAGTACTGAGGTGTTTCCAGGTGGAGTACATGTAGATGGAGTACTGAGGTGTTTCCAGAAGGATTACATGTAGATGGAGTACTGAGGTGTTTCCAGAAGGAGTACATGTAGATGGAGTACTGAGGTGTTTCCAGGTGGAGTACATGTAGATGGAGTACTGAGGTGTTTCCAGGTGGAGTACATGTAGATGGAGTACTGAGGTGTTTCCAGAAGGAGTACATGTAGATGGAGTACTGAGGTGTTTCCAGAAGGAGTACATGTACATGGAGTACTGAGGTGTTTCCAGAAGAAGTACATGTAGATGGAGTACTGAGGTGTTTCCAGGTGGAGTACATGTAGATGGAGTACTGAGGTGTTTCCAGAAGGAGTACATGTAGATGGAGTACTGAGGTGTTTCCAGAAGGAGTACATGTACATGGAGTACTGAGGTGTTTCCAGGTGGAGTACATGTAGATGGAGTACTGAGGTGTTTCCAGGTGGAGTACATGTAGATGGAGTACTGAGGTGTTTCCGGGTGGAGTACATGTAGATGGAGTACTGAGGTGTTTCCAGAAGGAGTACATGTAGATGGAGTACTGAGGTGTTTCCAGAAGGAGTACATGTAGATGGAATACTGAGGTGTTTCCAGGTGGAGTACATGTAGATGGAGTACTGAGGTGTTTCCAGAAGGAGTACATGTAGATGGAGTACTGAGGTGTTTCCGGGTGGAGTACATGTAGATGGAGTACTGAGGTGTTTCCAGAAGGAGTACATGTAGATGGAGTACTGAGGTGTTTCCAGAAGGAGTACATGTAGATGGAGTACTGAGGTGTTTCCGGGTGGAGTACATGTAGATGGAGTACTGAGGTGTTTCCAGAAGGAGTACATGTAGATGGAGTACTGAGGTGTTTCCAGAAGGAGTACATGTAGATGGAGTACTGAGGTGTTTCCAGGTGGAGTACATGTAGATGGAGTACTGAGGTGTTTCCAGAAGGAGTACATGTAGATGGAGTACTGAGGTGTTTCCAGAAGGAGTACATGTACATGGAGTACTGAGGTGTTTCCAGGTGGAGTACATGTAGATGGAGTACTGAGGTGTTTCCAGGTGGAGTACATGTAGATGGAGTACTGAGGTGTTTCCGGGTGGAGTACATGTAGATGGAGTACTAAGGTGTTTCCAGAAGGAGTACATGTAGATGGAGTACTGAGGTGTTTCCAGAAGGAGTACATGTAGATGGAGTACTGAGGTGTTTCCAGAAGAAGTACATGTAGATGGAGTACTGAGGTGTTTCCAGGTGGAGTACATGTAGATGGAGTACTGAGGTGTTTCCGGGTGGAGTACATGTAGATGGAGTACATAGGTGTTTCCAGAAGGAGTACATGTAGATGGAGTACTGAGGTGTTTCCAGAAGGAGTACATGTACATGGAGTACTGAGGTGTTTCCAGGTGGAGTACATGTAGATGGAGTACTGAGGTGTTTCCGGGTGGAGTACATGTAGATGTAGTACTGAGGTGTTTCCAGAAGGAGTACATGTACATGGAGTACTGAGGTGTTTCCAGGTGGAGTACATGTAGATGGAGTACTGAGGTGTTTCCAGGTGGAGTACATGTAGATGGAGTACTGAGGTGTTTCCGGGTGGAGTACATGTAGATGGAGTACTAAGGTGTTTCCAGAAGGAGTACATGTAGATGGAGTACTGAGGTGTTTCCAGAAGGAGTACATGTAGATGGAGTACTGAGGTGTTTCCAGAAGAAGTACATGTAGATGGAGTACTGAGGTGTTTCCAGGTGGAGTACATGTAGATGGAGTACTGAGGTGTTTCCGGGTGGAGTACATGTAGATGGAGTACATAGGTGTTTCCAGAAGGAGTACATGTAGATGGAGTACTGAGGTGTTTCCAGAAGGAGTACATGTACATGGAGTACTGAGGTGTTTCCAGGTGGAGTACATGTAGATGGAGTACTGAGGTGTTTCCGGGTGGAGTACATGTAGATGTAGTACTGAGGTGTTTCCAGAAGGAGTACATGTAGATGGAGTACTGAGGTGTTTCCAGAAGGAGTACATGTACATGGAGTACTGAGGTGTTTCCAGAAGAAGTACATGTAGATGGAGTACTGAGGTGTTTCCAGGTGGAGTACATGTAGATGGAGTACTGAGGTGTTTCCAGAAGGAGTACATGTAGATGGAGTACTGAGGTGTTTCCAGAAGGAGTACATGTAGATGGAGTACTGAGGTGTTTCCAGAAGGAGTACATGTAGATGGAGTACTGAGGTGTTTCCAGAAGGAGTACATGTAGATGGAGTACTGAGGTGTTTCCAGAAGGAGTACATGTAGATGGAGTACTGAGGTGTTTCCAGGTGGAGTACATGTAGATGGAGTACTGAGGTGTTTCCAGGTGGAGTACATGTAGATGGAGTACTGAGGTGTTTCCGGGTGGAGTACATGTAGATGGAGTACTGAGGTGTTTCCAGAAGGAGTACATGTAGATGGAGTACTGAGGTGTTTCCAGAAGGAGTACATGTAGATGGAGTACTGAGGTGTTTCCAGGTGGAGTACATGTAGATGGAGTACTGAGGTGTTTCCGGGTGGAGTACATGTAGATGGAGTACTGAGGTGTTTCCAGAAGGAGTACATGTAGATGGAGTACTGAGGTGTTTCCAGAAGGAGTACATGTAGATGGAGTACTGAGGTGTTTCCGGGTGGAGTACATGTAGATGGAGTACTGAGGTGTTTCCAGAAGGAGTACATGTAGATGGAGTACTGAGGTGTTTCCAGAAGGAGTACATGTACATGGAGTACTGAGGTGTTTCCAGAAGAAGTACATGTAGATGGAGTACTGAGGTGTTTCCAGGTGGAGTACATGTAGATGGAATACTGAGGTGTTTCCAGAAGGAGTACATGTAGATGGAGTACTGAGGTGTTTCCAGAAGGAGTACATGTAGATGGAGTACTGAGGTGTTTCCAGAAGGAGTACATGTACATGGAGTACTGAGGTGTTTCCAGAAGAAGTACATGTAGATGGAGTACTGAGGTGTTTCCAGGTGGAGTACATGTAGATGGAGTACTGAGGTGTTTCCAGAAGGAGTACATGTAGATGGAGTACTGAGGTGTTTCCAGAAGGAGTACATGTAGATGGAGTACTGAGGTGTTTCCAGAAGGAGTACATGTAGATGGAGTACTGAGGTGTTTCCAGAAGGAGTACATGTAGATGGAGTACTGAAGTGTTTCCGGGTTGAGTACATGTAGATGGAGTACTGAGGTGTTTCCAGAAGGAGTACATGTAGATGGAGTACTGAGGGGTTTCCAGAAGGAGTACATGTACATGGAGTACTGAGGTGTTTCCAGAAGAAGTACATGTAGATGGAGTACTGAGGTGTTTCCAGGTGGAGTACATGTAGATGGAATACTGAGGTGTTTCCAGAAGGAGTACATGTAGATGGAGTACTGAGGTGTTTCCAGAAGGAGTACATGTAGATGGAGTACTGAGGTGTTTCCAGAAGGAGTACATGTAGATGGAGTACTGAGGTGTTTCCAGAAGGAGTACATGTAGATGGAGTACTGAGGTGTTTCCAGGTGGACTACATGTAGATGGAGTACTGAGGTGTTTCAGGAGTACATGTAGATGGAGTACTGAGGTGTTTCCAGGTGGAGTACATGTAGATGGAGTACTGAGGTGTTTCCAGAAGGAGTACATGTACATGGAGTACTGAGGTGTTTCCAGAAGGAGTACATGTAGATGGAGTACTGAGGTGTTTCCAGAAGGAGTACATGTAGATGGAGTACTGAGGTGTTTCCAGAAGGAGTACATGTAGATGGAGTACTGAGGTGTTTCCAGAAGAAGTACATGTAGATGGAGTACTGAGGTGTTTCCAGGTGGAGTACATGTAGATGGAGTACTGAGGTGTTTCCGGGTGGAGTACATGTAGATGGAGTACATAGGTGTTTCCAGAAGGAGTACATGTAGATGGAGTACTGAGGTGTTTCCAGAAGGAGTACATGTAGATGGAGTACTGAGGTGTTTCCAGGTGGAATACATGTAGATGGAGTACTGAGGTGTTTCCGGGTGGAGTACATGTAGATGGAGTACTGAGGTGTTTCCAGAAGGAGTACATGTAGATGGAGTACTGAGGTGTTTCCAGAAGGAGTACATGTACATGGAGTACTGAGGTGTTTCCAGAAGAAGTACATGTAGATGGAGTACTGAGGTGTTTCCAGGTGGAGTACATGTAGATGGAGTACTGAGGTGTTTCCAGAAGGAGTACATGTAGATGGAGTACTGAGGTGTTTCCAGAAGGAGTACATGTAGATGGAGTACTGAGGTGTTTCCAGAAGGAGTACATGTAGATGGAGTACTGAGGTGTTTCCAGAAGGAGTACATGTAGATGGAGTACTGAGGTGTTTCCAGAAGGAGTACATGTACATGGAGTACTGAGGTGTTTCCAGGTGGAGTACATGTAGATGGAGTACTGAGGTGTTTCCAGGTGGAGTACATGTAGATGGAGTACTGAGGTGTTTCCGGGTGGAGTACATGTAGATGGAGTACTGAGGTGTTTCCAGAAGGAGTACATGTAGATGGAGTACTGAGGTGTTTCCAGAAGGAGTACATGTAGATGGAGTACTGAGGTGTTTCCAGAAGAAGTACATGTAGATGGATTACTGAGGTGTTTCCAGGTGGAGTACATGTAGATGGAGTACTGAGGTGTTTCCGGGTGGAGTACATGTAGATGGAGTACTGAGGTGTTTCCAGAAGGAGTACATGTAGATGGAGTACTGAGGTGTTTCCAGAAGGAGTACATGTAGATGGAGTACTGAGGTGTTTCCGGGTGGAGTACATGTAGATGGAGTACTGAGGTGTTTCCAGAAGGAGTACATGTAGATGGAGTACTGAGGTGTTTCCAGAAGGAGTACATGTACATGGAGTACTGAGGTGTTTCCAGAAGAAGTACATGTAGATGGAGTACTGAGGTGTTTCCAGGTGGAGTACATGTAGATGGAATACTGAGGTGTTTCCAGAAGGAGTACATGTAGATGGAGTACTGAGGTGTTTCCAGAAGGAGTACATGTAGATGGAGTACTGAGGTGTTTCCAGAAGGAGTACATGTACATGGAGTACTGAGGTGTTTCCAGAAGAAGTACATGTAGATGGAGTACTGAGGTGTTTCCAGGTGGAGTACATGTAGATGGAGTACTGAGGTGTTTCCAGAAGGAGTACATGTAGATGGAGTACTGAGGTGTTTCCAGAAGGAGTACATGTAGATGGAGTACTGAGGTGTTTCCAGAAGGAGTACATGTAGATGGAGTACTGAGGTGTTTCCAGAAGGAGTACATGTAGATGGAGTACTGAAGTGTTTCCGGGTGGAGTACATGTAGATGGAGTACTGAGGTGTTTCCAGAAGGAGTACATGTAGATGGAGTACTGAGGTGTTTCCAGAAGGAGTACATGTACATGGAGTACTGAGGTTTTTCCAGAAGAAGTACATGTAGATGGAGTACTGAGGTGTTTCCAGGTGGAGTACATGTAGATGGAATACTGAGGTGTTTCCAGAAGGAGTACATGTAGATGGAGTACTGAGGTGTTTCCAGAAGGAGTACATGTAGATGGAGTACTGAGGTGTTTCCAGAAGGAGTACATGTAGATGGAGTACTGAGGTGTTTCCAGGTGGACTACATGTAGATGGAGTACTGAGGTGTTTCAGGAGTACATGTAGATGGAGTACTGAGGTGTTTCCAGGTGGAGTACATGTAGATGGAGTACTGAGGTGTTTCCAGAAGGAGTACATGTACATGGAGTACTGAGGTGTTTCCAGAAGGAGTACATGTAGATGGAGTACTGAGGTGTTTCCAGGTGGAGTACATGTAGATGGAGTACTGAGGTGTTTCCAGAAGGAGTACATGTAGATGGAGTACTGAGGTGTTTCCAGGTGGAGTACATGTAGATGGAGTACTGAGGTGTTTCCAGAAGGAGTACATGTACATGGAGTACTGAGGTGTTTCCAGGTGGAGTACATGTAGATGGAGTACTGAGGTGTTTCCAGAAGGAGTACATGTACATGGAGTACTGAGGTGTTTTCAGAAGGAGTACATGTAGATGGAGTACTGAGGTGTTTCCAGGTGGACTACATGTAGATGGAGTACTGAGGTGTTTCAGGAGTACATGTAGATGGAGTACTGAGGTGTTTCCAGGTGGAGTACATGTAGATGGAGTACTGAGGTGTTTCCAGAAGGAGTACATGTAGATGGAGTACTGAGGTGTTTCCAGGTGGAGTACATGTAGATGGAGTACTGAGGTGTTTCCAGAAGGAGTACATGTAGATGGAGTACTGAGGTGTTTCCAGAAGGAGTACATGTAGATGGAGTACTGAGGTGTTTCCAGAAGGAGTACATGTACATGGAGTACTGAGGTGTTTCCAGAAGGAGTACATGTAGATGGAGTACTGAGGTGTTTCCAGGTGGACTACATGTAGATGGAGTACTGAGGTGGTTCCAGGTGGAGTACATGTAGATGGAGTACTGAGGTGTTTCCAGAAGGAGTACATGTAGATGGAGTACTGAGGTGTTTCCAGGTGGACTACATGTAGATGGAGTACTGAGGTGTTTCCAGGTGGGGTACATGTAGATGGAGTACTGAGGTGTTTCCAGATGGAGTACATGTAGATGGAGTACTGAGGTGTTTCCAGGTGGAGTACATGTAGATGGAGTACTGAGGTGTTTCCAGGTGGGGTACATGTAGATGGAGTACTGAGGTGTTTCCAGATGGAGTACATGTAGATGGAGTACTGAGGTGTTTCCAGGTGGAGTACATGTAGATGGAGTACTGAGGTGTTTCCAGATGGAGTACATGTAGATGGAGTACTGAGGTGTTTCCAGGTGGAGTACATGTAGATGGAGTACTGAGGTGTTTCCAGATGGAGTACATGTAGATGGAGTACTGAGGTGTTTCCAGAAGGAGTACATGTAGATGGAGTACTGAGTTGTTTCCAGAAGGAGTACATGTAGATGGAGTACTGAGGTGTTTCCAGGTGGAGTACATGTAGATGTAGTACTGAGGTGTTTCCAGGTGGAGTACATGTAGATGGAGTACTGAGGTGTTTCCAGGTGGAGTACATGTAGATGGAGTACTGAGGTGTTTCCAGGTGGAGTACATGTAGATGGAGTACTGAGGTGTTTCCAGGTGGAGTACATGTAGATGGAGTACTGAGGTGTTTCCAGGTGGAGTACATGTAGATGGAGTACTGAGGTGTTTCCAGGTGGAGTACATGTAGATGGAGTACTGAGGTGTTTCCAGGTGGAGTACATGTAGATGGAGTACTGAGGTGTTTCCAGGTGGAGTACATGGAGAAGGGGACGATGACCGGTCTGGCGCTGAAGCACATGCTGGAGAACAGCTTCTCGGAGGCAGAAGGCGCTCGTCCGGCCGCTCGCAGCGTCCCCAGAGTCGGACTGGTCTTCACAGACGGACGGTCCCAGGACGACATCAGCGAGTACGCCAAGAAGGCCAAGGAAGCAGGTGAGGCTGAGCTCTGAGCACCTGGAGATGCAGTCGGCGGCACCGCTCAGCATTCTGACCCCCCCTCAGGTATCACCATGTATGCCGTGGGCGTCGGGAAGGCGGTGGAAGACGAGCTCCGTGAGATCGCCTCTGAGCCGGTGGAGAAACACTTCTACTACACCACAGACTTCAACGCCATCAGCACCATCGCAGACAACCTGAAGCTGAACGTGTGCCCAGGTAGGAGCCCTGCAGAGCCCCCCCAGCACCTGGAACACCTGAAACTGGACCCGTGTTGTCCAGACCCGTGAGCTGCTCACGGGTCTGGACAACATGCATGACGAGGGCAAAAATGGAGCAAAATATTTGAATTCAATAATCAGTCTGATTCATTTACAGAAAAATCACAAATAAAAACATTTATAAAAGTTTACTGTTCAGAAAGAAATGATGGGACCTGCTCGACTCTGAAGTTGGCTTCTGATTGGCGAGGACACTTTTTTCACACAAAGACCACATAGAACCGGGTCCTGTTCCAACCATAGGACCTGGACTGCTCAAACCAGGATGAAACTAGGATTTGGATGGTAAAGAATACAGTAAACACAGTTTCTGATTCGTGAAAATTACACATAGGATGATTTTATGTAGTGGATACATTTAACCCTTGTGCTATCCTAGGCACTTTAACGTTGGGAGTTGGGTCATCTAGACCCACTAGACAGAGCTCTGAACCTTTTTTCTTCAATGATTTGTGATCTTCACTGGTGTCCATGGATTACATGAAATCTTTCCACCTTTATCCACCTTTGTCATGGTAGGGAGAACACCTCAATGGAAGGGGGGGGTCATCCAAGATAGCACAAGGGTTAAAAGGACATATATTTATTTTGAAACACTTTGAAAACTTTAAAATAATTCAAAAAAAAGGAAAGAAAGTGCCTCTCTGGTTTAAAAATTCCTCTTTCCCCGTCGTTTGTATCTCTCATTCTCTCCTCTTTCGTTCCTCTCCATTCCTCATTTTCAGCAATCAAATAAAGATTTCACAAATCAGAAACTGTGTTTAATGGATTCGTTACTATCCAGTAAGCAGAACTGAATCTAGTCCAGGTCCTGTGGACTAGGAGGTAAAAAATGCAGAGGAGGCTTCATCAATCGGAAGCCAACTTCAGTGTCTTGGCAGCTGCAGGCAGGAGATCTGAGAGGAAATGTCTTCGAGGTTCAGTCATGGATGACTTCTGCCACCTAGTGACAGAAAGACGACACAGCAAAATGGAAAAAAGCAGTCATCTGTGAGACAAAACCTGGAGTGGGTTTGTGTGGATAAAGTGTGGTGTTTCTCCTCGTAGAGGAGAGTCAGGGGGAGGTTGAGGTGAAGGATCCGTGCGCCTGCGAGAACCTGGTGGAGTTCCAGCAGAACACTGGCAGCAGCCTGGAGCAGCTCACACAGAAACATATCCTTCCAGACTAACTTCCCATCAGCCTTCATTGGCATGCAATGAAAATAAATCGACCTTTTGAAGCTCTCATGTCTGATTGTTGCTGCAACGTCTCTGCAGAAATCTCCAGCTGTCTGCTCACAAATCCACTTGTTACTCCTTAATCAGCCTCCACTGGCCGCCATGAACACCCGCCTGGTGGAGCTGGAGAACCAGCTTCTCTCCAGGAAGTGACCCGGTCACAGGGACCAAACGTTGGGGGGCACAAGGAGGAGGAGGAGCTGGTCAGACCCCAGCAGAAGCATTGACCAAGCAGGACCTGCCCCATGCCGATGGTCGCTCCAGCGGTCTCCGGAGGATGGAGCCTTTGGGGCCTCGTCCTGGCGTGGGGGGGGTGTTGCTTCTTTCTATGGATGTAAACCTGATGCCCACTTTTACAAGCTACCACTGATCAGTGCCTTTGAACCGAGCACTTCCGTCGTCTGCATGTCTTTCATACCCATCCTGTGGCTGTGCCACTGCTAGCTGTGAGCCGGGTCCCGTCAGTCAGCGGGTCAGAACCACCAGGCTTCCTTCTCTGAGCGCCATATTTATGCAGGCGCTACTATAGCTACCAAAGATGACGATTTCTCAAATAAGAGCATTTATGCCAAGAGTGACAGAGTTTCAAATCACACGTTACCACTTCTGTCGCAGGATGTCCTGAGCGTTCTCCCAGACTGTCGCTGTTGACCTTTGACCTGAGCAGCTCTGAAATGTAGAAAAAAAAAGGCTAGAGAACCCAAAGTGTAACCACAGGTTCCCCTCTACTCAAAGGAATTTGGCTCTTTTTTTTTATCTTTTCCGGCTTCTCATCAGCTGTTCATTTATGTAAAAATGAAAAAGCTGATCAAAAGAAATGATCAGAAAACCGTCGATTGACCATAACTGAGAGAAGAAAGCTCTCTGGTCTCATAAAGGCCCAGCTTCAGTCTGTGATGTGTTAGTTGCATAAATTACCTCCATACCTGTAAATGTACACCTCAGTCTTTGAACTCTTGGATGTTTTGTTTCTAACAGCTTTCTATGTATATTATTTGTATGAATCTGTGTATTTACAGCCCAGAATGCAATAAAAGGGGGGCGTTGAGTCTGATTTTCTTCATGGCTGAGATGTTTCCTCCACGTTCCTCTGAACTGCTTGATGAAAAGACGGTCCTGGAGGGGTCGTTGGTCAGGAGTGAGGACTGGCTCCTTCATAACATTCAGGAATCGTCCTGCTTTAAGACTGAAATTCCCTTCTCAGACAAAGTTTTCTTCATGACGCCATCATACTAACATGAAGAACCGGAGAAGAGTCCCAGTTCTTACAGGAAACCTTATTTTTTCATTTACAAATCAACTTAACACAAGAAAACCAATAGAACGCTAGAACAACCATCATGAAGCAGTAAAACTGAACCCTAACAGCAAAAACAAAGAACAGGAAACAATCAAAGGAAGTGGAGACTTAGAAAATGCTGCCCTCAGCCAGGAGGATCTCAGCCTGCAGTCTGCTCACTCCTTTGTTCTACACTTGAGGAGTAGATGTCCTGAAGGCTGATCGAAATCTTGGATGAGAATTGCAAGACAAGGTTAGCTTTAGGAAACGAGATAACATTTGACCAGGTCCTGCCCCATAGAGGGCAACGAACTGGCGATGAATACTGCAATGAGGCCACCATAAATACAGGACAGGAGATGAGGTAAGTGCCAGCAGCTGGGTTCAATCTGTGAAGGAAGCAGAGAGGGGGGAGGAGAGGACTCCTGCAGGTACCATGACAGTACCCCCCCCTCAACGACCGCCTCCAGGCGGTCCCTGATGCCGGTCAGGATGGGCCCGTTAGAAATCCTCGATGAGAAGAGGAATCGAGGATAAGGGAACGGGAGACCAAGGAATGTTTCTCGGGCTCGTAACCCTCCCAATCCACTAAAAACTGGAAATACACAACCCCAACGCAAGACATCCACAACACTACTATTATCCAAGGTATTGAATTTTCATGACAGGGTGTCATGCTTGATATCACAACTGCCAGGTCTGTAAGTGATGGTAAAGTCAAATCTGTCGAAAAACAGACACCAACGGGCTTGATGAGAATTTAGTATTTTCGCAGTACGTAGATAAGCGAGATTTTTATGATTGGTCCAAACGATGAATGGATGAGTAGTTCCATCTAGCCAATGGCACCATTTCTCCAGTGCGAGTTTTATGGCAATCAGTTCCCTGTTTCTAATGTCGTAATTCTGTTCTGCGGACGAAAGTTTCTTAGAGAAAAAGGCGCATGGTTCAGGGCTCCAGACTAACTTTTTTCACTAGGAGCACTGTGGCCCCTAACTGAAAATTTTAGGGGCACAACCAGAAAATTTAGGGGCGCATACCGTAAATCAACATGCTAACCAAATCTACTAATTTCCACTGTATTACTAATAAATACTTTAATAATAGATGCAGAAATTACAATGTGCTGTTTCACATTCAGTGTCCATTTTATTCTGCACTTTTGAAGATGCAACAAGAAGGTAAACTGACAGCATCATCGCTGTCATGACAGTACAAATAAGTAAAGAAAACGGATGGAAATGTATCTTTGTGACACTAAATAGGTGCAGCCAAGATGCACAATCCCCCTGTGGTTAGGGGGGTCGTAAAGAATACTACCAACGTATTCCCTGCGTGTCGTAAAAGGCGACTAAAAGGGACGGAGCGAGAGGACTGGGAATCCTCTCCCCTGTAACTACATTCCTAATTACGGACAGGGTAGAGTTGGGAAGGGGAGATTACCTCCCCAAACCCTTAAGATTGGGTCGTTGAATGTGCGGGGGTGTAGTACAGACGGAAGCAAAAGAGATCTGATTGGAAGGATGTTTGAAAGGAGGGGAATGAGCGTGTTAGCACTGAGTGAGACAAAGATGAAAGGGAAGGGTGAGTGTGTGTTTGGAAGTGTGAGTGGGAGAATGTCTGGTGTAGAGAGCGGGAGAGCAAGAGAAGGTGTGGCTTTGCTGGTGAGCTGTGAGGTGAGACGATGTGTGGTCGAATGGAAGGAGGTTTCACCAAGACTGATATGGGTGAAAGCGAAATTTCGGAAGGAGCTGTGGGTGTTCGTGAGTGCATATGGTCCTGGCAGTGAGAGGAATGAAGAGGAGAGAGTGACATTCTGGAACGACTTGGATGAGTGCTTGCAAGGATTTGGAGCAAATGTGAATGTAGTGCTGATGGGAGATCTGAATGCTAGAGTGGGTGATGAGAAAATTGAGGGTGTTGTTGGCGGGCATGGTGTTCCTGGAAAGAATGATAATGGTGAGAGACTGATAGGAATGTGCACTGAAAGAGAGATGGTGATTGGGAATACATGGTTCAGAAAGAAAGAGATCCATAAGTATACGTGGGTGAGGCAGAGTGGTGGAAGAGTGATTGACAAAGCACTGATGGATTATGTGGTGGTTTCAAAGGTTGCATGTAGTAGATTGCTGGATGTAAGTGTGAGGAGGGGAGAGTGTGGAGGCATGTCTGATCACTTTTTGGTGGAAGGAAGGTTGCGTGTGGGTATGCCATGGGTGAGATCGAGAAAGAGTGGGGAGGCAAGAAAAGTTCTGAGAGTGAGTGTTTTGAAGAACAGAGAGAAAATGTGTGAGTATCAGAAGGAATTAGGTGGCAAGTGGAATATGGTGAAGGAGCAAATGGTTGTTGGAGTGGAGGAAGAATGGCAACAGTTCAAAAGTGCAGTGGTTGGAAGTGCAGAGCAAGTGTGTGGTGTGAGACGTGTTGGGGGTGGTCTAAGAAAGGGAAGTGAATGGTGGTGCGAGGATGTAAGGTTGGCTGTAGCTGAGAAGAGATGTGCGTACGAAGTATGGCTGCAGAGAAAGGACAGGGAGTCATATGAGTGTTATAAGGAGAAGAAAAGGGATGCTAAGAGAGCTGTGCGTGAGGCAAGAGCGGCTGCGGACGAAAGGTGGGGCAGACAGTTGACTGATAATTTTCGAGAGAACAAGAAAATGTTTTGGAAGGAGGTGAAAAAGGTGCGAAAGGGAGTGTCGGGGAGGGAGGAGAAAGTGAAAACAGAGGATGGAAGGATGTTGAATGAGGGGAATGCAGTAAGAAAAAGATGGGCAGAGTATTTCGAGAGGCTGCTGAATGTGGAGGAAGATCGGGATGCTGTGATTGGGATGGATGGAAGGGAAAGTAGACTGAATGTATTGGGAGAGTTGAATGAAACGTTGATTACAGGAGAGGAAGTTGAGCAAGCTGTGGGAAAGTTGAAAGTAGGAAAGGCTGCAGGTGTGGATGGGTGTGCTGGGGAATGCCTGAAGTGTGGTGGAGCGATCGTGATTGAGTGGTTAGTGAGATTGTTGAATGTGTGTTTTGCAAATGGGCAGGTGCCGCTTGATTGGATGAGTGCGTGTGTGGTTCCCCTGTACAAGGGTAAGGGTGATAAGTATGAATGTGGTAGTTTTAGGGGTATTAGTCTGTTGAGTGTTGTAGGCAAAGTATATGGGAGAGTGCTGATTAATAGGGTAGTGGAGGGAACTGAGTGTATGATTGGTGAAGAGCAGTGTGGTTTCAGGAGAGGTAGAGGGTGTGTGGATCAGGTGTTTGTTGTGAGACAGGTGTGTGAAAAGTTTTTGGCTAAGGGGAGGGAGGTGTTTTGGGCATTCATGGATTTAGAGAAGGCGTATGATAGGATTGATAGAGAGGCGTTGTGGGTGGTGTTGAGTATGTATGGTATTGATGGTAGATTGTTGGAAGGTGTGAAGAGTTTCTATAGACACAGTAGAGCGTGTGTGAGAGTGGGAAATAGCATGAGTGAGTGGTTTCCTGTGAGGGTTGGTCTGCGTCAGGGATGCGTGATGTCTCCGTGGTTGTTTAACGTGTATATGGATGGTGTGGTAAAAGAGGTGAATGAAAGGGTGTCGGGTCCGGGTGTGAGCATGATAAATACCGACGGCAGCGAATGGAGTGTGAATCAGTTGCTGTTTGCAGATGATACTGCACTAGTGGCTGACTCAGAAGAGAACTTGGGACGTCTGGTTGAGGAGTTTGGAAGGGTGTGCGACAGAAGGAAGTTGAGAGTGAATGTGGAAAAGAGTAAGGTGATGAGGTGTACGAGGTTAAAGGGTGAACGCAGATTGAATGTGGCGTTAAATGGGGAGTTGTTGGAAGAGGTAGAGTGTTTTCAGTATTTAGGGTCGTGTGTCTGTGTGGATGGTGGAATGGGGGGAGAGGTAGAGTTTAGAATGAATGAAGTACGAAAGATATGGGGGGGAATGAAGAGAGTGTTTGAATGTAGGTCACTGGGAAAGGATGCAAAAAGGAGATTGTATGAGGGTGTGGTGGTGCCTGCAGCGTTATATGGGGCTGAAACATGGAGTCTGAAAGTGGCGGAAAAGAGGAAGCTGAATGTAGTTGAGATGAGATGTTTGAGGAGTATGTGTGGTGTGACGCGTATGGATCGTATGAGAAATGAAGTTATCCGAGAGAGAACTGGTGTGACGCGAGAGTTGGCTGAAAGAGCAGAGCAAAAGGCACTGGGATGGTTTGGACATGTTGAAAGAATGGAAAGGGAGCGATTGGTGAAAAAGGTATATGAATCTGATGTGAGTGGAGTGAGAATGAGAGGAAGACCGCGAATGGGATGGACGGAGGGTGTAAGGAGAGCGCTGAATGCAAGAGGGATGACTGTGGTGCAGGGGAGAGAGGCTGCTCAGGACAGGGATGGGTGGAGAGAGTTTGTGTATGGATGAATGGATGGGTGTGGTAGAGGTCTGGTCTTGGGATGAAGCGGCAAGGGGAAACCAGCCTTGGCTGAGGCCCTGCAGTGGAGGTGCCCACACTGGGCTGTGCAGCTGACCCTGGTGCAGTGTGGTGTGGCTTAGACCAGATCTCAGACCAGTCGCACGCACATACGCACACACGCACTCACGCACTGAAGGAGGAGGGTTTGGGGAAGAGACAGAGGGAGCTAAAATTGTGTGCCTTGTCTAGGCTACCCCACCTTGGTGGGAAACAGCCTTGGTAAATAATAATAAATAATAAAAAGATGCACAATAAGCGTGTTTGAGATCACCCAGGTGAACTCAACGCTGCGCAGATCACCTGGTGTGAGACATATATTTTTGTTTTTGCTCCAACATCACCTGTCAACCATCACTAAATATATCGCGAGAAAGGGGTGGGAGCAAGGGGCCACCCTACCCGGACACAGCTGGAAACTGAACTGACTGAAAGCTGCCCTACAGACTACAAAACAATGCATTATGGGACATGTGTCCCGATGGTTTTTGTAGTTGAGTGATTAATTAAAATAATTTAAAATACCAATTCATTAAAAAAGTCTACATGTATTATAAAACATTAAAATAATCATAAAATATATAATAACACAGATCACACTAAGGGGGAAAGGAATATTAAAACTAAATTGAATGTTAAGGACAACTCCAACTTCCTGTTCTCCTTCAGTCTTGCCGCAGATTCGCCTTCATCAATGAACCAGGCGAGCCGCCGGTTCATCTCAAATACGTCTATCGTTGCATTTTCCCGACGTATTTTCAGTGTGTCTAAAACTAATGTTGTTTTTGCTCGCACGTGTTTAAAGTTCAAGCCCCGTTAGCTGTCACGCATGTAGGTGTGGGACATTTATTCTCCTCAGCTGACCCGACTCCCGCGGGAGCGGTGTGCTGCCGTAACCCGTTTGATGCGCAACCGTAACCAAAACCTAAACCTTCCTCCGGGTCTGTGTGACCCAGAGAAAAGTTCAGCACGGACTGCATGTATGTAGAAAATTACGAGCGAATAGATACGTTCAAAAAAGGACAGTAAGGAACTCCTTAATGTGGTCCGGGGAGGGGGCTGTCAGGTTTCCTGCATTCAGGCCCTGTCATTGTCCCGCCCCCAAGAGTCATATACTCCACTGTGATTGGTTGGTCAGCTTCGCGCACGACAATAAAAAAGTGTCATTCATTAAAACTGGCGGGCTGCAGTGACATTAAACTTTCATATTAAGGCCGGGAACGCAAAATATCATCTTGGAGACCGCAAATAGCCCGCGGGCCGCGAGTTTGAGACCCCTGCTGTACACTCTGGCACTGGTACACTAGCTGCAGGTCGGAAGAACGAATCAATAGTTTGCTTACTCATAGCTCAGACGCACGTATCAGGTTGTGATGATATTTGTCTCCGTTTCCTTCCCACAGATGTTTACGCGCGCTCGATTATCTCTAGGCCCCTCCCCCTCCGCGCATTTAGCCCCTTACAGTGACTTTCCCTATTCTTCTCACACGCAGTGGCCGCCTCACACACAGGCATCAGGCGAGAGTGTGTGCTCGCGTTTGATGAGTATGTGCGCGAGTGTGTGGGTCTGCCTGCGTGCGTGTGCGCTCGCGTCTCATTGATCATTTCATTGATCATTAACGTGCCCTTTCTACGTTTAATGTGTAAAAAAATCCGGAGGGTGGGGGAGGCAAATTTACTGGTCGCACATGTGCGACTGGATGTAAAATTCAGTCGCACACTCTCAAATTTTGGTCGCAAAATGCAACCAATTGGTTGCAGTCTGGAGCCCTGTGGTTTTAACTGGCCCAACATTTCCTTTTTCTGCGAGACAACAACGCCCACACCGGAATCAGAAGCATCGACCTTGACAATGAACTGACGAGAGGGACCTGGTTGAATTAGAATAGGTGCAGAGACAAACAGACTCTTGAGTTTATCAAAGGGCCATGGAGCCGCCATGTCCCAACAGAACGATCTTAAAGGAGAAGTGAGTTTGGTTAGAGGTGAAGCGATCTGACCGTAGTTACGGATGAAACGACGGTAGAAGTTAGTGAATCCCAAAAACTGTTGAAGTTTTTTCCTGTTTTTAGGTGGCTCCCACTTGGTGACTCCTTCATTTTTGGTAGGATCTGTACGAATACAACCAGCTTCAAGGATATAACCCAGGAAGGGTATGGTAGAAACGTGAAACTCACATATTTCAGCTTTATCAAAACGTTTATTCTCCAGAAGGCATTCCAGCACACGCCGCACATGGATTTTATGTTAATCTTGGGAGTAAATAAGTATGTTGTCCAGATACACAAAAACAAAACTGTGGAGGAAGTCCCAAAGGACGTTGTTGACAAGACGTTGAAAAACTGCAGGGGCATTGCTTAGACCTAATGGCATGACGAGATACTCAAAATGACCTAGAGGAGTGTTAAATGCAGTTTTCCATTCATCACCTTCCTTGATGCGGATGAGGTGATAAGCATTATGTAAGTCGTTTTTGGAAAAAACGCGTGCTCCTTGGACAGAATCGAAAACTGAATTAAGGAGCGGCAGAGAATATTTATCTTTAACTGTTATCTGGTTGAGTTCCCTCTAATCAATGCAAGGACGTTGCATTTTGTCCTTCTTCTCGACAAGAAGAACCCTGCTCCAACTGGTGGACCATGGTTGAATATGACCATTAAGGCCTGTTCACACCAGACGAATTTCGTGCGCGATATTCGCCGACGTTTAACGCCTCTTGACTAAACAAAGGGCACCAATGTGAGTGTGCACACCGACGCGAAAAATGCCACACGTCAAAGCGTCATTTTTTTAAAAACGCCTCGGGTTTGTTTTTTTGGTTTGACGTGCCGCGTCAAAAACTATACGACCAATGAGAACAGCGCTTTTGCACACGTGTCTGGAGCTTCTGAAGTTACAGTAAAACACAACTTGGGGGCGCTCAAACACAAAACTGTCTTGCTGAGCACACATACGTAACGGCGAAGAAGATACACGCCACGTTGCGTCTACACTGCCGCGCAGAAGACGAAGAAGATGCAAGGCAAGATGAATGTAGAGTTGCTGGTCTCGTTGGTGTCGGAACACAAAGAACTTTATGACAAACGCGACAGCGATTACAAAATTCTTGATAAAAGAGAACTGTTATGGAGTGGTATTGCACAGCAAATGGGCCTTGATCATGAGTTTCATTTAGTTTAATTGTCTTCCATGTACGTTCCTACAAACGTTTGACAACCGCCATTGTTTGTGTGCTGTAGTGGAGGAGGTAAAACACAAATGGAAAAGCCTGCAAAATACATTTACACGAAAAAAGCGCGAAGAAGATTGCCGAAGTGGACAGGCTGCTAAAAACAAGAAGCCGTGGAAATTCATGAAGGTCAAGGAGTTCTTCGCAACATCAACTGAATTTCGAAGATTATCATTAGAACATTACAATGCATAGCTGTGTGAGCGCTGCTATAATGCATTGACATTAAACATTGATTAACATGATATCATTGCATGTTCCCTGTTCGTCATGTGATCACACCTCTAGTTCAATATATTAGTTTATGTTTTGTGTATAGGTAACCTCTGCTGAAATTTTGTTGCCTTACATATGGTACATTTAAATTAGTATGAATCTAAACTAAATTAGTAATTAAACATTAAGCTCTGGATTGTTTTGTCAAAATGGGTATGAAGTGTGGCATGGCCCACAGTGTGAGATATTGTTTCTGATGTAAACTGAAGTTGTCTTTACAGTGTTCACAGAAATATTTCTCCTGAAAATATGGATGAAGGGGTTCAGCAAGTGGTTGTTATAAATTAAGTCAGCGACAGAGAAGAAGCATAACAAGCAAACTATGGCTCCTCTACTACTTCTTGGCTACCCTAATAGATGTTTACTTTAAACATTTTAATTCTGTATTTTTTGTTTGTTTTTTTACATTCAAGAAATCTAGTTGAAAATGGCTATTTAATAAATGTTTATTTGCACTATTGTTCACTTGCACTACAGTCATTGTGACTTATTTGCACAACGTTTTCTGACTCCTGTTTACTTTAAGTAAGTGATTGTCATTACAACTTGTAGTTCATCAAAAATAAAAAGTTTCATTTTTCCAAAAGAAATTGTGCATCAGTGACTTGAAAGTAATGTAACATATTTTTGGGATTTGGCATATATGGTCAAGTATTCTTGACCTCTTATTGAAATAGCTATGTGCCTCATTATGGAGTCACTGCATTTATAGGTAACAGTTATCAATCTACAGGAACATAACCATTGTGGGCACAGCATTGTGCAGGGAATGAGAACATCTTAAAGAAAATGCTAGTAAAAATGATTATTAAAAATACACATTTTCAAAAATACAACTTACATTTAGTTGTAAATAAGTATATGTTGAAGTGACCAAATACTTTACATTTTGCAAAAAAACTATGCTTTAACTTTGATAGAACATGTTATATCAAAAATATTAAATTTGCTGTGATGAGTGCTGCCATATTAATTAAGATCCAGATGCAATAGATTTGATAGTGTATTCAAGTTCACAGAAATTGTATATATACACATACACTAGCAGTTTTCACGATGGAAAATGTAATTAAAATGGCTCAGATTTATAGGTTGATACTATCTATTCCCCAGAGCATGGTTAACATGGTCATACTGCCAAGCAACTTCTCCTGCTGGTGAGTTGAAGTACTCTTTGTACAGTTCTCTGACATTTTGGGCCTCCACAGATGCCCGCTGCCCTCTACAATGTTCAAAGCCTTGTAGTGGTTGCTCACAATCATGGTCATCTTCTGTGGCACGATTCTGGTCATTTCCGTTCGGGCGCAAATAATTGCACAACTCACAAGCAGCTTTGACAACTTTGTCAACAACACTTGGTTGAACCTGTAAAGTTCTTTGGAAAACCCGGAAGTGTTGACTGAGGATGCCAAATACATTTTCAGAGATGCGCCGTGCCCGAGACGAACGATAATTGAAAATTCTCTTGTCTGTGTGGAGAGGCGGCGTCCAGGGTATGGCTGGAGGAGATATGGTTTCAGCGGAAAAGCTTCATCTGCCACAATGACATGGTTAACTTTTCCCAGCTCAGGAGCACCTGGAAGTTCACTTGGTGGGGGAACATTCAGAGTTCCATCTCTGAGTGCCTTTCCCAGTACAGAATTGGCAAAGATTCCTCCATCACTGTTGCTACCATAGCTCCCCACATCAACCACCAGGAAGCGGTAATCTGCATCAACTAAGGCCAGCAATACAACGGAGAATGTACCTTTATAATTAAAGTAGAGAGAACCAGAGTTTGCAGGGGCCTGGATGGATATGTGTTTCCCATCCATGGCTCCCAAGCAGTTAGGGAAATTCCATCTTTCATGGAATCTCCTGGCTGTACTCCTCGTCATCTCTTCAGTAGGCACTGGCAAATGTTCATCTCTGAGGCAGTGCCACAATGCATCACAGGTTTCACTCACTATCGAAGCCACAGTTGACACACCAAGTCGAAAGCTGGACGCAATAGTGCGGTACGAGTCCCCAGTGCTTCTAAAACTGAAATAGAAATACACAAATACTAGTTTTTAACAACGCTTCACATATGTTTTTACAACATTCACTGAAGTGAATACCAATGTAAACGAACTCACTGTAAACACACGGCAAACACTGTTCTGGGTTGATTGGTTTACGGTAGTGTGTCTGTTCTTTCGTCAGCGAGGCAGCCAGTTGTTGAAGTAAGTTTTCAAACTCACTGACGGACATTCTAAAATTTACCCGAAAACGCTCATGATACATTTTCAGCTCTTGTACCAGTCGATAAAACTCCCCATGTTCTTCTCTTCTCGTAACTATGGGATGTACATAAAATCGGCGTCTTTCATCATCAACAGAACAATAATTTCTTCATCGCTGGAACTGGAGCTAGAGCTACTGGTGCTGGAAATATTCATGTTTTCTTTGTTTGATTCTGACGAGCACGTAAATACTTGCTCTCTTCTTCTGAGTGAAAAGCAACTTTAAGAAGCGTGAAGTTGCGCAGCGCCACCTTGTGTACAGGGGTACTTCTGTTTTACATTAAGCGCCATCTATTGTCAGGGAATGAAATTGCATGTTCGCTCGGCTCATCGTCAGCGAAAATCGCCTGGGTGTGAACACAAAAAAGTGGCAAAAAACGCTGGCGCATAACGGCTGGCGAATATTCGTCCCGGTGTGTACGGGCCTTTAGAAAGCGCTTCTTGTATATATTTTTCCATCACCTCTCTTTCAGGTACAGACAGGTTAAATAATCTGCCCTTAGGTAAGCCGGCTCCCGCAAGAAGGTCGATGGAACAGTCGTGGGTTCTATGGGGTGGTGACAAATTAGCCGTAGTTTTACTAAAAACGGATTGAAGATCGTGATAGCAGGTGGGAACTTTGGATAAGTCAACCTCTTCCTGTAGCTTTAACCAGGGGAAGCCCAAAACAATAGGAGTTTGTGGAGTCTTAGTGATATAAACCTGAATGCGTTCATGATGGTTACCAGAGGTGATGAATTGGATGGGTCTGGTGCGATGAGTGATCCTGGACAGATGTTAGCCTCCCAGTCCAGCAGCTTCAACTGGGGTGTCCAATATTTCAATTGGAATCCAGAAACCAGATCATGATCGATGAAACTCTGCTCGGCTCCAGAATCCACCAGTGCTTGCAGTCCATGAAATTCAGCCTGTAATTGCAATTTGACAGGTAAAAATAAAAAGTTCCTCAGAGTTGAACTTTTGTCACTGCCCACCCGCGACCGCCATGTTTCCTGAGGATGGAAGTGGTGTGGTACTCACGGGAGTCAAAGTCACGTAACTAGTTAGATCCATCAATGCCTGTGAGATTTTGTCGACACAGCGAAACAGATCTTGCTGGGCCGATGCCATCTGGGATAGAGCGTCAGCCTGTCGGCCCAAGGGAACACTTTGCTGGGAAACCGTAAAGAGTAGACTTTCCGGGTCAGCTGGATCTGGAGGGGGGCCACTTCGTTCTGTCATGTCCGGCTAAGACGTGAACAGACCCAAATGCTGGAACCCAGGAACACACACACAGACTTGGTGAGAAAGGATTTATTAAAGTCTGTGGAGGTAGCAATGAGTCCGTGGAGTCGTCACCAGAGAGGAAGACTGCGAGGCGTAGATATGAAGGTGAGTCTTTCTTCTGTGATGAGATTGAGCGGGGATTTTGATGAGACGAGTAATGGAGTTTGGGGCTGGGAGCAACGTGGCATGGCGTAGAACGTGGTCGTGGCTTGATAGTGGAAGAGAGACAGCTGGAGTCGTGGCCTGGCTGGAGGTTCAGGCAGGCAAGGTGGACTTGAAGATGTGGAGCTAGTGATTGAACCCAGGTTGGCACTTGAGGAGTAGATGAGAATAATCGCAAGACAAGGTTAGCTTTAGGAAACAAGATAACATTTGACCAGGTCCTGCCCCATAGAGGGCAACGAACTGGCGATGAATACTGGAATAAGGCCACCATGAATACAGGGCAGCAGCTGGGTTCAATCTGTGAAGGAAGCAGAGAGGGGAGGTGGGAGGAGAGGACTCCCGGAGGTACCATGACAGCTGCTTCCTTTTCAAGTAATAAACCAAGCTGTACTTGACTGAAGTTATTGATCACTATGTTTAATGAATCAGATGTGACTTAAGTTTGTCTTTTTTTTCTTGTTTTTTTATGTATGCATTTCATCATAAATCTGTCTGCATTTTTTTACCGTATGGACAACAATTAATGCTTAAAATATAAATAATCTCATCAAATCAATCTCTCCAAGGGGAACTGTTTCCTCAATGGGGGACTCCTTTGTCCTCTTGGGGGAATTTAATGTCACCCTGGGCAACAACAGTGGTTTCATTGGAAGGAACTGTCTCCCTGATCTGAACCCGAGTGGTATTTTGTTGTTGGGCTTCTGCGCTCGTCATAATTTGTCCATAACGAACACCACGTGGAATCAGGACACCCTGGAAAGGAAATCGATGATTAACTTAGTAGTTATAAACTAATTGTACCAGTTCAGTTGTATTTTTAAAAGGTTTTTAAGAACAAGCTCATAGCATCAGAGACTGAAACAATAATGTCCAACTGCTTCTCATTATGTATGTGGTTTTAATGAGGTTTGTTTTTATGGATTTTTTGTATTGAAATGTGCTTCTGGGCCAGAACTCCCTTGGAAAAGAGGTTCCTAATCTCAATGGGACTTTCCTGATTAAATAAAGGTTAAATAAAATTAAATTAAATTAAAAAAAGTTGTTCCAGGTGCCCTTCGGCCCTCCGTCTCGGACAGATTCCCACTGATCACTCCCTGGTGGTGAGTCGGATTGGCAGGCGAAGAGGAACTCCGGAAAGACTTAGGAAGACTGGGAAAGTCTGGCTGTGCGAGAGGTCTTAACTCCGGCATCCGGGAGAACGTTATCAATCAATAAATCAATCAATCACTCAATCAAATGATCAGTCAGTCAGTCCAATCGATCAATCAGTCAATCGGTAGGTCGGTCGATCGATCAATTGATCAACCAATCGCTCAGTCAGTCAGTCAGCACTTTGGTGAACCTTGTTCTGTTTAAAGTGCTTTATAAATAAAGTTGAGTTGAGTTGAGTCAGTCAGTCAATATTCATATAGCACTTCTCGTACTTGTTAACACAGAGTGCTATACAGTAAGATAAATAATATAAAACAAGCAAATTCATTTGATAATAGCTAATTGCTGCCCCCCCCCCCCCCCCCCCCCCAACCTTTACCTCGGACCTCAACACCCTCCCTCCCCCTTCAACCGATGGACATAAACGTTGAGCAACAGGCTGGTATGGAAGCATTTCTGTAGCCTAAATAAAAATAAAAGTAATTCCAGGAATGCTTTTTCAAAATTTCTCAAAATGAAGCTGCATTCGTTGACTCAAAATTAAAAAGAAAAGCAATACTCCAAACCGCTTTTTCTTCTTCAGCACCGCTCATTCTGTCACTTATGACAGAGTTTTAGGGCCACAAAAAAAAAGTAAAATTATGTGATTTTAAGTCGTAAATTCACGAGATAAAACCTCGTAAATGTACAAGATTAAAGTGGAAGTGAGCAGACGGTGTAAGAAGTGAACGCCGCGCAGCAGCAGAGCAGACCGACTAAACTCAGTAGAACAGGTGAGCTGAAGGTTTATTGATAACGTTCCAAATGTTTGGAAGCTCCTTTGTTTGATTTACAGTTTATTAATGTTTTATTCATTGATGGGGGGTTTGCAGCATCTCTGCAGCCGTTGATGAAGACGTTGGTGTCCCTGCAGATGTCCACCTTCATCCTTTTCTTCCTCCACCAAAGACCTGGGGCCTCATTTATAAAACTTTGCGTAGGATTTGCGTCAGAAGTGGCGTACGGATGAAACATAGGGCATGCGTACGCACAGAAATATTCGTATTTCTAAAACCGTGCGCACGCACATCCTATGCATCTTTCCCTTAATAAATCACAACCAATTCTAAATGCAGCGCAGCTTTTGCGGCTTCATGACACGCCCATAGTTGCCCATAAATAGTCCGTGAAACGCCCACAAATGAATATTCATTGATTGGGAAATCATGGCAAACACCGAGAGGAAATCAAAAAAACGTAACTTCACTCAATGTGAAGTAGAAGTTATCGTTGGCGAGGTGGAAAAGAGGAGAAAAGTGTTGTTTGGAGGGCACAGTGTGGGCATTACTAATGCCAAAAAGGCACGTGAGCGGCAGACGGCGGCAGACGCTGTTAATGCTGCAGCCTCACAACCTCGGACCGTGGCCGAAATAAAAAAGAAATGGTCGGACATCAAAGTCTAGGCGAAAAAACGTCTGGCGCTGCATCGCCAGAGTGTGTCTGTCACGGGGGGGGGGCACCGGAGCTGACCCCTCTTGATGAGAGACTGGCGGCAATTATTGGGGAATCCCTATTAAGTGGAGTGGTGACTGAGGCGCAGGGGGACGCCGACGCGCCAGATGCACCGGGTGACACCCCCCCAAAAGCCCACAGAGGAAGTCTGAACCGGCTCATCAGCCATTCATCCTCGTTTGCCAGCAAGTCTTCTTGCTGTCTAAAGATGCGTTCACTCCGAATTCTTCCATTTGCCACATCTTCTAAGAGCGCCAGATCAGCCATTGTGCGTCATTACGCATTGTGATGGGGCATTTTATTTCCCTCCATTTAATTACATCTGACAAGCTACAGATGTCGGTAATAATCCACGTGGAAATGGGAAATTGATCAGCAGATGTAATTTCTTTTGCTTTCTGAATGGTTGAGACATACGCCATACATTGTTTTATCAAAAATAAAACAAACTAAAGGCATATGCATGAATACCATAATTCTGTAGCTTATGAAGAAATGTTTTACTATGAAAACAACTTTCCCCAGTGGACAATTAATATGTCCGTCTGTCTGTCTAATTGCACCTATATCTGCTCCTCCAGACGGACACATTAACGAGAATATCAGTTTTGTACATTATTTCGTTCTGTTAATTATTATTTATGAGGATGAATTGCACTACATGCCAATATTGCAGAACATATTTCACTTTTCTTTCTGCAAATAAGTGTTCAATTGAATTTCTGTTGTAATTTTTGTTTGATTTTTTTTGTTTGTTTCACTGCTGATCGATCAAACGGGTGTTGGTGTAGCTGTTAATTGTCAGACTTGCTCTGTGAAGTCTTCATGTTATTTCTGAGAGGCAGGATTGTCATTTTCACTTTCACGTGTTTCTTCCATCTGCCGACGGTGTCGCCATTTCTCATTTCACCCGTTTTTGTGCGTACGCCTGGGTCAGAGCGTGAAGGACCGCACATTTTCCCGTCAAGTTTGCTTTTTATAAATCTCAACTATTGCGTAGAGAGTGGCGTACGCCTTCTTTTGTGCGTACGCAATGTTTATAAATGAGGCCCCAGATCTCTACGTCTGTGTGATGCTTCCGTCTGAGGAGGAGGAGCACTTTCTGGCATTTCCAACGTTCTTCTGCTAATATAACAGACTATTTTCATTCATCTTTGTTGTTTTATGTTGAAACGGGACGATTCCTCTGGAGGAGGGGGCGTATGGAACTGTTTACCTTCTGCTTTGGTGTTCTGTGCATGACGGTTCATGACGTAAAGAGACAAATGGACTTCTGGGTGTGTGAATGAAAAGGAAAATAAAGTATTGACCCAAAAGTGTCTCTGGGCTCCTTATTTTACAGATGACACTCCGCTTTACCGACACGAACCCCAGAAAGACGGCTACACTGACAAGAATCTGGTTTTGAGTCTCTAAAAAGTTCAGAATGTCTTTGTTTTTAAATCTACCACAAAAGGCTCCACATATTTCATCTTCAAGTTAGGCTCAGATTAACGGAAAACTTTTGTTTTTTCCTCGTTCATCTATGACTTTTTTACTCTCTTAAATTTTCCACTTAAAATCTCGTAAATTTACGAGAGAAAAGTCGTAATCAAAATTTTTTTTTTGTAAGCTGGCCCTAAAACTGTCGTAGTCACTCAATTGAAATGATAAAGAAAATGGTATTTGACATTTCATTTTCAAAAAGTCTTCTGATAAATGTGTAACATAATTCATTAAAAATGTTTAATTTGACAATTAATATAGATTAACAGGAACACTTTTTCATTTTCACAATGTAATTAAAACAAAAATCAATCCTCCAAAATGCTTTTTCCTTTGCTTCTTCAACACCGCTCATTCTGTGACATAATTGTGATAACTGTGGAATTGTTGCAGTGCTGACTGTGTAACGGATGGCTTCACCAAGACTGTGCTGAGAATGCAGCAGACCTTTGGAAAATGAATCCTTCAACTGTGGATGCACAGATTCACCTGCGGCTCAAGGTACCAGCCAGCCCTCCTGTTCACCAAGGTCGGGTTTAATGTCCCATCACTGGAGTAGAACCTCAGCAGGAACATGGAACTCTTGTCTGACGTCTGGAGTTTGCATTTCCTACAGAAAAACCAAACGTTTAGTGAAAATTCCAGCATGGGAACGTTCCAGATCACAAACCTGGAGCCTTTTTATGGGTAATTGGAGAAATGTGTCTTTCTTCTGCAAAGACGTGTCATGAAATCAGAGTTACAGCTTACGCTACAGGTTTTTAATGTAACCCCCCCAGATTTGTGCTTTGGGACGGTCCTGTCTCGGTGGTCTACACACAGTTCCTTGACCCTGATGCTCGCTCTGAAAAGGATCTGTGATCTGCAGGATCAGGAAGGACGTAGAAGAAGGAGGGACTCTGTGGCTCTTTTCACGGTAACTGGAGAGAACCCATCAGGAACCGGGTTCTGTGCTTGATGACATGTTCTTCCTTCTCCCTTTCAGGCACTGCATGATGACCTGACAGCAGGGAACCCGCGTTCCAACAGGATGTTCCTGAGGCAGGACCCCGCTTCCTCATTGGCTCTCCAGCAGCACTTGAAGCACTTAAGCGACCAGCAGGTAAAGAAAAGGTCATTGGTCGTGTGCTGATCAGCACCTGTTGTGATTGCGGCCCGTTCCATCAGATCTTTCAGCTCCTGAGGGTCACTGAGGAGGGCCCGGGAGTCGGGGCCTTCATAAGGAAAGGCCAGATGGGGCTCCTGGATTTAGTCTTTAACCTTCTCTCCCAGAGGTGAGAGTGTCTGTCTGGTTGGTGACGTTTGAATCATTTCTTTGGTGCTTATGGTCAACGTGAAAAAAACAAAGCAGTGAATGGAGCGCCTGCAGGTGTGATGGGATCCTGTCTGTGTTTTCAGAAGAAGAATCCTGAAAAACAAAGGAGTGAGCCGACTGCAGGCTGAGATCCTCCTGGCTGAGGGCAGCATTTTCTAAGTCTCCACTTCCTTTGATTGTTTCCTGTTCTTTGTTTTTGCTGTTAGGGTTCAGTTTTACTGCTTCATGATGGTTGTTCTAGCGTTCTATTGGTTTTCTTGTGTTGAAGTTGATTTGTAAATGAAAAAAAAAGGTTTCCTGTAAGAACTGGGACTCTTCTCCGGTTCTTCATGTTAGTATGATGGCGTCATGAAGAAAACTTTGTCTGAGAAGGGAATTTCAGTCTTAAAGCAGGACGATTCCTGAATGTTGTTTAAGTTTTACAATCAAATTATTTGATGAGCGGTTATATAGATGACCCAGAGGAAGACGGCAAATAACAGAGATCCTGAGAAGACTGTAAACTCACACAGGTGGAATCCAGATTAGAATTTACTGCTTTACCACGACTGA
>NC_136241.1:35712500-35742500 GCF_053564925.1 Oryzias latipes | reverse complement strand
TGTCCATGAGTGTGTGGTTGTGTGTCCATGAGTGTGTGGTTGTGTCCATGAGTGTGTGTTTGTGTGTCCATGAGTGTGTGTTTGTGTGTCCATGAGTCTGTGGTTGTGTGTCCATGAGTGTGTGTTTGTGTGTCCATGAGTGTGTGGTTGTGTATGCATGAGTGTGTGGTTGTGTGTGCATGAGTGTGTGGTTGGGTGTGCATGAGTGTGTGGTTGTGTGTCCATGAGTGTGTGGTTCTGTCCATGAGTGTGTGTTTGTGTGTCCATGAGTGTGTGTGTTTGTGTGTCCATGAGTGTGTGGTTGTGTGTCCATGAGTGTGTGGTTGTGTGTCCATGAGTGTGTGGTTGTGTATGCATGAGTGTGTGGTTGTGTGTGCATGAGTGTGTGGTTGGGTGTGCATGAGTGTGTGGTTGTGTGTCCATGAGTGTGTGGTTCTGTCCATGAGTGTGTGTTTGTGTGTCCATGAGTGTGTGTGTTTGTGTGTCCATGAGTGTGTGGTTGTGTGTCCATGAGTGTGTGGTTGTGTATGCATGAGTGTGTGGTTGTGTGTCCATGAGTGTGTGGTTGTGTCCATGAGTGTGTGTTTGTGTGTCCATGAGTGTGTGGTTGTGTGTCCATGAGTGTGTGTGTTTGTGTGTGCATGAGTGTGTGGTTGTGTGTCCATGAGTGTGTGGTTGTGTGTCCATGAGTGTGTGTTTGTGTGTCCATGAGCGTGTGGTTGTGTATGCATGAGTGTGTGGTTGTGTGTCCATGAGTGTGTGGTTGTGTATGCATGAGTGTGTGGTTGTGTGTCCATGAGTGTGTGGTTGTGTATGCATGAGTGTGTGGTTGTGTGTCCATGAGTGTGTGTTTGTGTGTCCATGAGTGTGTGGTTGTGTGTCCATTAGTGTGTGTTTGTGTGTCCATGAGTGTGTGGTTGTGTGTCCATAAGTGTGTTTTTGTGTGTCCATGAGTGTGTGGTTGTGTCCATGAGTGTGTGTTTGTGTGTCCATGAGTGTGTGTTTGTGTGTCCATGAGTGTGTGTTTGTGTGTCCATGAGTGTGTGGTTGTGTGTCCATAAGTGTGTTTTTGTGTGTCCATGAGTGTGTGGTTGTGTGTCCATGAGTGTGTGGTTGTGTGTCCATGAGTGTGTGGTTGTGTGTCCCTCTGATGGAACTGAGCACCTGGCAGATGTTGGGATAGGCTCCAGCATCCATGTTACCCAAAAAGGTATGAAGCAGCTTCAGAAAAGAGTCTGTTCACACAGGAAGCTCGTGGAGTCAAGATTAGAAATAAAAAAAAACTTTGTTTGTCAGAAACTTTTCCGACAAGGAAACTGTGGAAAAATCACAAAGAAAAGGAATATGTGTCATTAGAAAACCAACAGCATCCTTTTATGTCAGAATCTACTATTTCTGATCCAAAAAGTTTCTTTTTCTTTTGTTTCATGATCCAATGCAGCCATGAGACCGTCGGCGCCGCTTCGCCCGACAGTCTGTCCAAAGAGAATATTTGTTTTGGAAGCGTCTGAACTCCCTGCTGGGCCGTCTGTAAAGCCTGAGCCGCTGCAATCATTCCTGTAAACAAAGCTGTGGACGTTAATGACAGTCAGCTCTGTAGGAAGAATCTCTAATGGATCCCTTTGATGCCGCTCTGCATAACAACCCCCCCCGCCGAGGGTGCTGCTGACCTTTGGCGGTGAAGCCCAGCGAGGCCCGATGAGACGCCTTCCTCCTCTGAGTCCTGCAGTCTGATGAGCTTCCTGAAGGCGCAGAAGATCAGTGGAAATGTCAGGAGGTCCCCAAGGCGGCTGCAGAGGAAGGCTTGTTTGTCAACCCCTTCCCTGAAGTTACATCAACCTCTGGGGCAGATTCACTCGTCCCTGTCTAAAGAAACACGACAGGAACATTCATTCACCAGACTTCCTCTAAATCGAAGCTTTTCCAGCTTCTCCTGCTCCACCTGCACGGTCAGGACACACCTGAAAAACACATCCTGATTACAGCATCCAGTGTGGAGGAGCTGGAAACCTGTGATTCTAAAACATGGGGCGGCCGTGGTGCAGCGGTAGGGCGGTCGACCCATGATCGTAATATTACAGGTTCGATTCCCGCCTTGCACGCCCATGTGTCGAAGTGTCCTTGGGCAAGACACTGAACCCCACCTTGCCTCTGGTGGGAGGTTGGTGCCAGTGTTCAGCAGCGGAGCCGCCACCAGTGTGTGACTGTGTGTGTGTGTGTGTGTTTGAATGTGTGTGTGCATGGGTGAATGGGACTGTGACTGTAAAGCGCTTTGGGCCTTTGAAAGAGGGTAGAAAGCGCTACATAAGTATACGCCATTTACCATTCGTTAGTCTGACACCAAAGTCCATCTTCACCTTCTGGACTCATTAAAAAAAAAACTACAAACGCACAAAGACCAGCAACTAGCAGGAGGGGCCTGATGAGTCCCGATGTGGGGGTCTTCATCATCCTGTTCACAAATCGGGATGTTGTGGGACATTTCTGGCCTTTAAAGTCCTCTCCAGCCTCAGACGGCCTGAGAAACCTCCCTGGCTAAACCGGCTCTCCGGTTTTCTGATCCTCCTTCACCAGACGGCACAGGAAGCCGTTTCTCATTAGGAGTCTTCCCCACTATTTTCAGGGAAGATGACCGAGTTTCTGCCTCTGATTCTTTCTAAAGCCAGGTGGATCCAGGGATGGCCCTGTTCCGGTCCTCCTGGATCTCCTTTGCTGCCAAGGCCCCACATTTTCATAGCGGTCATCAGTACTGAATGTTTTGCTGCATTATGTCTTTGCCACTTTCTCGCTAAGGTCCTCATCAAGTGAAAGACGGTCAGGTTTTGCCTGTGGACAAGCGTCCAGCAGCTCTGCAGTGTAAGGAAGGGCTGTCTTGTGACTGGTCTTTATTGTCCTCGGATCTCCTGATGGAACAATGGGGCAGTTAAAGTGGAATAGCCTCTCACACAAATACCCAGAAAGTGCTCTGCTTCCTTCCTGCTGGCAGGTCTTTCCAGAGTTTCACTTTGGAGATCTCGTCAGGGTCTGTCCTGATCCGAAGTGCTGCACCTCCTTCCTCAGGAGCGGCCTCAATGCCTCAAGCATTCACCTCCATGTTCCAATCTCTCCAGGTGGAGAAAACAAGGACGTCACTGAGGTGGATCCAGATTTGAGTGAAGCTTAGGTCCCAAAAACGTCGAGTCACTTCCAGCCTCTGGAAGGGGAAGGGGCATTCTGTTTGCCCCAAACAGGCTTGTTGTTCAGCTAAAGGCCGTTGGCTGCTCCGTCAAAGGAGTCTTCCTCTGTGTTCCTCCTGGTAAGGGATGATGGCTTGCTGAAGGTCCATCTGGGTTCTCCACAGGTTCTCAGACCTGAGATGAACCTCTTCCTGTCTTCTGGCTTCCATGAGGGTTCGGGACTCATTGACTCTGTGGTTCAGAGTTTGGATTCTCCCAGTTTGTGTTGGAGTGACAGTCAATCCGAAGGTTCTGATCCACGTGGATGGGTTTCTACTTGCAGGTTACCCTCTTCACCTCCAAGGACTCCACAGTCCAGGAGGGTCAGCTGGTGATTCTTGGTGTCCTCTCTGGTGAACTGAATGTTCCTCCCTGTTCTCCATGAAGGCCTGGATCTCCTGTTGATCTTCACCTGATGACTGAAAGCACCGCTTTGGTGTCAGAGAGCACAACAGTATGACACAAAACACACAACAACAACACACTGTGCAGGGGTGGGGGCCTGAAAACAGCACATAAAGGCAGAGCTTTTCTCTGAAGGGGCCGCTTCAATGCGTCAGGTTCAATGAAGACGGTAAATGTTAACCATCTGCCTGAGCTGCTGTGATGAACCATCGTTATGAAGCAGGAATAGGTTTTATGGTATATGTCTAGATATTTATGGGATATACCTGGGGGTTTTAGAGAACCCCCAAAGTACAGCTGTTGCTGTTTCTTCAGACATTGGAGGTTTTTGCATCACATGAAGATAAAGCGCTTCAACCATCAAGGGTTCGATCGCGTTTCTCAACATTGGCTTTCATATTTCAGACTCTCCCTGACCTCTGCGGTCGGCGCCGTCTGCAGATGTTTGTGAGTAAATGGGATTTAAGGCCGCGTTTGGGTTTGTTAGCCTCTCTGTTCAGTTCAGTTCAGCAGCTGTGCTGAGGGATGGCCTGCAGGTTTGTCTCAGTCCGAGGTTCTTCACAGTTAGAAACAAGGATGTTGGGATTCTGACTGGTAAATTAAAGACACTACTGTATTATTAAAGGGTTAAACACCACAGCTGAGGGAGGGCAGCTACTCTGTACTGAGAAAGTTCTGCGCTGCTGCTGTTTTTGGTCAGAGGGGAATCTCGGCTGCAGTCAAATGCGAGCAAAGACACGAGAAGCTTCCACCGAGGACAAAGCAGCAGAAGCAGCTGAGCAGCCAGGAGCCTGACAGGTGAGCTGAAGATCAGCTGCTGTTTACCTGTAGACCAGAGGTCTTCCCATCAATGGAAATGAGGATTTCCTCCTGCCCTGATGGTTTGACAGATGCTTCAAATGAAACAGCCGTGTTTATTTTTTATGTGTGACATCACACGCCTGTGGTCTTTGTCTGCGGTTTGCTCATGTTGGGTTTTTGTGTGTCTGCGGTCTGTGAATTCGTTCTTCTACGTGACATGTTTTTGAAGGCAGCGTTATTCCTGGAGGGATGAGTTCTTCATCGGTCAACGCGACGTCTGTGATTCTGTATCCAGACTCGTTCGGCAAAGCCGTGGCCAAGAACGTGCTGGTGGTGGCTGTTGGGATCACCATCGTCTACATCAACGCCAGTCTCATTCACACTTTCTCCAGACACCAGGTCAGTGCTCACAAATCTGCCCAACAGTCTGTAGAAAACTGTGTGAGTCAAAAGAGAAGCTGAAGAAAAGAACAACACTGTCCGACTCCGAGAAGCAGGTCAGACTGGAAGAAAAGGAAGGAGGTCTGTGAAATCCACAGAAATGTTATAATCTGACCATAACCTGTCTAAAAGCTGAAACGGTCACATTTGAACAGTTATTTGTTGAACCCAAATGAACGTGTCTGAACTTTTCCCGCAGATTTTCAACACGAATCCTCGCTATATCCTTTTTATTCACATGGTGGTCAACGATATGATGCAGCTGATTCTGGCCATTTCCTTGTTCGTCATCAGCTACACCATCAAACAACTCAGCGTTTCCATCTGTAGCGTCCTGGTCCTGGTCACCCTCTTCACCGGCGAGAACACGCCTCTGAACCTGGCCTGCATGGCGGCGGAGTGCTACATCGCCATCTGCATGCCGCTCCGCCACGCCCAGATCTGGACGGTCAAAAGGACAAACTGGTTGATTGGATTGATGTGGATGACCAGCTTGGTGTCCGTACTTCCAGATTTGTTCATCACCCTGGCCACAAAGCCGCTGGAATTTTTTCATTCCCGAGTTTTTTGTGTCAGAGAAACCGCCTTCCCAAATCCGCTCTCCATCAAGAAGAGAGACTACACCTATTATGTGTATCTGGTTATAGTTTGGATCATTATCTTTTACACGTACTTCAAGATTCTGTTTACTGCAAAAACCGCGAGCAAAAGTTCCAAGAAAGCCAGAAACACAATTCTGCTGCATGCAGTTCAGGTGCTGCTCTGCACCACCACATACGCGGCCCCCCAGCTGAACCAGTTCATCCTGCAGACCTTCCCACAGAACCAGACAGACTCGCTCTTTGCCAGCTTCATCATTGTGCAGATCCTGCCGCGCTCCATCAGCCCCATCATCTACGGCGTGAGGGACAACACCATGAGGAAGTACCTCAAGAGGTATTTGTTCTGCAAAGTCAGAACACCTTAAGAGGCAGTTTAAGGCACTGCAGCTGGAATCTGTCCAAAACAGACGCAACTGAACTCTGCTAATCTACACTCAATCAGTGCATAGTGTCCAGCCGTCAGAAGGTTGACCAAGTCATTCCTGTGTGATTGTGGGGGGTAATAATTACATGGTTTGCTGTTATTTTTCATCTGCAGTTGTAAAAATCCAACGATCAACTTGTTTGGATTAAAAGTTATATGTATGCTGACAGTTTGCATGTTCTCCTTGTGCACATGTGGGATTTCTGGCTTCCTCCCCCAGTCCAAAAACAGGCTTCATAGGTGACATGTGAGTGTGTGGCCCTGCCAAAGACCGGCAACCTGTCCAGAGTAAACTCCGCCTACGCCAAACAGCAGCCGGGACAGACCCCGCCAACTCCGGAACATTGACCGTATGCATAACTGGATGAATGGTGTGTGATGTCACCCATTGAAAATGCCTGGCTTCCAGTTCCAACCAAATAAAGTCAATTCGGTCGCCATTTTTCCGGTCAGGTCAGGCTGCAGGAGACGGTTGTAGCTTATGAACACATTTTCAGACAGGCGTCCAGCAGCAAATTCACATCCGAGTTGATGCGTGAATCCCCATCAGTGTAAATGATTTCCCGTCGAGGTTTCCCATCATCCTGCTTGTTCTACGGGGAGTGGCTCCTCTCTCCAACCCACTTCCTGGCTGCTTCCACCTGGACAGGTGTTCCTGTTTTAGTTGAGGTTTATGTCTCATTTGTCTGAGAAGACTGAAGAAGAGCTGATCATCAGTCAAGCTGATCTGTATAATTATAATGTTCATTCATGAAGACCCTCAGTAAAGTGCTTTGGTGTTCATCAAAGGCAGTATTTGTGGGGGTCCTGGAGCCTCCGGGTTGGGAAAACCTTTCACTCTCCGGGTTCGGAAAACCTTTCACTCCACTTCAGTAACACGCACATCTAGTAGTTTTCCTGCTTGTGTCCAAGTTCAAGTCCAGTCCACTGAACCACAGACACATCAGACAGAACCAGACCGAGGCAGAGGCTACATCGGTCCAACGGAGCAACAACATTAACGTAAACCTTGTTCTATCCTAGGCACGTTAACATTGGGAGGTGGGTCATCTAGACCCACTAGACAGTGCTCTGAACCTTTTTTCTTCAATGATTTGTGATCTTCACTGGTGTCCATGGATTACATGAAATCTTTCCACCTTTGTCATGGTAGGGGGAACACGTCAGTGGAAGGGGGGGGGGGGTCATCTGGACCCCATAGGATAGCACAAGGGAAGACAAAATACATTTATTTACAGCATGATCAAAACACCCCCTCCTAAGTCCAGTGGGGGGGGGAGGACATTTGCAAATGAAACAGGGTTACTGTAGAGGCCAATCAGGTATTCTGAGGCCTGGGGGGGGTGGTCATGTGATTCTTTTGAACCCTTCTTCAGCACGGCCTGCAGACACATCAGACCAGCTGAGTCAGGATGATGTCGTTCTGAGTTTCCTCAGGATTTCTGTCGGTTCGTCTCGTCATCGGCTGCTGGCATGAACGCCACGTCTGAGGGCGGGAATGCGTCGGGCTCCTTTTTTACTGATGTGGGCAGGAATGTGCTGGTCGTCATCCTGGGACTCTCCATCAACTCTGTGAACGCTACCATGGTCCACACGTTCAGGAAGCACCATGTGTGTGTTCGCCCACTTCAGAGGTTTAGTCTTCAGTTTAGATGATGATCATAAAATCTGTGCAGCAAATGTAGAAGAAGGAGAAGATCTCTCCTCTCAAGCTGTCGCTCCTCATCTGTGGAACTCCGTCCTGTTGCTGCTGCTTCAGCCTGACTCTGAGTGTTTTAAATCCGGCTTGAGACACTTTTATTCAGAAGAGGTTTTTACTTGATTTTAGTCATCCTCTATACTTTTAGTAAATATTGGATTTTACTAGCTCTCTGTCTTTGGTTTGACTTCGGTAATGTGTCTTCCTGACAAAAGTGCTTTAGATATAAGTCTATTCTATTCTATTCTATTCTATTCTATTCTATTCTTAAAAAGTGTTTTTCACAGCCTGTGAGTTTTCAAATATTAATACTCTCTTTATCTGTAAAAGTACTTTCCGTCTGTATTCTATGAGCAGCGTCTTTGCCGTTGGACTGCCCCCCCCCCCCGAAGCAGTAAAAATTAAACAACCTGGGTGGGGGTGGGGGGTATTCTCAGCATTTAAAAACTCTACTCAGTAATGTTTGAGCTTTTCTTGATTGTCGATTCCATTTTTCATGCATTTTAAATACCTTTAATATGTAACATGTGGTATGATATACATATTACTTTGATTCACATACAATAGAAATAAACATCTAGAAAAGAAAATGTGAATAAGATGGATGGATTCTGTTGATGTTTTTGGGTCTCTGTTTCAGGTCCTGAGGTCAAACCCGCGGTACGTCCTGTTCGCCCACTTGGTGCTGAACGACATGATCCAGCTGACCGTCAGCATCTCCGTTCACGTCTTCTCATACACATTACGCACCATCCATGTCTTCATCTGTCTGCTCCTCATGCTCCCTGCCATCATCAGCAACATGAACACGCCTCTGAATCTGGGTGTCATGGCAACAGAATGCTTCCTGTCCGTCTGCTTTCCGCTGCGCTACAATAACATCTGTACGGTGAAGAGAACCTGCATCCTTATCGGCTTCATCTGGGCAGTGAGCTCCCTGTCTGTGCTGCCCGACGTCTTCATCCTTTTAGCCACGGAGCAGCAGCACTTCTTCCTCTCCAGAGTCTTCTGCGACAGAGATAATGTGTTTCGCAGCAGCTACAGTAAAGAGAAGAGAAACGTTTCTCATATATTGTTCTTTGTGCTGGTTTGGTTCACACTGTTCTACACGTACTTCAGAGTTCTGCTGACGGCTAAAGCAGCAAACGCAGACGCCACCAAGGCCAGGAGCACCATCCTGCTGCACGCCTTCCAGGTGCTGCTGTGCATGTCCACGTACGCGCTGCCGTTTCTACTGCAGCTCTTCAGAGACTTGTTTCCCAAACAGATTGTTTCAATCTACTTTGCATTTTTTGTCATAATCCAGATCTTCCCTCGGTTTTTAAGCCCCATTATCTACGGCTTACGGGACAAAACCTTCAGAAAGTACCTGAGCAGGTACTGTCTCTGCGTTCAGACCAAGGCCTGAAAATGCATCTGACTGACTGCTCCTTATGATATATATGTATTTAGTACCAACCAAAACATACATTTGTAACGCATGGGTTAAGGAAGGGAAGGAGCTGAGCTCAGGCACTGGAAGGTTTTGGTTGACGTGCACCTCAGGGGTCTAACATCCGGTAAAGGCCGTGTCCCACAGCCTCTATGTACATGTGGGCATTTTGCATGGATGAAAATGAGTCATAGATGAATAAATATACGTGGAAAAAGTGAGAAAAGTTCTGTTCTTTTTGTGAAATTTCCACAGATGTATCAGGAATGAACCACGTTAAAACCAGAAGAAGTACAAATAAACACGCAAAGAACACGTAAACCAAAGTAGAACATGAACCGTGGGATTATTGTGCGTTTTATGTGCAATTTATTAGTGATTTGTTTGTCAGTTACGTAATTTGAAGGTGATATTAGCGCCGCACACGTGATAAAAAAGTTGCACGTGGGTGGTTCACGTCTCAAACGTCTGTTAGACATACGTGGAACGGTCGTGGAAAGACACATTTGTCCCCCATGCCTCCCTGCTATCTGGCTCTGGGGGCCCCATGGCGGTCCTGCTGGCCCTGGCCTGGGGGGCGGTTGTTCTCTATCTGTGTTGGGGGGTTCTGGCTGCTGCTGTGGCGGGGGTCTTGGTGTGGGGATGGCTGGACACTCTCCCCCCTTCTTGTTACATCCCATCATCCACCTCAGCTCTGAACAAATAGTTTGTGTGTCTGAATGCATAAGTATGTGTGTGTGTGAGCGTTATTTGTATTGTGTTCATGTCTGCATATGAAGCTTTTTGAAGCCAACAGTGTGTGTCAGGACAGGCCCCGCCCCTTTTGACTAACATTTACACCTGATGGTAATGATTATAAACTTTCTTTTTTGCCATGGCAAAAATCATGCACAATTGCATAAGAAGTACGTAATAATTGCATATAAACTACGTAAAGTAAATGTAAGCTGTGTAATTCTCCACCGACCAAAGAGATAAACAGCTGTTAAACATCTGTACAGTCTGTTCTTCTGAAGATGCTCCTGCTTTGTTCTGGAGACTTCCTGCTGCTTCCAGCCTCATTCCTACATCCAAGCCGTCCACCTCTGGACCCACTGAGCCCACCCGCTTCCTCCAAATAACTTCCATCTACTTTCTGCCTCATCTAAAGTTCTAGAAACAGTTCTTGCAGCTCAGGGCCGCTGTCTGATAATTCCCTACACGAACAGCTGCCTCTCAGCCACAGCACCAAGACCGTCACCATCTGACAGCAGCAGGTTCTGGTCTCTGTCTGAACCCGCCCTGCTGGACCTGAAAGCAGCATTTGACACAAATTCACACACAAAGGAGGCCTTCAGGTGTGGACAGCAAGCGTTTGTGCACCACGCCGGCCTTCCATAGAAGCAGCAGCTTCATGTGCCGGACCAACGGAGGAACTTCAACTGCTGTTTGCCACGACAAGAAGGTTCTACTCAAAGTACAGCGATGCTGGAAGCATCTTGAATTGGACATGTTTGAAGTTCATACGAAAGGTGAGGTAGAGTCTGCCATGAAAGCTTTGAGGAGGAACCGGTGAAACTGCTGGATGGCTTAGTCAGCCTTTGAAGTCCGTTAGGATCAGAATCCTGAATCCACTGAACACTCAATCAATCAATTTATTATTTGCATAGCACTTTTTAAGCAGAGGCAACCAAAGTGCTTAACATAAAATCAGAGACAATATGATACAATAAAGAAAAAATAAAAGCAATAAAACAATAAAACAGTAAAAAAATGATTAACAAGCTGACCCACTAAATCCGCTCACTGGAGTTAAAAGCCTGACGATGACTTTTTAAAAGTGACTTAAAATGACTGACGGTTCTGGCTGACCTCACAGAGAAGGGAAGAACGTTCCAGAGTTTAGGACCTGCAACTGAAAAGGTTCTGTCTCCCCCCGAGTCACAAGCCGAGTCCTGGGAACCACTAAAAGCATTAGGATTCGACGTGGACGATATGGAACAGCTCAGAGAGATACTGAGGTCCCAGACCATTCAAACATTTAAAAACCAAAAGTAAAATCTTAAAAATGATCCTAAAAGACACAGGCAGCCAGCAAAGAGAGTGTAACAGTGGAGTGATACGCTCACACCGTCTGCTCCCTGTTAACAGGCCGGCCGCCGAATCCTGAACCAGCTGGAGACGGCGGAGCAGAGACGGTCAATACCACTGTAGAGAGTTCCAGTAGTCCAGTCTGGAGAAGATCACAGCATGGATCACTTGCTCCACAGCATGAGGAGGAAGATATGGCTTAACTTTGATTATTAGCCTCAAGTGATAAAAACTAGACTGGACTACTGCACTGACCTGCCTGTCAAATTAAAAATGCCTGTCAAGGTTTACCCCAAGATTCCTAATAAAAGGAGCATCTGAGGGGGCCAGGGGGCCAACAGCACCACAGCAGCCTTTCAGCAGGTCAGACTTTCCAAAAACAAACACCTCTGTCTTGTTTTTGTTCAGACAGAGGAAGTTCAGCTCCTCCAGACTTTAAGGGAACATAGATCTGGATGTCATCGGCACAGCAGTGGAAGGAAACATTATATTTCCTAAAAATGGACCCCAGTGGCAGCAGATAGAGCGAGAATAAAAGAGGGCCTAAAACTGAGCCCTGGGGTACACCATGCTTGATTGGAGCTTCTGGAGAAGAGAACTGTCCAACTTGGACAGAAAAACTCCGTCCACCTAAATAAGATTTGAACCAACTGAGTGCTGTGCTCTTCACACCGACAGAGTGCTCCAGTCTGGATAATAAAACACTGATCCACTGTGTCCAAAGCAGCAGTGAGATCTAAAAGAATTAGAACAGTGGAGGCTCCAGAATCCACAGCTAAAAGAAGGTCATTGCTCACCCTGAGCATCCTCCTCCGGCAGACCCGTGACCCCAAAGGGGGGTGTCAGGTTTGGTACATGACTGATTCAAAAGACCAACTTTCAGTTAGATTGAAATGAAACGGAATTTTTCATTTCCAAACCAACGTCTTGGAGTGTAGAACTTCAAAGAGGAAGTCTGTGTGGTCCAGGTTAACAGTGTGACCTCATAGGGCTCGGATGGGCTTTAAGCCCCGCCCTGTTTCCTATATAAGCTCCTGCGATAACGGCGGTCAGATGACTTCTCCTGCAGCGTCTCAGAGGCACAGCAGCCCGTCATCTCCCACATGTCAGAGGTTTTGCTGTCAGAATGACTCTGGTTGGATTCTGTCTGGTTGTGATTTTCTGCTTTGTCTTCTGCTTCCATCAGCGGCGGGAATGAACGTCACGGCCCTGGGGGGGGGTGTGAGCAGAGCTAACTTTTTTACCGATCTTGGGAAGAATGTGATTGTTGTCATTCTGGGAATCTCCATCAACTCTGTCAACGCTGTGATGGTCCACACGTTTACCAGGCATCACGTGTGTTTCCTTCCCTCAAACCTGTTTTACTGCTGAATGATGGGAAATGAAGGCGTGAAGCCAGTCTGCCTCACTTTCTGACAGTAGATTTAACTTCTCTTTAGGCCAATGAACAGAGTTTTAGTGTAGCACTGAACCGACCGTCTCATGACCCGATTGCATCATTAAACGTTGTGTTTCTGCTCTGCCACTGTTTCAGGTCCTGAGGTCAAACCCGCGGTACGTCCTGTTCTTCCACTTGGTGCTGAACGACATGATCCAGCTGACCATCAGCATCTCTCTCTACATCTTTGCCTTTGCCTTGGGAACCATCCATGTCTTCATCTGTCTGCTCCTCATCCTCCCTGCCATCATCAGCACCATCAACACGCCTCTGAATCTGGGTGTCATGGCAACAGAATGCTTCCTGTCCGTCTGCTTTCCGCTGCGCTACAATAACATCTGTACGGTGAAGAGAACCTGCATCCTTATCGGCTTCATCTGGGCAGTGAGCTCCCTGTCTGTGCTGCCCGACGTCTTCATCCTTTTAGCCACGGAGCAGCAGCACTTCTTCCTCTCCAGAGTCTTCTGCGACAGAGATAATGTGTTTCCCAGCAGCTACAGTAAAGAGAAGACTAATGCTATCTTTCTAGTTTTTCTTGTGTTGGTTTGGTTCACACTGTTCTACACGTACTTCAGAGTTCTGCTGACGGCTAAAGCAGCAAACGCAGACGCCACCAAGGCCAGGAGCACCATCCTGCTGCACGCCTTCCAGGTGCTGCTGTGCACCATGACATTTCTGCAGCCGCTGTTGATGCAGCTGCTGAGATATCTGTTCCCTCAGGGGGTGGCATCCGTGCATTTCACCATCTTTGTCATCATCCAGATCTTCCCTCGGTTTTTAAGCCCCATTATCTACGGCTTACGGGACAAAACCTTCAGAAAGTACCTGAGCAGGTACTGTCTCTGCGTTCAGATCCCTGCCAGCCGAAAGTAAAGTCTGTAAACTACGGCTGTGGATGGTTCCTGACATCCATCGCATTCAGGAACCAAGATTCAAACTTTTTAACATATTACGTTTGAAAAGCTGCTGTATGTTTGTCTATGGATGATTGAAAAATAAAATCCTCTGTATTTAATCACCATTTATTCTTTCATTTACAACAGGTGATCAGAATCAACAAACAAATAAAAGCACAAAGATTCAGAAAGACAGAAACTACTTCCAGTAGATCGACGCCAGTAAATAAAGACGCCTGAACAACACCTGAACGACCAGAAAACACTCACATCTTTTACTTTGAAAAGCCGAGCCTTTAGCAGCACTTTACTTTGAAGGTTATTTACTCCTGCATAGTCTGACATTCAGTTTGTTTGGTTTGCAAACTCAAAACCCAACATTATTCTGCATTTTACAGCCATAATGACGTCACCTGAGGTGTTTTTGCTCTCTACTATCTCTGATGTCACTAATATTTAAATCTACTTCTGCGGGGACAGAACACTAATATCCCAGTATCCGGATACTCATTACAGTAGTACTGTGAGCTCCTGAACAGTCATTGTTGGGATTTTGTTGGAATGAAGCAATAAAATGCAAAAATAAAAGAGCAAAGAAATGGTCTCAGGGCTCTGTTTTGTTTTACAGTAAATGCAATAAAATACTTTTTACAGAACAAACCGGGACAGTTTTGACCGTTTTAAACATATCATCAGCTCAGTGGCCTGGTGGTGCAGTGTCTGCCTCAAGAATGGGAGGCTCATCTCCCCACAGCGGGTTCATTTCTATAACTCTAAAAAACGGGACCTGATTCCCGCCCAGGGGAGGGGTCAACGTAGGAGCAAAGGTCACACATTCAGGTGTGTGAGCAGTTAGCCTCCACCTGAACATCCACACTTTCCTGAATGTTGGCGACACTAAACAGGCCTGAAGAAACCTGACCAAGCCAGAGACGGGACTCGGCGCCATGACAACACAGACAGGGGACAGGCTTGGTTTCCAAGCTCGACAGATTTTCTTCCTGCTCTGATAAAATCCCACACTTTTAGTTGTTGATGTGCATAGATGCACAAACCTCTGGAAATATTTTGAAACAAAAAAAAGCCCCCAAAAAGGTCTGAAAGACTTTGGAAAACTGTAAAAGACCCACAAAACTTGTGACAATGTAAAAAAAGAAACTCTGGAAAAGTTCTGGAGAAAATCTCAGAAAAGAAAAGGCTCTAGAAAACGTGGAACAATCTGTGGGAAAGGATTTAGAAAACTTCTGGAAAGATGTGTCAGAGTCTAGAAAATTATAAAAAAACTGGAAAAGGTTGAAATTATAAAAGGTTTTCGCCCTGCAACTCAAACACAAAGATCACACTTAGTGGGAGCACACGCACACTAAAACACACACACACACTGATACACACACACACACATCCTGAGTGTTGTGCTTGTCTGCGACTATAAAGAGCCATTTCAGGCGTGGTTTTCTCTGTTACCTTCTGACCGTCAGCAGGTGAGCCTCTGTGGGTTTGCAGGTGATCTGCAGACACTTTTGCTGCCTTCAGTTTACAGAGTTTGTGTTGTTGTTGTTGTGAAGCTGAAGCTCACACTCTGTAATCTAAAAAAACAGATTTGTGAGCCGTTTTCCGTGGGACGGGTGTTTCTGCAGCTTCATCCTCACGTGGAGCTGCTCCGTTTCCGGTTTCACGGTCTTAGGCACAGAAGATGTATTTGTTTGCATCCGGATGAAATGTTGCTGCACTTTGGAACTTTTCCTGAATTCCCTCCACAGGTCATGTTTGGGGGGCTCGTGCACGGCTCCACGCCGGTATGAACCTCAGCAGCACCGTCAGCCGGGACCCTCGTCACATAGCCATCACCAAGAATGTGTTCACTGTGGTTGTGTCCGTCTCCATCATCCTCTTCAACAGCGCTCTGGTGCACACGTTCAGGAACCACCAGGTGCTGCCGCCTCACCGCGCTCAGACAACCTTGGGATGGAGCCGCAGCGCTTTGGAGCGGGTTTTCACTCTCGTTTTGCATCATTTCCTGCAGGTTTTCTTCACAAACCCCCGCTACATCCTCTACATCCATCTGGTCGTCAATGACATCATCATGCTGGCATTGTTCCTCGTCCTTCAGGTCATAAGTTACGTGGTTTTCACCCTCAATGTCTCCTTCTGCATCGTTTTGCTGATCATCGCCGTCTCTTCCAACCTCAACAACCCGCTGACCCTGGCCGCCATGGCCCTGGAGTGCTACCTGGCCGTCTGCTTTCCGCTCCGTTACTCCCAGGTCTGCACGGTCAGGAGGACCTACTTTGTGATGGGAGCGGTGTGGTTCCTCAGCATGCTGACCATCCTGCCTGACGTCTTTGTCCTCGTGGCCACAAACCCCGCAGAGTTCTTCAGCTCCAGCATCTTCTGCTTGTGGGCAAATGTCTTCACCGACCCCGCCCTCGCAAAGAAAAAAGAAGTTTCCAACATCGCCTATCTGGTGATTGTTTGGCTGTCGATCTTCTACGCTTATTTCCGGATCCTTTTCGCAGCTCAGGCAGCGTCCGCCAACGCCAGGAAAGCCAGGAACACGGTCCTGCTGCACGGCTTCCAGCTGCTGCTGTGCATGCTGAGCTACGTCCACAGCATTTCCATCCAGGGTCTGAGCAGCCTGTTCCCCAACGACGCTCTGGCCATCCGCTACGTCATCTCCGTCCTGATCCAGATTCTGCCCAGACTCATCAGCCCCGTCCTTTACGGGCTGAGAGACAAAATGTTCAGAGAATACCTGCAGAAGACCCTGCTGCCCTCAAGAAAGACAAAGCCCTGAGCAGGTCCTCGTAGAGGCAGGTTCAAGTCCACAAGCATTTCCCCCAAACCAGGTCAACTTCATGCTAGTTTGGGTCTTTCAGATAAAAACCTGCTTCTACCCCAGGAAAGTTGGTGGTTTTGATAGAATAAGAAATTAAAATCTGCCCTTTATAATCTGTGTGTTTGTGTGTAATATTAATACTTCACAGATATTTGGAGAGGAGTAACAGCCTTTTCTGAAACTCCAGGACGTTTTTGAATCTTTTTATTATTGAGCAGTTCGTTTTTCCTCTGAACCCTTGTGCTATCTTAGATGACCCCCCCCCCGACAAAGGTGGATAAAGGTGGAAAGATTTCATGTAATCCATGGACACCAGTGAAGATCACAAATCATTGAAGAAAAAAGGTTCAGAGCACTGTCTAGTGGGTCTAGATGACCCCACTGTCTAGTGGGTCTAGATGACCCCACTCCCAAATGTTAAAACAAGGTTAAACTGTGACGAGCTGTAAAACAGCTTCAGTACATCCAGAATGCTGCTGCTGGAGTCCTGACCAAAACCAGGAAGTATGATCACATCAGTCCTGTGCTCAGGTCTCTGCACTGGCTCCCTGTACCTCAAAGAATAGACTTCAAAGCAGCTCTGCTTGTGTACAAGTCTCTCCATGGCCGAGCACCAAAGTACATCTCTGACATGTTAGTGCCATATGAACCATCTCGTACTCTGAGGACCTCAGGGGCCGGCCTCCTGTTGATTCCCAGAGTCAGAACTAAACAAGGGGAATCAGCGTTTCAATATTCTGCAGCTAAAATCTGGAACAGCCTCCCTGAAGGCGTAAGACAGGCCTCTTCTGTGTTCATGTTCAAATCTAGACTTAAAACATTTCTGTTTACCCGTTTATATGACTGAAAGGTCCTATCTGCACTTTTCTGTACTTTCCTTCCTTTATTTTTAGATCAATTTTCAAATTTTTTATTGTCTTTTAAAGTAAATTTTACGTTGATTATTTCTATGATGTATTGTGATTTTAACACTTTTTTTGTGTTTTGTGAAGCACCTTGAATTACTTTGTGTAGAATTGTGCTACACAAATAAACTTGCCTTGATTCTCTGGAACGTTTTTCTTCTTGCTTCTGCTTTTCCCACAAATCCCAGCGGGTCCATCAGAAAAACCTCCAGAAAAAAATCTGCTCTGCTAGCACCAGAACGACTCGTGAACCTTTGTTCTTCATGTGTTTCTTGTGACGGAAAATAACAGCTTCAACAAACCAAATGAGCTGCAGAAATCCGTGAGTTCCTGCAGAGCAGGAGCTTCAGTCCGTTTCTGTGAGTTTATTCCGAGATTCTCAGATGTCATCTCCGTGTCCGTCTCTGTTCCTTTCAATGTTACAAACAACGTCACAGATAAACATCAGTAAAGGATCCTAACAACAGAAGCAAACGAGTCACTTTCCCCAAAGTTTGTTGTTCACCTTTCAGCAAATCCCTTCAGGGGTCGTTGCAGCCAATCAGCTTTCATTCATTCCCACTGGCGGTTCGGCAGGTTTGGACCCCGGATGTCCTTCCTGATACAACCCTGTATTTTACCCGGGCTGGGGACCGGCACAGGGACACCCAGACCTGGTCCCCTAGAGGGCTAACAGATTCGAGCTGAAGGCCTTTTGTGTTGGACAGGTTTTACTGTCACAAAAAGAGGTTATGAGTCTTTGGATAGACGGGGTGTACATTTGTATAACCCCCCCCCCCCTCTTTTTAATGTATTTGTTACATTTTTTGTCTTAAGTATAAATACATATTATTTTCATTAAAGGGGAGGGAGAGGAGGAAGGTGTGTGTGTGTGTGTGGGGGGGGGGGGTCAGAAGAAAAAGAAATAAAGAGGGAGGGGGAGAAAGTGGGGGATACAAGTGCAGAGCTGCTCATTTGAACAGGTTTTGATTTTAAGCTGTGAAACATTTATACTAGATCTGCAGAAAGACAAATATTACATCCAAAGGTGAAATCCTGACAATAGATGAGCAGAAGACACCTGTCCATCAAACACTGTGGGATGGGGGGGGGGGGGGGGATGAAGCAGACGGGGAGCAGAACCCTGTTTTTAAATTTCATGCAGTGTTCACACCGGATCCGGTCCGGCTCAGGGGCGTCCAGTTTCAATGTTCAATCGATGCACAGACGCGATCTGAGGTCCTGCGCCGTGAATCGAGTGTCGGCCGCGGCGCTCAGGGACTCAGCTTTGGGGACGTGGTGCTTTCAGGGACTCGATCAAAGGGTAGAAAAATCAATCCATCTATTTTCTTAACCCGCTGGGATCGCCTGTCCCGGTTACCGCTGGGCGAAGGCGGGACACACCCTGGACAGGACGCCAGCGATCGAGACCAGCACAAGCCTCCATGGACCCAGACAACCCCAAACCCTGCAGGACCTGCACGGGTCAGCACTCATCCGGGTGGAGATTCAGCCTGGAATGAAGGGATGTTCAGATACCATGAAGCTAGGAAGACGGAATGGGGGCGGGGCTACAACAGTTTTATTGGAGGTGGGGGCAGAAGACTTTGACGGGGGGCAAAACATCAGAGCAGAAGGTCCTTTCAAATGAAAGGATCAAGAATCCATGTTTTTAACAGTTTTACTTTCATTTAAAATGTTGTTTTTGTTCTTTTAGCATCACTTAAAGAGGCTCCTATTGATGATTTCTTAATCTATCAATAATGATCCTATTGTAAACAATGTTTACCCTTAACCAGTGGCAGACCGCTACACACCCGGGCCTTCAGTAGTGCCACGTCTGAATCCCTCAACCCCTCATGAACTATTTTACGTAGCAGAAACCAGCTTTGCATTGGAGATTCAAAATTCCTGCAGCCACAATGAATCTAAAGAAACGCAATGAACTAAACAGTAAATAAATCTGTTAATGCAGCTACAGCAGCACAGAACAGGAAATAACCACATCCATCAGGAATATTATTTATGATATTCATCATTTGTACTCATCAATAAATGGGATGACTTGAAGACTAAATCCATCCTCCTCTCTGTCCTCTGAACAGTCCATCCCCCCGTCATGTAGATTATGGCGTTCCAGTCTGTCCAGTTGTGTTTCTGTAGGTTTGAATCCGCTTTAGAGCCAAAAATGTCAGCTGGACAGACGCAGTGGACACGGGGACGGTCAGTCCAACCACAGATCTGTGCGTCTGCTTCATGATTCACTCAGGAAGTCCAGATCAGTGGGAGACGTTCCTGCTGGATCCTCCATGGATGCATCACAGTCAGTCTGTTTGAACTGAGACACATCCAAAGTTCTCCTCTGAGTCAAACTGGACAAGGCTGCATGTGACTTCCTGAAACTTCTGTCCAATCAGAAGCTCTGAATACTGTGACGCAGCCTAAGCCTGCTAGAAGGCCCTGCTGACACCAACTCACAATCTGACTGGTTGTGGGAAATGAATGACAGTGATTCACATCGCAGGACCTTCAGAACTCTTGCTGAAGGCCTCTTTGGCTCTGACCCTGCCTGGCAACAGAGGACAGCTGAAATGTGATTGGTTAAACCTCAGGGGGGCCCACATGAAGGATCCCTCCTTCATGTGGGCCCCCCTGAGGTTTCTAGGTTTTTTCCCGAATCCAGTTTTTTAGGATTTTTCCCTACAGAGAAGGGGGGTCTAAGGGCAGGGATGTCCAGTTTAGTTTAGTCAGTTTGGTATTTTCCTATTGAACTCTTTGTATTCATGATCCTTTTGAGTTCATGTTTCACTTTTTCAATTACCGATACGAAGCCCATTGAGGATGGACCACTTTCTCTTGTGCTGTCAAGATCCACGTTTTAGGACAGGGGGCCCCAAATCCAGGCCTGGAGGGCCGGGGTCCAACCATCCAGCTGTTGAAGCTCCTTATTGGATAAACACACCTGATCCAGGTAATCAGCAGCAGATAAGGCAGGGTTTCTGGAAAACCAGCAGGAGGCCGGCCCCCCAGGCCTGGATTTGGGGACCCCTGTCTCCGGATGTTTGGGTCCAAATCCAGCAGATCTGAGGATCCAGATCTCACAAAAGAACTTAACAGAGTCGGACTGGAAGTGAGAAAATCCAGGAGATCTGAGATCTTCAGTCATGAGACCCAGGAAAACAAAGACACACCTGGACACAGACACAGGTGGAAACGGCCGACAGGTGACAGGAACGAGTTAAAGAACCTTAGCTTAGAAAAGTCTCTGTGAGGCGCAGAGGCCCCCCATGGAAAAGCCTGAAACCAAAACAACACAACATTCACACAAAAACACATTTCAGAGTCCACAATTGATTTCATTCCAACTAGGATGATCTCATCAACCTACAAGCACGCCTGTGCACACACACACACATGCACACACAAACCCTCACAGACACACGCACACACACACACACACACACATACTTGCATTCCCCCTTTGAGGGGCCCAACAACAAACACACACCCACACACACCGTCACACACCCACACCGTCTCACACACACACACACACCGTCACAGACACACACAAACACATGCACACACCGTCACACACACTTTCACACACACACACAGGTGAGTCTCAGCTATAAAAGCTGCAGCCCTGAGCAGCTTCAGGGTTTTCCCGCTCCTCTGTTCTGCAGACGTTCTGGTCCTCCATGGTTCTGTCCGTCCTGAAGGACTCGTCCTCACTGCTGTTTGCTTTTCCTGTTTGTTCTGCTTTTGTCGTCATATTCAGGCAGAAACCTGCTGCTGCAGAAATGAATTTGTCGTCCTTCAACATCTCCGTGGAGGCCGGCAGGAAACCAGAGGAGGAGTTGAGAGAAGCTCTATTGAAAAACCTCATCGTCTCGGGTCTCTGCATCTCCATCAACTACATCAACGGTGTTCTGGTCCACACCTTCAGAAAACACCAGGTCTGACTCCTTCACCAACACTCAGCTGCTGTCAGTGACACGTAGATCTGCATAGTTGTGACACGTCATGACTGCTAACTGACGGACCTGGTGGCAGCATGTAGAGGTAGAACAGAAGGAACTGAATTCTTGCCGAGTCTGACAGTTTCTCAGCTTTGGTCTGAAAATCGGTTTCGTGTCTTTGGACTTTCAGTCGAACTTGTGTTTACTTCCTTTGTCTTCCAGATCTTCTACTCAAACCCTCGCTACATCCTCTTCATCCATCTGGTGATGAACGACATGATCCAGCTGATGCAGACGTCCGTCCTCTTCATCCTGTCGTACGTCCTGCAGACCGTCTCTGTGTCCGTCTGCATCGTTCTGCTGATGGTCGCCATATTGACCACCTTCAACACTCCGGTGAACTTGGCGGTCATGGCGGCGGAGTGCTACATCGCCGTCTGCATGCCTCTGCGTCACGCACAGATCTGCACGGTGAGGAAGACCTACGTCCTGATCGGCCTGATGTGGGCGGCGAGCGGACTGTCCGTCCTGCTGGACCTGCTCCTCCTCCTGGCGGCAGAACCGTTGCAGTTCTTCCACTCCAGAGTTTGGTGTTTCCGAGACAACGTGTTCAGAAACAAACAGGGCTTGGAGAAGAGGACCGCCGCCAACATCCTTTGCCTCGTCCTGGTCTGGTTCACCCTCTTCTTCACGTATTTCCGAATCCTGTTTGCAGCCAAAGGAGCAGCAGCAGACAGTGGAAAGGCCAGAAACACGATCCTGCTGCACGGCTTCCAGCTGCTGCTGACCATGCTCAACTACGTCAGGCCGCTGGTCGAACAAGCCCTGCTCCTCCTGTGGCCCAACGACCACGCCCACATCGTCTTTGCCTCCTTCGTCATGGTCCAGATCGTGCCGAGGTTCGTCAGTCCCATCATCTACGGCCTCAGAGACCCCACCTTCAGGAAGTGCGTGAGGGGCCACCTGCTGTGTGGACGCCGCGCAGGAGACGCCACGTCCTCCTCCGTCAGACTGAAGTTCTTCCTGCAGCTCCTCCACAGACGCAGGACGTCCCAGAATGCACCACGAAAAGCTGCCTGAATGCGGCTGCAGCTTCCTGCAGGAGGAAACCAGCAGAACCCAAACGTCCCCCATCACCGAGGGGAACCGGGTTCTATGGATCCAAAAGGCGGCATTTGATGGGTTCAAAGTTTACAGGCGACTCTAGACAAGGAGCTCTGCTGCATGAAGGGCCACAGGTTCCTATCTGCAGGGGAGCCTCGGTTCTCAGTTAACAATAAAGTTATTTTGTCTAAAAAAAGGCGGGAAACCGTTTGTCAGACACTTCAGTGAAACACAAACTCAGCGAAGCTTCTGTTGCTGCATCCAAAGGTTCTGTCAGACTCCAGCTGATTGGTTCACTCAGTTTCCCAAGCTGGGATCAATAAAGTACCTTTATCTTATACATCCTATATTATCATATAGGATGAGCCGCCTGAACACGCCCACATTCACCACACTGAGAAAGAGCTTCAGAAACCTGAAGGTTCAGAAGATCATTTTAGACCGTGGACACGCATGTGCTGGACCAGTCTGCTGGTTCTGGACACGCCTGGTTCTGGACACGCGTGTGCTGGACCAGTCTGCTGGTCCTGGACACGCGTGTGCGGGACCAGTCTGCTGGTTCTGGACGCACCTGGTTCTGGACACGCCTGGTTCTGGACACGCGTGTGCTGGACCAGTCTGCTGGTTCTGGACACGCCTGGTTCTGGACACGCCTGGTTCTGGACACGCGTGTGCTGGACCAGTCAGCTGGTTCTGGACACGCGTGTGCTGGACCAGTCTGCTGGTTCTGGACACGCGTGTGCTGGACCAGTCTGCTGGTTCTGGACACGCGTGTGCGGGACCAGTCTGCTGGTTCTGGACACGGGTGGTTCTGGACACGCCTGGTTCTGGACACGCCTGGTTCTGGACACGCGTGTGCTGGACCAGTCTGCTGGTTCTGGACACGCGTGTGCGGGACCAGTCTGCTGGTTCTGGACACGCCTGGTTCTGGACACGCCTGGTTCTGGACACGCGTGTGCTGGACCAGTCTGCTGGTTCTGGACACGCCTGGTTCTGGACACGCGTGTGCTGGACCAGTCTGCTGGTTCTGGACACGCGTGTGCTGGACCAGTCTGCTGGTTCTGGACACGGGTGGTTCTGGACACGCCTGGTTCTGGACACGCGTGTGCTGGACCAGTCTGCTGGTTCATCCTAAAGGGATTTCATTCTGTGCTGCATTTGGTTTTGAAATCCTGAAAATGTTTTGTTTTTCTGGCACATCAGACTTTTTTTACTTCGGTTTATTTAAGGTCAAACTTTACGGCTCGGAGGCGGAGCCATTGACATTCCTACATCCAAACCCAACAGGTGTGTTCAGGTAAGACTCCTCACAGACCAGGCGGGACTCACCGGAGCCAGCTTCCAGCAGTAGCAGCTGGACAAAGTAATCAATCAATAAACCTAGAAGTAACCCCCCCCCCCCACACACACACACACACACACAGCGTTTTAAATTGGAAAATAATTTTATGTACATCAAACAAATCTTTAAAGTATAAAGTCAAATCTGACTTGTTACCAATGACTCTATAAGAGAACTGGACTGAGTGACTCCGCCCCCCCAGCGTTCCAAACAGGAAGTGGCTCCAAGAAGCCCACATCTTCTACAGAGAAACATTCAGCTGTTCCTCAGTCAGACGGTCAGAAGAACCGTTCTGGATCTGACACCTTTTTTAACATCTTGATGATCTTCATTTGTGATGTTTTTCTGTAAGTTATAAACTGACCAATCAGATGCCTCAATCAAAGTAGGTGGAGCCTCCTGGCCTCTATGTCAAACATTCAAAATGTTAGCTTTCAAAGCCTTAGGGGTGTGGCCTTCCAACAAGCTCAATTCTGATTGGTGAGAGTGGTTACCATAGAAACGATGACTCAGACCAATCACTGCTTACTGACGGCATCTGGCTCCAACATGGCGGCATCCGTGTTGTGAAAAAATGGCGACTGAATTGACTTCATGTGGTTGGATGATGTCACACTGACTCAGTCCAGGTCTTTGATACAGTCCATTGTTTTTACGAAGGAAAAAAACTGTTGCAAACGCAAATGGTAATTTTAAAATAAAGTATGTGTACGTGTAAATATTTAGTAAACATCCCCCAACCTAAATCTATCAGAGGGCGTAAGGTCAAAGCGGCAAAATCCTTTCTCACGGAATCAAACTCCAGAACTTTAGCAAAGCAAAGATTAAGGTGACGTGACCTGAACGCCAAACGCCCTAAAGGCCGACTTGAACGTAACAGGCAGGAAAAAAACACCACGAGTTCATGTTGAGAGTCAAAACGACGCCGGCGCCACGCTCAGGTCGTCCCTCGACGAATCCTGCTGATGTCTTTAAAAGCTGCAGCTCCGCTCCTGCGTGGAGTCAGGTGAGTCTCAGAGCTCCACCCCAATCTGATCACTTCATTTAGAATCCGTCTAATGATTCTGCTGTTCTTCTAGTGCACTGCTAGCAGTTTAGTTTGGACTGAAATGTGATTTGATCCATGAAAATCATCTCTACTATAGAACATTCCACATTCTGTTCTGTTGATCTGTGTTTCTCAGGCGACTGAGGAGAAGATGAACTCAGCTACAGGTTTCAGAGGCAACATGACACTTCCTCCGCAGGTCAGGAGAGGTCACAGAGCGCCTTTCCAGACCTTTCTGTTAACATGTGATGCTGTGTAATGCAAGGAAAGCTCCACGCTTCAAGCCTTTGTTTTCTAGCTGAGCCAACAAGCAGCAGGTCAGACTGAGAGGTCAGACAAGTCTTTGCTGAGACAGGAAGAGTTTTGTGTGTCTGAGAAATCCAGTTTTCCGGGTTTCCTGTGAGGTTTCAGGTGAGGCTGCTGTGAGCAGGACGAGCAGGTCCGTCCGCCGCCGGAGCCTCCGGATCTGCAAAGCTCGGACTCAAACCGAAGAAGTGCTGCAGTGTGCAGGAAAACAGATGAAAACAGAGATGCTGTTCTTTCTGTGGACATTTGTTCAAAATCCAGAAAGTCTTTGTGTAAAACAGAAACGTCCACGCCTTCCTGTAGGAGTTCCCGCTTTAATTATGGAACAGCTGGGTTGGACAAGACGGTATTTATGATGGAATTATGAAACCAAAATGAATGTACATGTTTATGTGAATCGAAGGAGAAGCTTGGGTTCCTAGATTCCTCTGTAAACATTTTACAGATTGGATGTCAGACGATTTAACTCAGAAAGAAAAGATGATAACATCTGTGGATCCTCTTTATAGAGAGAGGAGAGCAGAAACGTGGAAATAAGTGGAAACGCCGACGCTTCCTCACATTTCAGAGGTTCTGTTCTGTTCTTCAAGTGAACTGATGGAAACGGCAGGCGGTGCTTTGGATGGATGGAGGTTGGATGAAGCATAAAGGATGCGGTTTGGATGGATGGAGTTGGATGAAGCATAAAGGACGTGTTTGGATGGATGGAGGTTGGATGAAGCATAAAGGACGTGTTTGGATGGATGGAGGTTGGATGAAGCATAAAGGATGCGGTTTGGATGGATGGAGGTTGGATGAAGCATAAAGGACGCGGTTTGGATGGATGGAGGTTGGATGAAGCATAAAGGATGCGGTTTGGATGGATGGAGGTTGGATGAAGCATAAAGGACGCGGTTTGGATGGATGGAGGTTGGATGAAGCATAAAGGACGTGTTTGGATGGATGGAGGTTGGATGAAGCATAAAGGACGTGTTTGGATGGATGGAGGTTGGATGAAGCACGGTGACGCGGCGTCTCCTCCCTGTCCTCTGCAGCTCCTGCTTTTCAGAGACACTTTTGCTTCGGCGTTCGTGAAGAACCTGCTGGTGGTTCTGGTCTGGCTCTTCCTCACCTACATCAACCTGACTCTGGTGGCGACATTCTTCAGACATCAGGTAAAAACGCCACAGTTGTCAGCATTAACGCAGATCTGTGAGGTCGTGGGATGCAGTCGGAATAAAAACTTAGAGGTTTTTCCTAACCCTTGTGCTATCCTATGGGGTCCAGATGACCCCCCCCCCTTCCATTGAGGTGTTCCCCCTACCACAGGGGTGGGCAATTCCAGGCCTCGAGGGCCGGTGTGTCTGCATGATTTCCAGATAGTCTTGCCCTACTCATGGCTGATTACCTGGTTCAGGTGTGTCCAGCCAATCAGAACATGCCAGAGCAGGGTATGCTGGAAAACATGCAGGACTGCGGCCCTCAGTGCCCACCTCTGCCCTACCATGACAAAGGTGGATAAAGGTGGAAAGATTTCATGTAATCCATGGACACCAGTGAAGATCACAAACCATTGAAGAAAGAAGGTTCAGAGCACTGTCTAGTGGGTCTAGATGACCCACCTCCCAATGTTAAAGTGCCTAGGATAGAACAAGGGCTACAGACAGTGTGTGGATCACAGCCGGTTCGTTGGTTTTGTCCTTCAGCCAGTAAAAAGTTTCATTTTTGGCAGAATTTGGGCTAAAACTACAAGAAGAAACCAAAGATAAACAGAAAAACTGGATATTTTGGTCTTTTTATCCAGGAAAATCTCTGATATTGATGTGGACGACTCTGAAACTGTAAACATTGACGCCATGGTTACGGGTTCTGCTCTCGCTGCCTCAGGAGGGATGATTGAGCACGGACTACAGGGACTCCTTCAATTTAATGGTTCCGTCTTTTTCCGTGTCCTCAGACGTTCTACGAAGACCCTCGGTACATCCTCTTCACCCACATGGTGATCAATGACGGCATCCAGCTCACCGTCACCGTCTCCCTCTTCATTCTCAGCTACGCCGTCTATAAGATCAACGTGTCCCTCTGCTGTGTCTTCATCCTGGTGGCGGTCTTCACCACCAGGAACACGCCCATAAACCTGGCCAGCATGGCCATCGAGCGCTACGTGGCCGTCTGTGAGCCTCTGCGCTACGCAGAAGTCTGCACGGTGAGGAGGACGTACCTGGCCATCGGGCTGATGTGGTTCCTGTGTGCGGCTCCGGACGTCACCGACCTGTTTGTGACTCTGGCCACCGAACCGCTCAGCTTCTTTCACGACTCGGTGTTCTGCTTACGGCCAAACGTCTTCAAAGACCCCATCCTGGCCTCCAAGCGGCAAGCTTTCGACATCATCTACTTCTGCTGCGTGTTCCTGACGCTGCTCTTCACCTACCTGAAGGTCCTGTGCGCTGCCAGAGCCGTGTCCGCCCACAGGGCGTCGGCTCAGAAGGCCACCAACACCATCCTCCTCCACGGAGCTCAGCTGGCCATGTGCCTGCTGTCCTACGTCTCCCCGAGTGTGGAGGTGCTTCTGCACGCCATCTTCCCGGGTCGCGTTCTAGAAATCCGATATGCAAACTACCTGATAGTCTACATCCTGCCTCGGTTCCTGAGCCCCATCATTTATGGAGTGAGGGACGTGAAGTTCAGGAGATCCCTGCGGATGTACCTCGTCTGCTACAGGTGCGGGGGGGCTGACAACAACTCATGAATGCAGCTCGGTTCCAGGTTCTCCGTGTTTCAGACGTGACTCCCTGCAGAACAAACGGCGGGGATCCCCTCGGTCTCCATCCACTGCTTGGTCTGAACAGCTGTTCTGATTCCCTGCAGATCCGTCCTTCCTTCCTGTTTCCTGATCCAATCCCGGCCTTAGAGTTCAAGGAGACCCGCCGTGACACTGGCCTGTTCAGACTCAAGGTCCCCTTCATTTAACCACATCAGCTCCCCTCCAGCTGTCCATGCTCTTTGTTCTTTTAGGTTCTTCCCAGCCAGCGAGGCCAAGTGGGCCCCAGATGGGTTTGTGTGCAGTTTCCATGGTGGCCCCACTTGTGTTTTCCCACATTTACTTAAGTGGGCACTCAGTGGGCTGCCTCACTACGCTGGCCAGCCGCCCGGTGGACAATTGAGCTGTCCACCAGGCGGCCTAGCATCCTATGCAAGCCGGCAGCACACAGGTGGAGCCACCATGGAAACTGCACACAAACCCATCTGGGGCCCACATATTCTTCCCACATTGGAACCATCTGGTTTGCTTTTACTGTTGGAACGGTTTTGGGATTGAACTAGAAATCTGTAGTTTGGGCGTTTGGCTGGTAGATTCTCTTCTTTCTCGTCTTTTGTGCTGCAGTGTTTGGGTTTGTAATTAAACAAAAAGACAAAACATTTTTTTAAAATACGTCAATCACTGATGAAGATGACAAATGGATATGTCGCCTCCGCCTACACCAGGGGTTTCAAACATACGGCCCGCGGGCCATATGGTTCAAACCGGCCCAGTCATGAAGAGTAAAAATTTTAAGAATGTTTAAAAAACAAGCACGTTTCTAGTCCATTCCTGTGGCGAGTTATGATTTTTTAAAGAAATAACCGAAATGCGCAATTCCGCCACTAGGGGGAGCAAAGGCGAAGCAACACAGGTGAAAATGCATATCTTTGCACCTGCCAAAAGTGAAACCTAACGGCTCTGTGTCTGAATAAAATGTAGTTTGGTTCCCTGCAAGCCCCACTGCTGTTACATTGTCATAAGAATGATCAGTAGTGACACACTTATGACCAAGATGTTGTCAAAAATAAAAAAAGGGGTTGAAGTGAAGTGCTGAGCTTTCAAGGAAAAATGGACAAAGTTTTATTAGTTTACGGAGTTGAATGCAAAACCTGCATTCTTGTTAAGTCCTCAACAGGTGGCAGTGCTCAAAGAATATAACATTCTGCACCACTATGAGATAATGAGGAGAGTTTCACCATTTGCAGTTAAGAAAAGAGAGGATTTACCAACTAAAAGCTGGACTGAAAAAACAACCGTCTGCATTTACTGCAGCGTGACGTCAGTGATGGAGCAGTGACAGACACCTGATTGCAGACAAGTTGGAGCAAACATCCAAACCATTTTCAGATGGTGAAACCATAGAAAAATACTGAAGGCTGCAGAAGTCTTTTTCCCAAAAATCAGTCTGTCAAGGATTATCATTACAGAAACAACATCTCTGGGGAGACTTGGGCGCCAAATGAAGGAATCCAGTCATTTATTGTATTTTCTGACACTATTAATGAAAGCACAGATAAAGATATTGCACAACTGTGCATATTTCTTAGAGGTGCAGAAGAGTTTCTTGAGTGGATGGACACAACAACAGCTGATGACATAGTCAGCTCTCTAGTTACTGTGCTGGACTATGTTGGAGTGAACTGGTGAACAGTGATGTCAGTCTGGTCACTGATGGCGCCCATCAAAGGTCAGGAAGAAGGCAGGTGTTGCCACAAAATTGTGGCAGAAACCAGGAAAAGATTCTTGGACATTTCATTGTGTTTGGCACACTTGATTGACAGTAAATGTGTTTCTGTACAGGATCTGAATCCTGATATTGATGGCTGGCTGAAGTTTGAGGAGAGAAAGGAGGCTAACTCCAAATTCTTGTTATGTTCACAAATGTTTGCAAGTTTAATTTAGTTTAATTATTCATTGATTTGCACATTTACATTTTAGGCAGGTGTTTCATTTTTTCCATAGCCCCTCTTGAGTTTATTATAAGGATTGATTCAGTGTCAGATGTAAAATATTCAGTCTGAATAAAATTATATAAACCAATTTTTTAAGTGAAATGCATTTTATTTTACATCCATTGGCCTCTGTGAATAAATGTGTAATAATAAGTGATTAGGCTACCATGCTGGTTAAGGCATTTTTTCCAACTGAGTAAAAATAAATAAATAAATGTTTTTTGCTTTTATGTTACTTATCCGACCCACTTGGGATCAGACGCCATGAATGTGGCCCCGAACCAAAATGAGTTTGACACCCCTGGTCTACACTCAGAGTCCCATTCACACAGACGGCAGTGCTGCCAAGCACTGACGACAA
>NC_136241.1:35470000-35705000 GCF_053564925.1 Oryzias latipes | reverse complement strand
GAACTGAAGTTCAGGCCTGGTTGATCCCAGAACCGAGTCTGTCCAGACTGCATCCTGTGTTCAGAACTGCTGCTGTTAGGTAAGGTCTATAAACCTGGCCGCCTCAGGATTCAAACCTGTGCACACGCTCAACCACATCCCTGAGCCCATCCCAGAGACTTGGGACTTTTTTTTACCCACAAACCCTCAGTGTGGCGCTGAAGACTTATGTATAAATGAGCTGCAGGCTGGCAGACGAGGCAGCTGACCTTCATCAGGCGAGAGCTCCACCCTTCCTCCACCCTCTGTGAGTAAACAGCTGCTGTGAGGATGAGGAGCACTGTAGCCTTCATCCATGACACTAGAACTTCTGATGGAAACGTGTCGTCAGTCTGATTATTGATGTTTGTTATCATAACTGCAGGATGGAAACTCTGAACTGCTGAGGTGGGTCTCATGATGATGATGATGATGATGATGATGATGAATGCATTAACCTGTAAACCTGGTTTATGATAACACTTTAGGAATGAAATGTGAAGATGGATTCTTACATGTATGTGATTCAGAAATGTTTGTCTTTGAAAGTCTGATCGTTTATCTGTTAAAACTATTTTGAATTGAAATAATCACTTATGATAGAAATCTTTGGTCTCTCAGCCGTGTTGGTCTGCCCCCCTCCCCTCCCCCAGAATGCACAGGGGTCATGTCAGGGATGAACTCCAGCGCCGCCGCTCTGCCCAAAGACAGCTTTGCCAACGCTGTGACCAAGAACGTCATGGCCGTGCTGGTGTGGCTGGCCATCAGCGTGATCAACGTCAGCATGGTGCGGACCTTCCTGCAGCACAGGTCAGGGCAGCGGGGGGAGGTGGGCGCCACCTTCCCGTGGTTCTGGTTCTGCCGCTCCGTCCCTCTGAAGCCTCTGTTCTTCCAGAGCGTTCTACGAGAACCCCCGCTACATCATGTTCATCTGCATGGTGGTCAACGACGCCCTGCAGCTGAGTCTGGTCACGGCGCTCTACGTGGTCAGCTACGTCTTCAGGAAGATCCCGGTGCTGGTCTGCTGCCCTCTGGTACGTCCTAATGCAGTGAGGGGGGGTTCTGTGTGTGTGGGGGGGTTCTCTGGTTTAAAAGGTCCAGACCAGGGGTCTGCAGCCTGGGGCTCAGGAACCTCATGTGACTCTTTCACCCTCCATGTTGTTTTTGTCCCACATTGTTCAAAAGTTTTCATAGGAGAACATCAGCTGAATCCTGTTTGGCACAAGAAGTCTTTTATTTTGAAAGGAAGTCAAAGTAAAAAAGCTTTTTCACATTTTGAGAAAAAGCTCGTTTCGGTTCATACTCAAGCAAAGAAGAAGAATGATTCCTTTTTCATCTTAAATGTGAAGGAAGTTGGATCAGAATCAGGTTCAGAATCAGGAGGAGTTCGACCCAAACGGCTCTTCCACTGCTGGAAGAGCTCCGGTTCTCTGATGAGACAGTCATGCTGGTCGTCTCTCAGAGGTGTCGGTGGACACGGTCCCCGTCCTCAGCGTGTCCTCGTTTGTTCTCGTCAGATCATGGCGGCGGTGTTCACCACCCGCTCCACCCCTCTCATCCTCGCCGGCATGGCCGTGGAGCGCTTCGTCTCCATCTGCTTTCCCCTCCACTACAGCCAGACGTGCACGGTGCGCCGCACGCTCCTCCTCATCAGCATCATCCTCATCCTCACGGCCGCCCCCCCTGCCACAGACCTCCTCATCGGCACCCTCACAGAGCCCCCGACCTTCTTCCAAAGCGCCGTTTTCTGTGACCACTCGCTGCTCTTCCGCCACGCCTCCGTCTACTACAAGAACTGCGTGTTCGACGGGCTGTACCTGTCCTCCGTGGCCCTCACGCTGCTCTACACCTACTGCAGGATCATGCTGGCGGCGCGGGCCGCCTCCGCCGGCCTGGCCTCGGTCAACCGGGCCAGGAACACCGTCCTGCTGCACGGGGTGCAGGTGGGTGTCACGGGGGGGCGGCGGTCTCCAGTTTGCTCTGTTTCCTGTTTAAGTTTACAGTCGGGATTCTTTCAAATGCTAAGGCCGTGTCACTTCATGTACTTCATGTACGTACTGCACGGAGGAAGGGTCATGGCGTGTACTTGTACTGTTCTGCCTTCCTCTAAGGCCCCAAGTGCTTCACAGTCTCAGTCCCGTTCACACGCTGGTGCCGAATGCCAAGCTTCCACCAAAGGCAAGGCGGGGACACTTCAACGGGGAGGCAGGCAGGGTGGGAATCGAACCCTCCGTACGAGGTCGACCGCCATACCGCTGCACCACGGCCGCCTACAATAAAAAACTGATCATACGAGGAAAAAGGGAGAACAGTTGTGGTCTTTACGAATAAACACGCAAAGAACACGTAAACCAGCGTAGAACACGAAGCGTGTGATTATTGCTGCGTCAATGACATCATATGAACGTGACGTGTGATAAAAGTTACACGTCAAAAGTCTGTTAAACATGCGTGGAACAGTCGTGGGAAGATACACATTTACATCTCGCAAAAATCGACTGCGTGAAATTGACGTAATAATTTGCATAAACTGCATAAAATAATAATAATAATAATAATAATAAAATAATTCTCAATCGCCAAACATGTGGAACAGCTTAAACCGAATTCACGTAAAGACACGTCGGCCGAAAGCCTCGACGGACATCTGAGCACAAGAAACACGCATGAATGACGCAGATCACGCATGTAACTCCATAGAGCGACATTTCATGCGTGGAAAATGTGTCACATGTGCGTATCGGCTGTGGGCCACGACCTTTAGACAGTTAAATGACAGAAAACGGGGAAAAAGTGAGCGGAAGAACTCAAACTATCAACAAGGTTTTTGTCTTTCTAAATTATATTTACCATCATTTGATAAATGTCTCCGAGTTGTTTTTGTTTCCAAAGAAGAAACATTTTCCAGATTCCTGAGGAACTTTCTACTAGAACCTCAGGAAAATGAAAACAGGAACATCGTCTCCAGTTTCTGTATTTGTTGGATTTCACCGTAACGAGTCTACGAGTTGTTTTAGGGGCGGGGCTATATCTGTGAGCACCACGGTCCGGGTGAATACTCTATTCTGATTGGCTGCTGGGTGTGCATTAAAAAGTGATAATCCACACCTAATAAAGTAGATCCGGTCACATACCTTAAATGTTCTGTATCACTACGCCGGTTTCTTTAAAACAAACTTTACCTTCATCATCTGGACACAAACAAGCAGTTAGGTGAACTTCCTCTCTGATCTGATGCTTTATTCAACACATCGCAATCATCAGCATAGATGTCGCTAAATAGTCCGGTTTCTGTGAAAAAAGCGATCCCAGCCAAACAAATAACAAGAATAAAGGACTAAAAACTGGTGGATTAATTTTTGTAAGTGACATTGGTAAAAGCGGGCTGATGAAGTGTGCATGATCAGAATTAACGCACAGCGTGCGTTAATTCTGATCATGCACACTTCGTCTTCCATGAACCATTACATAAATCAGCGAACCCAGAGGTGAGGTCAAAGTTGGTGCGGCCGGTTCTGACCCGGTCCTCTCCCGTCTGTTCCAGCTGATGCTCTGCATGCTGGCCTTCGTGGTTCCCTCCCTGCAGGCCGCTCTCATCTCTCTCTTCCCGCTGCTGATCCTGGAGATCCGGTACATCTTCTTCCTGCTGGTCTACATCATCCCTCGCTTCCTGAGCCCCGTGATCTACGGCTGCAGGGACCAGCTCTTCAGGAAGTACTGGATCCAGAACGTGTCCTGTCGGCGTCGCGGGGCGTCGAGGGTCCTGCCTGCGCTTAGGAGAGACGCCAAGCCTCCTTTTCCTCGGGTCTGCACTCATCCTCTGTAGACGGTACTGGGCCGGCTGGTACCAGCTGCATGTCGGGAATCTTCTCATTTTATACACAATAAAAATCTGGTGATCATCCAAAGCTGCATCTGCATGGCGGTGATCCAAAACTCTGTCCAGAACCCAGAGGTTCTGAGACGGCAGATCCACAGAGGAAACCTCAGAAACCTTCAGGGTGGACTGACCCACCGAAAAACCGAAGGACTTCCTCACTGCAGGTCTACGATCTTCTCTGGGCTTCAGCGAGGAACACACACAGACCTGCATGAGGCCTGCAGCCGGATGGTTCTGCAGAACAGAAGTCCAGCTCCTCATCCTCTGCTGCCGTCAGAATCCTCAGAGGTGGAACCGGTCTGCAGATCAGAACCACAGAAACAAGTCAGACCGTTTCAACATCAACATTAAAAACACTAAACACAAACCAAGAGTGAGTCTGTCTTTACTTTGGCTGAATGTTGACCTTTGACCTTAAAGAAAGAAAGCAGCAAGAAGCTGCAAAGGTCTGAACCAGCTTCCACCACTAGATGGCGCCATCCTCCCATGCAACTGCATTGCAGGGAGCAGGAGGAGCAGCAGGAGCAGCAGGAGCAGGGGGGGCAGGGGGAGCAGGGGGGGCAGGGGGGGGCAGGAGGAGCATGCTCCCGCTGCTGAAATGTCAGACCTGCTTCAGAAACTCACAGTGACAGGCGGACAGACCGGACCGATCAGTTCTTACTAAACAAACCGATCCGGGACGTGCGTGTCCGCGAGTGCGAGGCTGTCAGCTGACAGGTTTCAGGTCAGACCGGAAAACGCGCACTGACCCCTGCCGACGCTTTCTTCGGCCTTTCCTCCGGAAAAGGACGAGAGGAGCCGAAGGCGGCTCGGCTCCGGCGCGCACAGCCGCGCTCGCGCGGATCAGGTGAAGGAGGCTCGCGCGCGGGTGTGAGCTCCTCTCCACGTGAGCAGCAGGCGGTCACAGACACGAGGAAGTTCCGCTCGTTGTTCCCGCGTGGCAGGCGAACTTCAGGTGACTATGGGGTAACACCTGAGGAGGAGCGCGCGGCTCTGCAGGCGAAGGTTGGACGCGGGAAAACTTGAAGGTACGTGACGTCTTGGTCCAGATTCCGGATTGACATGAAACCCAGAAACCCGGAGGAGTCGGTTCCGGCAGCTGCAGCTGCATTATGCATCAACTTCATGTCCGCGCGCGCCCCATAGCCCCCCCCCTCACACACTTTATCTCTGCGAAGTTTGAGCACATTTTCAGACAGATGACGTCACTCTCCTCCCGTGAATTAGATCGATCTGGGTGGATGTCGACCACCATCATCATCCTCATCTTCATCGTTAACGTGGATTCTCCTGAAGGTCCGAGCGGAGGGTGGTGATGAGCGCGAGCGCCGATCATCATGGATGTTGTCACGCGGGAGGAACATCCATGAGAACTTGAGATAAAAACACGCGGGACTTTAATTCACGTGTTTCCGCTGGAAAACAGTTGGATTGATTTCAGGATCAGAAATCCTGATCTCCACTCTGATCCCAACCTCAGTCCGTTTTCCCGCTTTCATCCTGAAGTCTGGCTTCATTTGAGGATTTCCTGATCCTGACCGTCCCCGTTTGGTTCTGACTGAAGCTGCAGGGTGGTAGTTGAATTCCCTGCCGTTGAGCAAACCCTTTTGGCTGCACCTGACCAACATTCAGCCTGATGCTAAAGCGGGGTCCTGTCCGGGACAGGGACCTGACCTTTAAAGATGCCCCGCCCACTGAAGAGCTCTCACCAGCTCCTGCTGTTCTCCTCTTGACAGAAACCAGCTTTTCACACTAAAACAGTTCAGTTTTTCGATCCAAACGTCCAGATAAAGGTGTTTCTCTACAGAACTACCAGCCCCTTTCTAGAGGCTCAAAGGCACAAAGGCAGAAACAGCCTGGCAGTGATGAGGAGGAGCAGACACCCACAGAGATGAAGAACTCTCTTCGTCTTTACTTTGCTGCTTTTCTCTCCGATACCGGCTCGCTTACACCCACCGAGAGCCTCCCGCCGGCGGGCAGAGGCGCCTTCAGCCGCGGCGGTTCACAGGAGCCAGGTCACGTGACCAGCAGTCAGAGGAAGTGGCTGCATTATGCTCGAGTTACCTGTTTGATTCCGCTTCCTGCATTAGGCGCATCGTAAAGCCCAGCATCGCATTACAGCCACTCTACCGTAGTGGAGGAAGATGAGGAGTAAGAGGAGTCCTGGTCCTGCCGGGCTCGGCCTGCAGACGACCGCTGCTGCTGAGGAGAGGCTGGTTTCTTCTCCCCTGAAGCGTCATCTGTTGCTAAGCAACGCAGACCGCCATCGCCAAGCGTGATTGACCTCTGACCTCAGGTGATGTGAGGATGTCCCAGCAGACACTGGTGTCAGAGACTGATGTGAACTTTGTGGTGGAAGGAGGGCGCTACTGAGCGCGTGCAGACAGGTGGGGTTCTCTCAGAGGGCGGAGCATCAGCAGGCGTGGGAGTTTTGGCTGTTTTTATTCGCCCTGAACAAAGAAAAGGGCTGCTAATCATCATAGACGTGTAAACGTTTTAGCGGGGAAAACTTTAGACCTAAACCTCGGAGGCGTGCGTCCCCTGAGGCCTGAGCGGGCCGGTCGGCTCACGCCGGGTTCAGGGTCCCGGAGCAGGACCCCTCTGATCCGTCAGAAGCTCGGCCCATGTGAGCAGAAAACAGACCTAAACTCCTGGAGATTTTGCCAACCCAGTCAGACGGGGGAATGGGGGGGGAGGTTGGCTGGCTCCTCCCCTAGCTCCGCCCCTCAGTGTTTAAACGTCTATAAACCAAATCAACTTAGAATATTTTAGTTGTGGTAAAAACAGAAACGTTTGGGACAAAAAGGGGAACTACTTTCAGGGGAGGATTGATACGCTGCGAGATAAGGCGGCAGGATGGCGTCGGTGGCGCCTGATGACGTGCTGCAGGAAGGAGGGGCTGCTTCCCCGTCCAGATTGTTGAAGGTTTGATTCCAGCCTCATCAGGAGGTTCTGCTCCAAAGTTCAGGGGAAGTTATTTGGATATTTGGATTTTGGTTCAGACTTTAACTCGGGGAAAGTTCTGGTCTGTCCGGGTGACGTTGTTGTGTTTGCGGCGTCTGGCCTGAACATCCCGGTTGGATGAAAAACCACAGAGGTTTGATTTTCAGCATAAATAAAGTGAGCTGTGCCCAGATCATAACCCTGCCACCGCCATGCTTGCCTGTTTCTTACAGTTCATTAGGGTCCTGATGTTACAGAACAAAGTTCTACTTTTATCAGAATATCGGCCCACTGCAGCCAGAACCAGAACCAACCCGTTTCCACGCTGGATGGATTCAGCCGTTTGTCTCTGCCTCCTCAGCAGGTCCCGCCATGGTCAAGAAGAGCCCACCCGGCTGGGTCCTCCAGGACCCCGAAGAGGACCTGGTCCACGTGAACGTGGGGGGTCTGAGGAGGAGCCTGTGTTCCAGCACGCTGAAGAGGTTTCCGGACACGCGGCTGGGGAAGCTGCTGGCGTGCGCCTCGGAGGAGGACATCCTGCAGGTGGGTCGTCCGCCGGAGGGGGGGACCCGGCGTCCCGCCCCCTTCTGAACATCCGTGATGCCGCTGCAGGTCTGCGACGACTACGACGTGCAGCAGAAGGAGTTCTACTTTGACAGGAACCCCGGCCTTTTCCCGTACGTCCTCCACTTCTACCAGACGGGAAAACTCCACGTGATGGAGGAGCTGTGCGTCTTCTCCTTCAGGTGAACAACTCCTGTTGGGGTCGGAGGTCCGAGGAGTTGGTGTGGGAGGTCCACTGTGAGCAACAGATCAGTTTGTTTCCTGACTTGGTTTCCGTTTCCTCCAGTCAGGAGATCGAGTACTGGGGCATCAACGAGTTCTTCCTGGATTCCTGCTGCAGCTACCGTTACCACGACCGCAAGCTGGAAAGCAGCCGCCATCGCAGCTGGGACGAGGACAGCGAGGTCAGCAGCGTGGACACGTGTGTGGATGAGATCTCCGACCTGAACAGGTGAAGCGGCGTGAGCTTCAGGTTGTTTCCCAGCCTCCGTCTCCTAAGCCCCGCCCCCCGCCCCGCAGGGACATGCAGCATTTCCGGCACGTGCGCTACGGGAACCTGAAGAGATGTTTGTGGCTGACGCTGGAGAACCCCGGCTACTCTATCCCCAGCAAGCTGTTCAGCCTGCTGTCCATCGGCGTGGTGCTGACCTCCATCGCCGCCATGTGCATCCACAGCCTCCCGGAGTATCAGGTACTGCGCCGGGCGGGAAACCCCAACCACGGCGGGTCTGCTGTTAGAGGCTAACGGTGGCAGGCGTTTGTGATTCCTGATGGTCATGTGGTCGTTTTCTTTTTTTTTGTTTGTATTTTTATTGACTTTTAAGCATAATTTTTAACAAACACAAACATTGCTCAGCACAACATTGGTCCACAATCGTGTACATTTCTGCAGAAGTGTTTTCCAAATTAAAGTTCCTTTTTATACCAAGGCAAATAAAAATAGATAAGACAAGTAGCAAAAAAAAATAAAAATAATAATAATAGAGTCAGTCCACAATCACGTTTAGTATTGAAGCAATAGTGAGACTGGTAAAGCAAAGATAGGGGGTCCACGTTTTCATGAAATCACTTTTAGTTGAGTGGAGCAGACAGGTCAAGTACTCCAGAGGAAAGAGTTCAATGATAAGTCTATGCCAGTTTGCTTTGGATGGAGGTTTGTCACTGATCCATGACAGAAAAATATTTTTACGTGCGGCATATGTTAGGATGTCATACACTCTGCCAGACGTAGAGATGACTTTATCGTCCCTATAACCCAGCAGCAAAGAAACCGGATTCAGGACCAGGGCTGTCCCTAATATTTTTTCCATGTCCTCCAAAATGTCTCTCCAATATGATAGGATTTTAGGGCAGAACCAGATACAGTGAGAATACGTTCCCAGTGAGGATTTACATTTTAAACACATAGGTGACATTTGAGGGTTCATCTGATGTCTTTTTTTTGGAGAGATTTGCAATCTGTGAATAATTTTATATCGTAAGAGCCTGGCATTATTACGAACAGATATTTGTTTTGTCTGGTTCCAAATAACCTTCCATGTATCATCATCAATAATCACACCCAGATCGGTCTGCCATTTCTCTACTGCTTCTAGTACAGTCAATGAATTGGTCTGATTTAGTACATTATAAAAGCATGTGATTATTTTTTTACCAGGATGTTTTGCAGTAGCTTCTCTAGTTGTGAGGGCGTAGAATCGGAGGTCAAGGTTGTTTTCTTAAATATAAAATCCCGGACTTGTAGGTATCTAAAGAAGTGACTGTTAGGGAGGTTATATTTGACACGGAGCTGTTCAAATGAAGACAAAGAATTTCCTGTAAACAGATGAGACATATTCTTTATCCCCTTTTGTGTCCAGATGTTGTAACCTGCATCAATCATGCCCGGCTGAAACTCAGGGTTGCCTTGTATAGGAGAAAGAATAGGAGTTAAGGAAGACCTCCCCTCCAGCCGCCTGGCCAAGAACCACGCCTTAACTGTGTTAGTGATTATCGGGTTGTTACCACACAGATTTCTAACAGATTTCAGATTTTTGCAGGACAAAAGGCCAGGAAGTGAGCAGGGAGTCTATGATTTTTGGAGGCCTAGCCAGACAGATGTGGGGTCGCCCCCCACCCATTCTGCCACAAATCTTAAAATAGATGACAACTGATAAAGTCTGAAGTTGGGTAAATCTAGGCCTCCTTTGGAAATGGGAAGATGTAATTTTGAAAGTTTAAGCCTTGGTTTCCTTTTATGCCATATAAATTCACTCAGCCAACCATTGAGTAACTTTAAAGATTTGTTGGAAAACAATAATAGGATCATTTGTAAAGGATACAATAATCTTGGTAGCACATTCATCTTAATTATTGATACTCTACCAAGCAAGGAGAGGGGAAGCGGGTTCCATCTTTCAAGGTCCTTTCTAATAGTATTAAGATGAGGTGTAAAGTTAGCCCTGAACAACTGATGAAACATGGGAGTGATCTGAACACCGAGGTATACAAATCCTGATAATGACCAGTGGAAAGGAAATGCTACCAGTGTGTTTGTTCTACTTTTGAGTCTGCCCATTGGCATGGCTAGGGATTTGGAAAAGTTAATTTTGTAGCCAGAGAATGTTGAAAAATTTCAATGAGTCTGGGGATAGAAGATGGGGGTTCTGTTACATACAATAATATATCATCAGCATACAATGATATTTTATGTTGAGTTCCGCCAGCAGAGACTGCCCGTATTATCAGGTCTTGCCTGATGGACTCAGCTAAAGGCTCTATTGCCAAAGCAAATAGTGCAAGGCTGAGAGGACAACCCTGACGTGTCGAGCGATGCAATGAAAAACTGTCAGACCTACAGCCATTTGTGATAACTGAGGCCAAGGGGTTATTGTACAATAACTTAACCCATTGTATAAATGTTTCCCCTAAATTGAATAAATGTAGGATATGATGCAGATAAGGCCACTCAACGCGGTCGAATGCCTTTTCCGCATCTAGTGAGATGACTAGACTGTCCATATCTTGCACTTGACATATATTAATAATATTTAAAAGTCTTCTAATGTTATGACTGGAACTCCTACCCTTAATGAAGCCTGTCTGGTCCTCTTTTATTAAACAGGGCAGGACTTTTTCTAGTCTCAGTGCCAAAATCTTTGATATTAATTTTAGATCCTGGTTCAGCAAGGCAATAGGCCTATAACTAGCGCAATATTCAGAGTTTTTACCTTTTTTTAGGATGAGTGTAATATCCGCTTCTCTTAGTGACTGAGGGAGAGAACCAGAGATAAATGAATGATCTAGCATTGCCAGAAAAGGTTCTAGCAGCACATGATAGAACTCTTTATAAAAGTCACAAGTTAAACCATCTGGCCCAGGAGCTTTACCTGACTGCAATGCTTTAAGCGCTAAAAGGGTCTCCTCCTTAGTAATAGGAGCATTCAGTTCAGCTTTTTGAGTCTCAGAGATATTGGGGAGAGTCAGACCTGAAAGGAAAGACACCATCTCATCTGAAGCTCCTGGATGCAGATCTGATTCATATAGTTCTTTGTAAAACTCCTTGAATATGTTATTAATGTGTATATTGTCAAAGAAGCGATTGCCAGTAGCATCAACAATTGAAGTAATAGTTTGAGAATCAGACTGGGGCTTTATTAGATGTGACAAATATCTGCTAGGTTTGTTTCCAAACTCATATAGCCTCTGCTTGGAAATAAGAAGGGCGCTTTTGGCCTGCTGAGTTAGCAATGTATTTAAAGCAGCTTGTAAAGCACATTTCTCCTGTAATAATAATGGCTCAGGTGATTTAGTTAACACTCTCCTAATATCCTGCAATTTTCTTTCAAGCTTTTGTTGTTGCTCTGTTTACGTTTTTTAGATGCAGAATAGCCAATGACTAGGCCCCTGATAAACGCCTTAGATGTTTCCCATAGCAATGAGGGATTATTGCTAGACTTTGAATTGATAAAGAAAATTTTAAATTCTTTAGTAAAATATGATGTAAATGTCTGATCTTTCAAAATGTGCACATCAAATCTCCCCCTCCTACTCCTTGCAGAAATACAGGTGACAGTCAATTCTAGATACAGCACTGCATGATCACTAACCAAAATATTTCCAATTTCACAAGAAGAGACTTGTTGCACCTGAACTTTTGGAATAAAAAAATAGTCAATACGAGTGTGGCATTTATGAGGAGGAGAGTAGAAAGTAGACTCTTTGTTAGTGGGATGAAGGGTTCGCCAAACATCAGCTAGACAGATTTCGTCGCAAATGGCAGAAAGGGCTCGTGCTTGGTTGGTTGGGGGGGAGCTTCGAGAAGGATATCTATCTACCAAAGGATTAAGTAAGCGGTTAAAATCACCTCCTACTAGTGAAATGGTAGAAGATAATTCAGAGAATTGAGAGAATGTTTTAGTCAAAAAATCAGGGGAATAATTTGGTGGACAGTACAGATTCATAATAGTAATTTCTTCACCTTGCAAGACACCTTTGATGATAACATACCTCCCATATTTATCTTTGATACAAGTCTCAATCTGGAAAGGAAAATTCCTATTCATAAGTATGACCACCCCCCTGCTACTGGTTGTGAAAGAGGAAAAATAGACCTGAGTAATCCAGCCATGTTTGAGTTTCAGATGCTCATTATCATTGAGGTGTGTCTCCTGTAGTAATGCCACATCCACTTTCTCTCTGTGTAGAAGAGAGATAACTTTCCTCTGTTTAATTTTCCCCCGCAGACCCCTTACATTCCATGAACAAAATTTGACTTTAGTTGGTGACATTATAAGTAATGAGATATATGAGAGACTTTAAGAAAACAACAAGTATAGTTTTCTGAATTTGCACTAAATAACATAACAGACCAGTGCTGAGCAGAAACAACATCCAAGAACATAATACATAAAAACAAGAAACAACAGAGAACAATGAACCAAAACAAAGAAGAAGAAGAAAAAAAACAAAAAAGGTGAGGGGTTTCTCCCCAGGTTGGTTGGGGATAGCTTTTCTGAAAGGCACCTGGGAAAGGTGCACAAACAACCAGCAGAAATGCTATACTGTGGCAGGCAGCTACTTAAGCGCCCTTAATTTTTTTTTTTTTTTTTTTTTTGGAGTAGTTCTCCTTTGATCCTGTAAAGATGCCAGTTATAAATGATGAGAGTTTGGTATGATCACATAGTTGTAATACTTCCGTCACACGTCACATACGTCATCAACTTACGTCGGTGCGTGGAACAACACCGGATGTTACATCCCCCTTGTTTTTAAAAAAAAAAAAAAAACTTCAGTATAGTTGTCAAACTGACGAGACTGTGTAAACCATACTAAACCAGAAAGCAATCAGACTTAGCAATAAAACTTATGGAGCAAATTCAAATCCCGTTTGGATGAACTATTAAACCAATGTTTTTTTCCTTTTTAGTTTTTACAAGGTTTAAAATAACACATTTGGTAACAAGGTTTCAGTCTAAAGAATACGACTGATTTGATTACAGATCTAGAACAACCCTAGGTCTCACTATGCGACCTGATCTGGTAGAAACCAGCTGTGATGTTTCTTCTGGTTCTAACGGGTCTGCGTCAGGATGTTGCAAACGCTCTGTTTCGGTGCTCGCAGGTTTGATTGGGTCAGATGCATTTTTTTCAGGATTAGGTTCTTGCGTCTGTAGAAGGTGACGTCGGTTTCTCCTCAGCATCTGGCCTTCATCAGTGACAATGTTGTAAGATCTTTGTGTGGGTGCTGGTCCAATGACAGTTGCAGGCTTCCATGTCCCAGATGGAAGTTGGAATCGAATTGTAGATCCTTGGGACAGAGCAGGCAGCGCTCTGGCACTTCTGTCATAGTATTGCTTCTGCCGGCTTTGACATAATTGTCGTCTGCTCTGGAATGTGCAGCGAGGCGAAAGGACCGGCTGCAGCTGCTTCTCCGTAGCTGGTAACACAGAGCGTAAGCGACGACTCATCAATAACTGGGCTGGTGACTTCAGACCATCCACTGGTGTGTTCCTGTACTCCCGTAGACTCAGGTACGGGTCAACTCTTTGAGCATGAGCTTTATCCATGAGAGCTTTGGCAGTCTGCACTGTCTTTTCAGCAAGTCCATTGCTCTGTGGGTACAATGGGCTGCTGGTGATGTGTTCAAAGTCCCATGAATGTGCAAAGTTTTTGAACTCCTGTGAGCTGTAACAGGGTCCGTTATCACTGATGACAGTCTGGGGCACACCAAACCTGGCAAACATAGCTTTGAGCTTTGTAATCACTGCGCCTGATGTAAGACTGACAATTTTCTCTACTTCAAAGTATCTACTGTAGTAGTCAACGGCTACTATGTAGTCACGGCTGTTCCACGTGAATAGATCTGTGGCTATTACTTGCCAAGGTCTCTCTGGGATAGGATGGGATATCATTGGTTCTCTCTGGTGTGAGTGACGCCTCTCTAGACAGATGCTGCAAGATCCAACCAGCGTTTCTATTTGTTTTCCCATCCCGGGCCAGAACAGAACATCTCTCGCTCTCTGCTTGGATTTTTCAATCCCAAGGTGTCCGGTATGTATGCGTGACAACATGTCTGTCCTGAGCGAGTGAGGGATGATTATCTTTTCGCCCTTCAGCAAGATACCATCTACCTCAGATATCTCATGTCTGTGGTTCCAGTATTCAGCGACGGTGGTTGGGCACCTTTTGCGCGAATCTGGCCAACCTGATTGGATCATCTGCTTCAATCTTGACAGCTGCTCATCCTGTGCGGTGGCTGCTCTTATTTCTGCCATTTTTCTGTCACTCACAGGAGCATTACAGATCACACTGTGAATCTGAAAGTCCATTCCTTCACACAATGTCTGGCTGTCACACTCAATAGGTTTCCTGGACAGCGTGTCGGCGACGGGGATGTGTTTTCCTGGCTTGTGTTGGATGTCAATGTTATACCTTTGAAGCTGCAATATCATGCGCTGGAGTCGAGGTGGTGCGGCGACAAGTGGTTTGCGCATTATGGATTCCAAAGGCTTGTGGTCTGACTCGACAACTACCTGCCTCCCATACAGGTACTGGTGGAAACGCTTACACCCAAAGAGCACTGCAAACAGTTCTTTCTTTATTTGGGCATAGTTTTTCTCAGTGTCATTCAGTGCTTTGGATGCGTATGCTATTGGCCTTTCGTCCTGCAGCAAAACCGCTCCTAGGCCACATTGGGATGCATCCACCTGCAATTTCACATCCTTGGTACAGTCAAAGTACGCTAGTACAGGACCTGGTTCCTGTGTCAGCAGGTCTTTTACACGCTGAAAAGCAACGTCATGATTAGAGTCCCACACAAACTCACTGTTCTCCTTTAGTAGCTGACGTAGTGGGTCTGTTGCTTCTGAAAGTCTGGGTGCAAACTTTGAGAGGTAAGTTACCATGCCCAATATGGTCTCCAACTCAGATTTGTTGCTGGGAGGTGGCATTTCTTTGATGGCTTTGACTTTATTAGGATCGGGCTGGATCCCGTCCCGTGTTAGTTTGTGTCCAAAATAGCTCACCTCAGGCACGCAGATGATGCTTTTGTCCTTATTCAGTTTTATGCCTTTTTCTCTGGTTCTCTCTAGTACTGCACGCAGGTTCCTGTTGTGTTCCTCTTCCGTGCGGCCGTACACCAGGATGTCATCCACAATGGCAGAAACGCCTGAGAGCCCTTCATATGCTTCATCAACTCTCCGCTGGAACTCATCTTGAGCTGAAACTATTCCAAATGGAAGTCTTTTGAACCGGTATCTTCCATAGATGGTATTGAAGGTGGTCAACATGGATGATTCCTCACTGAGTTTTATCGCCCAGTATCCAGATCTGGCATCCAGTACGCTGAAGTACTGTGCACCCGCGAGCCTCGGTGTGATGTCATCCAACGTAGGCAGGGGGTAATGGGGTCGTTGGATGGCTTTGTTCAGTGGGCGAGGGTCTAGACACACCCTAAGTTTCTTGGTTTTGGGTTTTTCCACTACCACTAGGGCATTTACCCATTCTGTTGGCTCTGTCACCTTCTGTATTATGTCTGTATTTTCCATAGCATCGAGCTCAGCTTTAAGTTGGTCTCGCAGGGCATGCGGAATCCGGCGGGGGGGGCATACCACTGGGACAGCTGAAGGTTTTAGCTGAAACTTACATTCTCCAGGGAATAGACCAACGCCGTCAAAAACATCAGGAAACTCCTCCAGGATGTTTGTGCCTCTCCTGGGTTCTGCAGAAACGACATGTATTAGTCTGACTATGTCGAGGTCCAGACAAGCACGCATGCCTAGGACAGGGGGAGCCTTTTCGCATATTATGGTGAAATCCAGAGGAATGATCTTTTCTTTGTGTCTGCATGTCAGCCTGCAGACTCCTTCTGTTTTCAGTGAATGCCCACCAAATGCAGTGAGCTTGCTGTCTGCTGGGCATAGAGCGACACTCCCGAACGTCTGGTGAAATATTTTGGCTGGTATGATGTTAGCCTGAGCACCAGTGTCCACTTTAAAACTCAATCTGTGTCTCTGTTTTCCTAGCTCAATTTCAGCATAGGCTTGTTCTTTGTCTGTGTCTTTGTAACATGAAGTAACAGAATCAACGAACAGTTCTGGTTGCTGCTCATCATCCATGACAGTATGCACCTTTCTGGGCTTGTATTTAATATTTTTAGGCTGTCTTTGCGTTCTGCACATCTTGGCGAAGTGGTTAAATTTCTTGCAATTGTTGCACTGACGTCCCTTTGCTGGACAGTCCTCCATGCGGCTGTGTTGTCTTCCACATGCTCCACATTCTGTGTTTGGAGCCGTCACATTGCTATTATAGGTTTTGAATCTGTGGTAGGACGAGCTCGGCTTATGTGGTTTTTGGCTTATTGCATGAGCAGACTGAGAAGAAATGTTGGAGGTGGCACCTGCCATTACTTTTAGTTGCTGCTGAGACAGCTCATGTGATTTGACGATGTCGATCGCTTTTTCTAGAGTCAGATCGGGGCCTTGACACAGCAGTTTTTCCCGAACTCGTGGTGAGTTGGTTGCAAACACAATTCTGTCTCTGATCATCTCATCGCTGTTTTGGTAATTATAGTCTTTAACCAGGAGCCTTAAATCCGTTAAAAACTGATCAAAACTTTCACATTCTCCCTGTATCTTCTCATGGAATTTATAGCGTGCAAAGATTGGGTTTGCTTTGGGCGTGACATATTCCTCAAATCTATCAAAATAAGTTCTCAGTACCTTTCTTTGATCAGCTGTGAGAGTCCACGTGCTGTATACATCTCTGCCTTTCTCCCCAATCCACAACAACAGGTAGCTGCATTTCTCCTCCTGAGATTTATTATGCAGCGGGCCCGAGAACATGAGCTCCACGTGCTGGCGGAATTTTCTCCAAGCGTCAGGTACATTGGTGGAATCCCAATCCATTCGCGGCATCGGTACGCCGGCGCTCTCCATCGTCAATCGTCAGGTCGATGTGGGCACGCTCCGTTCTGACACCATGTAATACTTCCGTCACACGTCACATACGTCATCAACTTACGTCGGTGCGTGGAACAACACCGGATGTTACAATAGTAAAAAGAAGAGGAAGAAGAAGAAAAAAAGATAGAAATAATAAATAATAAAAATATAGGGCATGAGCATGAGTCTTAATGAGTCATAAAATAAATATTAGGAGTAACCCACGCCTTATTTAGAACCATCGGCGTCGTCATTCAGCCGTTATTTGTAATGCTGGATACATACGACAGAGCCTCCGCCGGCGAGAGGAAAGTTTTTCAGGAGCCGTTGAATGACACCTGCAGCCTCGCCGGGAACAGCATGGAGTATTCCGCGCCGATTTCTCTCAGACGCTGTTTGGCCAGTGTGAACTCCTTTCGCTTTTGCAGCACCGCAGCCGACAGGTCGTTGTAGAAAGAGATCTTCTTTCCATCCAGCATGATTTCGCCCTCTGCAGCCTTTCGCCGCACCGCCGCCATCACTCTCTGCTTATCAGGAAATGCGTGGAATCTGATGATCACCGGGCGCGGCCGCTGGCCGACCCCGGGCTTGGGCGCCAGAGAGCGGTGTGCTCGTTCCAGCTTGACACGTCCCTCTTTCATATCCACACCGAGGAAAGTTGGTAGCCAGCGTTCAAAAAAGTCTAAAGCATCGTTACCCTCCACATTTTCAGGAAAGTTAAATATGCGGACATTTTTGCGCCGTCCCCGGTTTTCCAGATCGTCAATATGTTCCGTGAGAGTGTCCACTTTCTTCTCCAGGGCCCTCATGTTAGCATGGAGCGGATCGTTAGCTGTTTCTAGCTGTAGCACTCTAGCCTCCGCTTCATCCAGACGTTCGCTGGCTTTCTTAAGTTCAGCCGTTTGTGAGAGGACTGTTTTAGCCAGAGGGTCTAGCTTGTCGTTGATTGTCGACATGAGTTTGAAAGTCATTACCTTCAGTGCTTTAGCTAGCGCAGGCTCCAGCTCCATATCACTCTCGTCGTCCTGGTCGCCATGTTGAATCCCATGTGAAGCTGACTTATCGGCGATTTGTTTGTTTTTACGTTTTGTATTCGGCATCTTAAGGTGCTGTTTGGTCCAAAAATGTTCCAAAGTCATAACACACTCCAAGTAAAGTAAAAAAATAGGACATTTTCAGATATTAATTGGGCGCCTAAGACGAGCTCCGAGCAAACACGTCCGTCTCCTAAGCCGCCATCACCGCCCCCCCATGTGGTCGTTTTCAGAGGAAGACGGGACGCCAAGTGGACTAAAGAGCCAATCGGAGCAGCTTTGTGCAGCTTCAGAGGACGAACGCGACCACCGGAGACAGAAACACCGTTCGGCTTAGGGCTGCACCATACGAGGAACACTCGTGGTTTCAGATTTTAGGGATCAATACTGCGATGACGACGATATACGATATAACCTGAGGAATATAAACAAATAGTAAACCAACTAAAAACATCATCTCCAGTTGAATTTAAAGAAGCGTCAGAAGAACTTGAGTGATTTTCTTTATGAAGCTCTTCTATAGGAGGCCAGCAAGGCTCCATCCCATTGGTCAGATGAAGGATCTCCTTAAAGACTTCCAGCTGTTGTTTTAGCACATTTAACGTAGCATTTATCTCCATTTTCACCGTCTTTTACCGTATGCGTGTCGCACAGCTCGGAGTCGGAGCGGCGCCGTCCGGGTTCTGCGTCTGCAGCTTAGGAGCAACTGTGATGGGGGGAGGGGGGTCCCGCCTCGGCCTCCTCGGTCACAGGGAGGGGGGGGGTCACTACCACGGTAGCAATGGTTCCCCTCAGCCCCCAGCAGGGCTGCTTACTCGCTCGCTCGTTCTTCATCCTCAGTGGTTTGAGATGAAGGTCAGGAGGTCGTTTCTCAGAGGAGAGCTCGCTGTAGTCCCTGGACCGGAACCAGGCGGTTCTGCTGCGCCGGCAGGACGGCGGCGGTTTCATCCGGTTGGTTTCTGGTTCCTTTCAGACCTTCGACGCGGACGGGAAGTTGATGGAAGACCCGACCTTGCAGGCCCTGGAGGTCTTCTGCATCTGCTGGTTCTCCTTCGAGGTGAGGACGGCTGCGGCCGGCGCCTCCGACGCTAAAGATGGCTGCCTGTGGAAACGGCGTCTGTGTGTCTTGGAGGTGGGGACGCGGCTGCTGCTGGCGCCGAACAGGAGGAAGTTTTTCCGCCATCCGCTGAACATCATCGACTTGGTGTCCGTGGTTCCCATCTACATCACCCTGGTGTTCGACGTGACTCTGGGCTCCGAGTCCGAGCTGGGGAACCTGGGCCGACTCATCCAGGTCAGCCCCCTCCCCAGCAGCAGAACGGCTTCATGCTGGGGGGCAGAAAACAGATTAACTGAGAAAATGAGAGACCTTCCTGGATTAATAAAGTTTAAAAAATCATTTGAAATCATTTTTAAACATCCTTTTTTTTCCAACCATTTATCCGAAGAAACCAAAGTAAGATCATTATGATCAACAGAAACAGCAGGAATTATGGGAAACTGAAATGACAGGAAGTTAACTTTGAAAACTAAGCAGAGACAGGCTCTTCAAAATAAAACAGGAAGTGACCAACCTGAGCTGACTCTTACAGGAAATGAAGAAAATAAAATATCAAATACATTTTATAAAATCCACATTTCACTTTTTTTAAATTAACTTTCATTTAAAAAAGTGGTTTGTTTTTGTCAACTTCCCTTTTATTAGATGAATTGAAGGATGTGAGGTCTTTTTCTACAGCAGGTTATGCTGTGAGAGGAGAACAAGCTCTGCTGGAGAGAACCGTGAAGGTTCTGGTGTCACTGCAGGGCCGGCGGTTCTGCTGGACTCTTCATGTCTTCTCTTTCAGGTGTTCAGGTTGATGAGGATCTTCAGGGTTCTGAAGTTGGCTCGACACTCCACCGGTCTGCGCTCGCTGGGGGCCACTCTGCGGGTGAGTCTTTTCACACACACCGGTCCAACAGAACATCAGACGCTTCAGGCCCAGCCCCACAATCTGGTTCTGATCGTTCTGACAGCATGAGTGAGCAGGGGGTGTGTGTGGGGGGGCTACTATCCTCCAGCTCAGGCTCACTTTGGCCGGATCTTGGTGGTAAGTTTGAATCCCCAGCTCAAACCCACTGTGCTGTGACCTCCTCTGCCTCCACAGCTGCATTCAGGATCAGCTCAGAACCCAACGGTCCAGACATGAAAACAGGAGCACAGCTGGAAACGGCGCAGTCATGTGACGGGTCATGTGACATGTGAGCTGCATTCAGGCCGCATTTCCAACAGTTTTAATTCATCTCTAGTTTTCCTGGGATTCAAACAGCAGAAAACATTTTCCGCTGCACTTTAAAAAAACCTCTAAGGATCCGAGTGAGACTTCAGGTTTGGGTCTAAACCTGTTTCAGTGACCTGCAGCAAAACCACAAACGGGGGAGTTTAGGGACATTTAGCTGCTGTGGCTGTTGGCGTTTCACACACACCGCGAGCGGACACACACACACACATGCAGACGCACAGACACACACGTACGCACACACACGGCGGGCGGTCACACAGTGGCGTCTCACGGACTTACTGTGGGGTTCTTTTGGCCGTCAGCGCCTCCTTTGATGGCCTCAGGCCTCATGTGGAGTTTCCCCGAGAAGCAACATGGTTTCTTGGACTTTCACAAAGCGTCTGTGATGCTTCCCGCCCTTCAGACGCCTTCATTAGTGCAGCGGCGGCGGGAAGACGCCGCCTTCCTCATTAGCCGACTTCTCAGGTTCTTCTGTTATCAGACGGTTGTGTTTCTCACATGCCTGACATGTTTGTAGGTGGTCATCAGATGGATGTGATGTGACGCATAGAAAAGCAGAGGACTCCATGTCTGTTCATTAGCTGCAGATGAAAAGTCTAACCAGCAGTCAGACGTGTTCCTCTGATCCACACGGCTTCTTCACAGACGCTCCTGTTCCGGTTCAACAGGGGACTTGAACCTCCACCTGTGGTGACCTAAATGAGTTAAACCGACAAAAGATCCACAGGTGTGATCCCTCTGCAGGTTTCAGCTGATCCTCCCATGGCGTGGGCGTGGCCAGCAGTGGACATTTATTCCGTTTCAAAGCCCCCAGAGGGATACTTTGGTTGGATATTTGGACCTCAGGTTTGGGCCGTTCTTTGCGTCTGGCTAACGGCTCTGCTTGTTGTACCTGCAGCACAGCTACCGTGAGGTGGGCATCCTGCTGCTCTACCTGGCCGTGGGCGTGTCCGTCTTTTCTGGAATTGCCTACACGGCGGAATGCGAGGAGGTAAAGAACAGAGTTACACGTAAACCATTCAGGTCATCACATTTCAAACACCTAAATGAAAGATTCCACTCTGACTAACCTGCTGTGACGTCATTTCCTCTGAACTCGTGAACGGGAGGAGCAGAAGCAAAGTAGTCAAACGTTTTGTTTTTTTTCAATGGTCGCCGTCTCACGCGGCTAAACCCCGCCCGTTTCTGTCTTCGTGGTCGGCTGGTTAGTCCTGAATAAAACCTTCCCACAGGGAGGGTCAGGGCGACCCCGGCGTGGAACCTTCACTGTGTCTCTCCTCTTCCTCAGGACGTGGGTCTGGACACCATCCCGGCGTGCTGGTGGTGGGGGACGGTGAGCATGACCACCGTGGGTTACGGAGACGTGGTGCCGGTCACCGTAGCAGGGAAGCTGGCGGCCAGCGGCTGCATTCTGGGCGGCACCCTGGTGGTGGCGCTGCCCATCACCATCATCTTCAACAAGTTCTCGCACTTCTACCGCCGGCAGAAAGCTCTGGAGGCGTCGGTGAGGAACAACAACACCAAGAAGATGAGGATGAGCTGCGAGAACGAGCCGGACGAGGAAGATGACGAGGAACTGGACAGTCGCTGTCTGGACGGAGATGGCATTGAGGACGACGATGAAGATGACATTGATCTAGAGGACGAAGGAGGCGTGGTAAACTACAGTTACGTCGAGCATCCGTCGTACTCGTGGGTGATGAGGAAGGAGATGGAGCTGCAGTGAAGGAGCTTCTCTCTCCACTTCGGGTCACTTCGTCAAATAATTCGGAAGAACGCGATGGATGTCCGTTTGACTTAAGTCCGAGTTGGTTCCATCCACGATCGGTCTGGGTTCTCCTTTGACGTCATGTGATGGACTCAAGAGAACCAGAACAAGAGACCCCTCCCCCATGGAAAAGGGTTCACTCTCACCCCCAGTCGAGTCAATTAAATCACCATTTTTCATGATGCAGACGGCACAGCCAGACGTTAGTAAGCAGTGATTGGTCCCGCTTGGTCTGAGTCACCGTTTCCATGGCAACCACTCACCATCAGAAATGAGCTTGCCGCAAGGCCACACCCCTACCACTTAGAAGCAGGCTACACAAAATCTTTGGACGTGGGGGCCAGCAGGCTCTGCCTACTTTTACTGAAGGATCTGATTGGTCAGTTTTGTATCAGATCCAGAACGGTTCTTCTGACCAATAGAATAACTGACTAACAGCTGTTTGTTCCTCTATAGAAATCTGTGGGATTTTGGCTTCTTGGAGCCACTTCCTGTTTGGAATGCTGTGGGGGGAGGGGTCACTCAGTCCAGGTCTCATGTACAGTCAATGGTTGCAACACACTGTCCCACAGAGCTGAAGCTGAGCGCATGAACACAAATAAAGTCAAACAAAAACCTTGAGCTGCTTCATTTCTCTGCAGAAACATGAAATAAATATAAATATACGAAAACTTGATGATTTCAGGAAATGTTGATCAGATCCAGAATGGAGGCTGATGGCCAAACGGCTGTTCTTCATGGAAAATCCAGATTCTCTGTTCATCAGGTGGAACGGTTCCTCCGACATCAAACCTTTCTGCTCATGTTTTCCTCACATCATACTTTGTGAGTCTTTAAGCAGGAATCCTGGCTAAGATTTGAGGTGCTGGTCTTTCAGGATTCATGTCATTCCCCCCCAGCAGCAGAACGTTTGCAGCTTTGCAGAGACTCATGGAACCAGAAACCACCGCAGAAGCTAAGCGGATCAAACAAGGTTTCATCTTTCTTTTTTTATGGAATCAGTTTCTCCAGAGCGACACAAAGGCATGACATGAAATCAATAGCAGCTAAATCAATGAAAGGAGGGTTATTCAGCAGCGTCGGTGGGGCGGCGGCGCCTCAGCCTGAAGGACAAACGAGTGGCGTTCTGCCTCAGAGTCCATTTGCAGGACGAGTCTGGAGACGTGGACCTGTCAGCGCTCAGGTCAGCAGACGTCTGAAGAAGCTCGGCTTTCACTGGCAAATCGTTGGTGAGACTTTTCCACGCATTCATCCTGGTAAGGAACATGGTCTGCTCCCTGACGTTCTCAGTGAACGGTTCTCCACAGGAGGAACTCAGGCTCACAGGAACACCTGGAGCTGAATGTCATCTTGATTAAACGTCTGAGATCTGACCTCTCAGAAATGTGACCACAGACGGAGGAAATGGTCGTCTGTCAGCTGCTAACAGCCCGATCTTCATCACTGAGCCACAAAGCCACCGTGAGTGAGCCGCCGCCGCCGCCGCCGCTGCTGCTGGGTTGAAGGAGGTGCTGCCTCAGACTTCCTGCGTCAGTGAGGTGATTCATCTGTTCGGCGGCCTTGGTTTCTGAATCCTCCTCAGCAGCTCTGAGGCCACATCGCTGTCTTTGTGAAGGATTCAGAGAAAAATGTTGTTGCTATATTAGCTCAACATTTATTAAACAAATACTCTGGGAGTCTAAACCGTGGCTGCCTGCCCCCCCGATAAACACTGGTGAAAAGGTTTTAGTCACCTGTCTATTCCTACATTCACCATGAAACAAACTATAGTTTATGAATTTCCACAAGATTTAAGTCTGTCTGGATAAATGAATGAAAACTCCACCAATCGGCTCAAATAACCGTCGCTGCAGAAAATGCCAGGAGAGTTTAGTCTTGGTCCTTACCGCCCTTAAGGGTGGATTTCGGCTCATCTGCAGGGTGAGTCTGGAGACGTGGGGGAAAAAAGGTCAAACCTGTATGGGACACGCAGCTGACCTGCACCACATATTAAGGTGGTAGACCTCTGAGTCAACCCGGAGAGAGAAAGGAGTCCTTTTTCTACGGGCGTGCTGAGATCCAGGCCTTCTCCACCAACATCAGAGTGTGACCCCACCAATGACCGTCGGGAAGAACGGTCCACAACTCCTAGAAACACTCCTCAACCTGGTGGACAGCCTTCCAGAAGAGTTGAAGCTGGAAAAGCTGCAGAAGGTGGACGGCAGCATTTGAACTTCACACATCTCCAGCCCAGCAGCTAAACCGACCCCGACCCCAATCACTCTCATCACTGCACACCACCCCCATCCACAGCCATACCATCTCTGCCCCACACCTCCACCCCCCTTTGCCTCACTTCTGATCCGGTGAGGAGAGAACTGAGGTGACCAGGAAAGGTGCAGGTCCAGACGCCATCGGACCTGGACTGCTCAGGGACTGTGCTGACCAACTCTGTGAGGTGGTCACTTACATCTTCAACCTGAGACTGAGTCTGGAGACGGTACCAGTCCTGTGGAAGACCTCCTGTGTGGTTCCAGTTCCTAAGATGGCACACGCTAAGGAGCTGAACCACTACAGACCAGTAGCCCTGACCTCCCACCTGATGAAGACCATGGAGAGGCTCATCCTCAGCCACCTTCGCTCAGTGGTCAGCACCACGATGGACCCGCTGCAGTTTGCCTACAGGCCGAACATCGGGGTGGATGACGCGGTCACCCTATCATACATCCATAGCCCATCTGTATATTCTGTGTTTTACTTTATTTAATTTTATTATTACGTAACACAACATACGTTATGTTGTAATAGTGTACATAAGTCATTACTTTTTCTATTTTTGCACATTTTGAACACCATTCTTTTGCACATTGCTGTCATTCTTCTTCTCTGCTTTTTGAACTCCTGTAACAATTGAATTTCCCCAATGTGGGATCAATAAAGAATATCTCAATCTCAAACTCTATGGGTTAGGAATGGGACGGTCCTTCAGTTCAGATGTGAGTCAAGGCAGGTGAGACACTACTTCAGGTAATTTAGTGTACATGTAAGGCTCAGTAAGGGTGAAAAAGACCAGACGCCGGTGAGTCGTACAGAGTTTTCTGGTTTTTTTACTCCCCAAATCCTGTGGAGTCTGTTTGTTAGCGCTGTTCATGTAATACATGAAGACCGGATGGAGAGAACAAACAGGAAGTGGAGCTTCAGAAGAATCCTGATTGGATCTAAACTCAGAATGTTCTGTGGTGCCGTGGACCTGGCCTGGTGAAGACCCGGTGAAAGGGGAACTTCTGAACGTGTTGCAGGAGACCGGATGGCGTCTATTGACCTAAAGGTAGACCATCACCCCAAAAACTGAACAAATGTCCTCAAAAGTACCAGGCTTCTGATGGACGGGTCGTTCTTTAGTTTCACTCATTTCTTTGTGGTTGTTGGTGCGTCTGCATGTGTATTTCTGGAAGATCAAACCGGAACCTGGGCTTCCTTAAGGTCTGCTGCTGGGATGGAATAACAGGAAGGTTTACTTTTATTTATGAGGAAACCTTTTAATGGGAAGTGAGTGGGAGGTTTACGATGGAGCTCAGAGGACGGTTTAGTGCAACAAACAGGAAGTGAGAAGAAGCCTTACCGATGTCTGTGAGATCCAGGTAATGTCCTTCAGTGGGAAAATTCTGACCGACTCTAAAAACAAGCGTCCGCTTCCTGAAGACCGGACCTTCTCGATGCATGGAGGTTCTGGTCTCAGATGAAACTGGATCAGACTGAAGATGTTCTCGTCCATTCTGGGACGGCTTCAGAAGGTCGTCTTACGGCAGCGCCAGACGCTCATTTATCCTCTGTGACAATGCGCACGTGCATCTTCACACATGCGCACACACACACAATGCATGCACATGCACACACACAAACGGGAGATCAGATTTGGTAATTAAAAATTCATGGAAGTTCTTCTGAACTCGTGCAGGAAACCATGGAGGACGGGAGGCGTTCTGCGTTCGAGGATGAGGAGTCACTGCATCCTGTTCCAAACACGGATGAAGATGGAGGAGGAGCCACAACCCGACACGGCGAGCGATGGCGACCAGACTTCCTTAACATCTCAGATCAGCAACGTCTCCTCAGGTTCACATTTACTTCACCTGGTGATCAGCTGATCAACTTCCTGAAGAGTCCAGCGTCTCCCTCTGATGAAGGAGCCCTGCGTGACACTAGAAGACAGACTCGGAGCTGCACGGGTCCAGTTTTCTTTATTAAAGACAGCAAAGACAGAGGAATGCACCCCCCACCTGTAAGGCAGACACCGACTGCCGCGGCGGCGGTGAAGGTTCAGAACCGCGGCGGCAGATCAGCTGAAGTAGTTTCTCTAGATTGGGACTCTCAGCCTCCTCTTCTCTGAAGGCGGTTCTTTACTTCTCTCTTCCTACAGTCCGATCCAAAACCCCTAAAGAGCGCGCTCAGCAGGACCAGCCTCCCTTCAGGCCCGTCTGTAACAGACTTGTGGTCCAATGATAAATTAAACAAAGATTTTCAGATTTACAGCTTAAAGATTCCAGCTGAAAGGTTCTGTGCATCAGAACACCCCCCCTCCCCCCTGTATAGATGAAGATGAGCTCAGACCTTCATCAGTACCTGATCCTCTGGGAGTGTTCGTCAGCAGGAACCCTCCAGCTCATCTTCATTCAGAAACTATTCTACAGCCCTGAGGAGGTTTGGTGTCCTGAGAGGCGCGTCCCGTCGGCGGCGTGCGGCTCTGAACGGACCTTTGGGCGTGTTTGAAGGAATGTTGGAAGTTGAGCTGGTGGCGTTGGGGCTCAGAGAGCAGCATGCTGGCACCGTTCCAGAACGTTCTTTAAGTACTAAAGACAGACGACGGGGAACACTTCCCACACCAAGGCATAGTCAAGAACAGCAAACTCACTTTTGGTACATTCAATGATCCAAACTGAAAGTTCACTTGGACGTTAGAGTCCACCTGTGAGTTTCAGATCAGCGTTGAGGAAACTTCCATCCTTTACCATCAAGCTAAAATGTCTCCATAAACTCCACAAACACAAAGAAAAACGATTGCTCCATGACTGACCATGTAAACAGCAGAATCCTTTCCAGCATCACAAACCCGTTTAGACAGAAACAGCTGCTCATTCGGCGGGAAAAACCACGATCCAAAGCGTCTTTAGGCTGATCCGGCACAGATGAAGCAGATCAGCTGGTGGTCCATCAACCAGCACTTCCATGGTCATCAGCGGCGCACAGAAGAACACCAACAGCGCCGACCTCCTCAACGAGCTCGTGGAATCGAACCGGCTCTTCTAGCAGCCAGACTTATTAAATCAGCAGGTCGCGTCCCAAGTAGTTTTCAGAAGCACCCTCTTGGTGGTCCAGAGTGCGGGGGCTCCACACTCTGGGGCGGGTTCACGAGCCGCTCACTGCAGGCGCTTCTTGGCCTGGATGGCGTCCAGGATGGGCTGCCGCTTGGCCTGGTAGCGCTGGCGGATCTCCTCGATCTCCTGCTCCATCTGAGGGTCCAGAGAGGCCAGCCTCTTCCGCAGCTCCTCCACCGACCACGTCATCACCTGCACAAACACAGAGCGCCAGGCGTTTCTGGGGAGCGCCACATCGTTTGGGTGTGTGCTGCTGTGCCGGAGTGTCTGACCCGTTCACGTTTCTGCTCAGAGTTCAAACATGCTCATCTCCTCCACGGAGAAAAGCTTCTTCAGACATCAGCCTTTCAGTTTGTCCAGCCTGTTGCCATGACAACTTTCCCTTCATGTGGTGCTCCAACTCTAGGATGGCAGAAATGGCACGGCTCCTTACCGAAGCCAAATTCTGGAATCCTCAGGTTGATATAAATGATCCAGACAGCGAGCAAACACAGTAACAACTGCAGACCTCCTGTCTGCTACAGATGTGACTCTGAGGACTTTCTCCAGCCTCCTGCTGCTCTTCATCACTGAGACGCAGGTGAAAAGGTGTCAGGAAGGAGCTCAGGCTCCGCCCATGTGAGTGAAGAAGCTCACTTTAAAAATACCTCACTCATGACGACAGGAAGCCAGGGGCTGATAAGTCTCTGCTTTAGTGCCTTTTAGCAGCTGCTTTTACTGAGATGTGTTTAAACTCTCTGCCTGATAAGGACCTGGGGCCAGCTCAGCTTCTCCCCCCGGGGCCCTGCCCCTCCCAGCTATTACCAGCAAGCTATTTATTACCCACAATCGATACAGCTAAAATAACAGTCTGAGTCCACTACAGCGACCCGGAGCAGGAGCGTCCTGCCGCTGGACCACACTAGGGTCAAACAGGAACCCAAAGACAGAGGAGGAAACCAGAAGCAGACCAAGATCTATTCTGGAATATCGGGAGGTGTTAAGTTTGCTCTCAGCATTTTAACCCCCCTTTCCAGGGGGAGCAGCGGGCTGCACAGCAGGAACCATTCGGTGGTTTAACCCCCCCTAATCCAGCCCAAGTGTCAAGCAGGGAGGTGTCTGTCCCATTTCTGGTCTTTGGTATGACCCATTGACTGTCTATGAGACCTGGACTGAGTGACTCCTCCCCCTGACGTTCCAAACAGGAAGTGGCTCCTAGAAGCCAAAATCCCCTAGACTTCTGTAGAGAAGCGGCTGTTACTCCATTGTTCTGGTGGTCTTCTGGTTCTGGATCTGATACCTGATTTCCCCTCCTGAGCTTACAGCGCCATAACGAGCAGCACAGCTCAGGGGAACCTTCACCATCAGCTTCATCAGGCAGGACAGCGTGAGATCTTCCTCCAGAACCGAAGCAGGACTGGGTTCCACCAGAGAAGAACCTAACACTGGGGGCTGACAGCAGAACCTTTGGACCCTAGACAGTTTTATTCAGAACCACGAACAACAAGGTCCATTTTAACTGAGGAGGTCCGAGTCTTCAGTCACCGACTGGAACTTTTCCAGAGGAAGGATTCGAGTGGCAGGACGGGACAAAATAAATAAATGAGGGAGCATGGAGGATGAGAGCTGGAAAACAAGAAAATCACTTAGGGGAGGGTAAAAATAGATACCAGAAGAGGAGGAAAGTGAACTTAGGTGAGACGCTCCACGCCTGCCTCATGAAAAATGTAGGCTGCTGCTTTTATACCACATGCTCTCTGATGTTCTGCTGAACTTCAGCTCAAACCAGGATTACGCGGTAAATCAGGCAGGACAGGGGCCTTTTAAATACTCTGCCATCACGGCTAACCGTCACATCAGGGAGAAACCGCCGGTTCTGACGGCGACCGATACCAACTCCCCCGGAAACGAAACAATCAACTGATTCAACGAGGTTACCACACAGAAAGAAGAGCTTGATCCTCACATTTACACATCATATGGAAGAATTAATCCCACCAAAAGACGGATTTAAGTCACTTAAAAATCCGGTGCATCTCCTGACCGACGACCACTAAGCCGTCTCCTCCTGCGTTTGATCCTGCAGGCCGTTTCCGCACAGCGACAAGAAAATAACTCTGTTCTAAACTTCCTTTTGCTGTTACGCCATCATCTTTAAATTTCAAAAATGACCGAGTTGGAGGGAAAAACGTTCACACGGAAGCATCAATCAGGGAAAGGAGAAAGGGCTTCTCTGGTTTGACAGAAGCAAAACAGCGCAGACTTCAAAAAGTCTGAAAGGATACATTTACAAAAAAGAAAAAGGGTGTGAGAATTCCTGTGAAAAATTCCAAAGAAATTCTGAATGTTTTGACTGGTTGACATCTTTATTTGGCATCTAAAAACACTTCAGGAAAACGTTCTGCTGCTCCGTCAGGCTGAGGTAGCTTCAGCAGGATTTGCAACTTTTTAATGCTAAATGTCGGAGAGTGGGGGGTGGGGGGTCTCCGGCTGTACGACAGGCCTGAGAATAGATCAAACAGTGGGATGACCTCCACCAGAGCAGATGAGACGACATGCAGACGTTCCAGCTGCTTCATCTCCAGATGTAAAGACATGCACGGGTGGAGCATCTTTTCTGTCCCTTTCTCCCAGGATGGATCCCGGACGAGCCCCCGCAGGGTTCACACAGACAACCGCAGTCCCCAAAGAAACCGAGCAGGTCTTCAGACCGCAGGAGGAGCTCCAGGAGAACACATGGACACAAGGAGAAACTTCACAGGAGGAGGTCCTGGTCTGGATACAAACCGGACCACTGTGCCCCCCCCCCCCCCCCCATTCCCCTCCCAACTCATTTAGTTCAAGTATAAAAAAATACAAGAGAAGACGTAAAATTAGAAATGTTTTTAGAGAAGACGTGAACTTTACTGGTAGCAGGATCACAGTTATTTTTGATCAAACCCTGACAGGACCCCCCCCCCTCACCCCCCTCCTCGATTAAAAATAGTTTCTGTTAAGAATTTGATCAAACCGGCTTCCACAACCAAATCCTGAGACTAGGCTGAGACAGAAAGGATGACAGACCTGCAGACGTGCTTTGTGTTTTAGCCTGTCAGATGAAAAAGGACAGGCGCAACACGCCACGAAGCCTCAAACACACAACGATGAAGGCGTACATCTGACACACACACTGCAAAAAAACAAAAACACGCTCTGGGAACGTGAACCACATTCCTAAACCTCAGTTATCTCAGCTTAGACTGAATAATGATGAACAGAAATCAGCCGTTTGAACAGAAACTGCTCCGTATGTTCCTGCAGGACGCTCAGAATAACCATCTCATACTTAAAGGTCACATGGTTAATATTTTATTTCCCCAGCAGTCAACTGCTGAGAGGAAACCAGACTAAAAAAGCTCCAACTTTCCTGGTTTAATAAATCCACCACATGTATGCGCAGATGACCAGAGCAGACAGACCAGTCATGAGGATCTAAACCTAAAATCCACCACATGTATGCGCAGATGGCCAAAGCAGACGGAACACAGTCATGAGGATCTAAACCAACAATCCACCACATGTTTGCGCAGACAACCAGAGCAGACGGACCAGTCATGAGGATCTAAACTTACAATCCACCACATGTATGCGCAGATGGCCAAAGCAGACGGACCAGTGATGAGGATCTAAACCTACAATCCACCACATGTATGCGCAGACGACCAGAGCAGACGGACCAGTCATGAGGATCGAAACCTACAATCCACCACATGTATGCGCAGACGACCAGAGCAGACGGACCAGTCATGAGGATCTAAACCTACAATCCACCACATGTATGCGCAGACGACCAGAGCAGACGGAATACAGTCATGAGGATCTAAACCTACAATCCACCACATGTATGCGCAGACGACCAGAGCAGATGGAACACAGTCATGAGGATCTAAACCTACAATCCACCACATGTATGCGCAGATGACCAGAGCAGACGGACCAGTCATGAGGATCGGAACCTACAATCCACCACATGTATGCGCAGATGACCAGAGCAGACGGACCAGTCATGAGGATCTAAACCTACAATCCACCACATGTATGCGCAGACGACCAGAGCAGATGGACCAGTCATGAGGATCTAAACCTACAATCCACCACATGTATGCGCAGACGGCCAAAGCAGACGGATCAGTCATGAGGATCTAAACCTACAATCCACCACATGTATGCGCAGATGGCCAAAGCAGACGGACCAGTCATGAGGATCTAAACCTACAATCCACCACATGTATGCGCAGATGGCCAAAGCAGACGGACCAGTCATGAGGATCTAAACCTACAATCCACCACATGTATGCGCAGACGACCAGAGCAGACGGACCAGTCATGAGGATGGAAACTTACAATCCACCACATGTATGCGCAGACGGCCAAAGCAGATGGACCAGTCATGAGGATCTAAACCTACAATCCACCACATGTATGCGCAGACGACCAGAACAGACGGACCAGTCATGAGGATGGAAACCTACAATCCACCACATGTATGCGCAGACGACCAGAGCAGACGGACCAGTCATGAGGATTTAAACCTACAATCCACCACATGTATGCGCAGACGACCAGAGCAGACGGACCAGTCATGAGGATTTAAACCTACAATCCACCACATGTATGCGCAGACGACCAGAGCAGACGGACCAGTCATGAGGATTTAAACCAGGGGTCGGGAACCTTTTTGGCCAAGAGAGCCATAAACGCCACATATTTTTAAATGTAATTTCCAAAGAGCCATACAATAATGTAGTGTCCCTTTCCCACACTGAGGCACGGAGACTTAACCTCTTTTAAGGTTCTTTATTCTGGTTACTGCAGACCGCAACGAACGCCGTACAATTAATTCAGCAACTCCTGAATCTCTCCCGCTGAGACGAGAGCGCTTCTCCCAACTTTATATTCCCCCCTCCCGCTCCAGCCCTCCCCTTTCCCTTATTTGGCCCATGGCTGAACCCCATTGGTCCAAACTAACAACAGGCTGAGCGACAGAACTGAGAGCCAATCAGATCTCTGCTTGATGCGTTTAATGAACTCCAGAACTTTTAACGCGGCCCAACAGCCAAGTTAAACTCAGTCCGCGACAATATGTTTAAAACTAAATATACAAGTGAATGTGTGCATTTGATGTAATTTCAACATTTTTAAAGTACAATAACTCTGTGGATTCTTTTTAATAACATTGTTATGCTGTTGCTAATAAATGATGAGTATTTCTCGTGGTAGTTTTGCTGATGGTCTAGTCTGGTTTACGTGGTGAGTTTCTGCTTCATGCAGGCGTTGAGACTTTAAACGGGATCTTAGGTTAGTATGAATGTTCTGCAGATGTGAGACGGACTGCTTACATGCAGACGCGGAGCCAAACACACAGTCACGCTTCAGTGAGTGACGGGCAGCGGGTTTTACGTTATTACAATCCCATTCACCTTGCTTTAGCCTCTGTCTATAAGATGTTGCCGGTGACATCTCCGCTCCAACGACAACACATGATCTTTGATCTATCGTAGCTCTCTGTCCGTTTGCGTGATTAACGTGAATCAGCTGATTTTGATACTGGGAAAAGCTACTTTTAAAAAAGTGTAGCACAATGGCACAAAGCTGCTTTTCTCCGCTTCAGATTCGACCAGAATTGCGTTAATTGTGGTTGAAGAGTTAAAGTAGTCCAGACACTGGAACTAAAGCTCCGGTGTTAAAGGGTTAACTTTAGTCCTCAGGAAAACTAACAATCCGGCCTACGTTGGTGGGTGGGTGTTTGCCAGTTTCTACTAGCTCTGGGGTTAAAGGTCACTCCGTGCAGTATTCATATATAGTCAATGGACGCTGCTTGTTGATTCTCTGAGGGACAAACTGGATGAAGGTGACTGAATAAAAGCCGTAGAAAATATGTTTCTACTGAACTCCAATACAACTCCACCCTTTTAAATCAACATCCCCATTAAAGCCACTTAAAGAAGGCAAACTTACCCCTTCCAGATCTCCATCTAGAGGCAGTTTGCGGTTGTCGGCGTGGTTTTCTCCTTTCCGCCCTCCATCGTTCTGGATGTTCGCCTCCTTCTCCTTCTGCTCAAAGTATTCCAGGAAGGAGGGCTTGACGGGCTGCATCGTCTCATCTCTCCCTGTCAATCAGAAGAACAATGTTTAGATGAAAACTGAAGATTATGGCGTGTTCGTGTTAACATGACTGGACCAAAAACAAGATTTAATAATAAACACCAGCGATTCAAAAGAAAGAATCAAAGCATCTGGAGCTTCTTCATAACTAACATTACACAAGGCAGCTTTGAAGATCTTTTTAGATTAGATTAGGGTTGAGAGCAGATGATTGAGCTCAGGAGAGACGTTTAACTTCAGAACCAAAACTGCAGACTTAATCTGGAACAAAAAATGAGAGGAATTCCAATGACATGAAAGGCAGGACATGGAGGTTTGGGATGACGTCAGCTCCAACCTCTGAATCTGTGGATCAGGGTAAAGGGTGGCAGACTCACCTCTGCTCACTACCTGCTGGAAAACGGCAGCTTTGGTGCAGAATGGAAATGTTGAGTGTTACTCTTGAGAGGAACTGTGTTTTTGAGAAGCTGCCTTCTCCTCATGCTGCCCGTTAAAACACTAAAGGACACATGAACCATCTTTAAGAGCCAGCAGCAGCAGCAGCAGCAGCAGCAGCACCAGCAGCAGCAGCACCAGCACCAGCACTCAAGCATCCTTTCATTCCTGTAATGCAGCATGCAGAGCTGCATTTCACATTACATTAACTGTAGGTAACTCGAGCTACATCGATTTGACTGTAAACCTTAGCGCTGCTCTTTCACAAGACGCTGTTTACTTACAGAAGTTTCATGTGAACGTGGCTTCAAACAGGAAGTTTGAAAGTGTTGACAGACCACACTTTCTACAGAATCCGTTCAGGAAGAACCAGAAAAAGTGTCTTTATGACTTTTTTCACAGAAAAAGACCATTAACAAACTGTTTCCAAAATGTGTCTTAGATCTACATAAACTGCTCATCAGGCTGCTGCTGCGGTGAGCAACACTGAACCATTTCAACCGTCATTTCAACCGTAAACCTGTAAATCTGTCCTGTTGAACCATGTGGCTGCAGGTCAAGAAGGTCCAGTGTGAAAGACTCGGACACTTACATGTGAGATTTTCTAAAGCCACTAATGTGTTTGTTCTGCATTTACTGCCAAAGAACCCCTAAATTCACGCTCAGAGCTTTTTTGTTTTTAAAGAAACATCCCTTTAAAATCTGCAGGCTGTTTCAGGTGTCAGACGTCCAACGCAGAAATATTGTAGGGAGAACCTAATTTTACCAAACACAAACCATTGGACTGTTCCCCAGGATGTTCCAGCATAAGAAAATGTTTATGTCAAAGTAATAATCTGATATAATCTGATCTGGAAGCCAAACGACGACGAATGATGGTTGACCAGAGGATGGAAATGAAAGTGTCTTTACTGAACCTAAAGCAGCAAATCAGCCAGAGCTTCCTGTGAATTCATGGCTTTAATAACAAACGCCGTTAGACGTACTAAAGCCGCCAAGCCAACAAGAACTACGTGACAGAAACAGGCATCTTGACATGTGGACATTTTTGCGGCTAGCAGGTGTGTTGATAATATTTGAGTGTGTGTGAACAGGCCCCGCCCTTTTTGTACTACATTTGAACCTTACCGTAATGATAAACAACCAGTAAACCTGCCTGCTCTATGCTGCTTCATGGTCTTATCCCCCTTCCCCTCCTACTATCACCCTCCTTCCCCCCCTCTCTCTATCGTCCCTCTCTCTTCTTCCCCTCTTTCCTTTTCCGTCCGGTCCAACACCAAAGATTTTCAAACATGATTGAAATTAATAAAGTTTGGCCTCAATTACAAAAGGGGTTTATTCAGACATACCTTTGGTTTGTCTGAAGATGAATAACCCCTCTTGTTAAAGTAAAATATGTCCAACACAAGAGGCCCTCAGCTCTCATCTGTTTGCCTAGCTGTTGGACAGGACAAGTTAAAAAAAAAAAAAAAAAAGAAAAAAAAAAAAAAAAAAAAGAAACAGGCATCTGTGCTCTGAGGCAGGGGAACTCAAGAGTTAACCTGCAGTCCTTTACATTAAATCTAAATAAAACCGGAACTACTGATGTGGTTTTGAACGAACCCATTTTTGATTAGTCAAGATTGTTTTGAATAAAACCGTTCCTGCCGTCATCCAGCCGCATCAGTCTGAGGGAACCAGAGCAAAACGGTTTACGATGATAAATCTATTCAGACAAGAACAAACCTGTAAAACCCAGAATTGCTGACAGCTTGAATGGATTGTGGGCTAGAGGCTCATTGTGTGTCAAATGGAAAAAGAACTCCTCGGTCTGACACAATTGATGCTGCATGAAGATAACTGGTCCAGCGCTCCTCAAAAACCATGGAAGGTTGGTTACGGTCAGACTAAACGAGGAGGAAATCCTGAAGGGATCACAGTTTTCCCAATACGGAGATCTCTCGATCAGACACCAGCAGGCCGGCCTGCAAAAATCTGAACGCAAGTGTTCTAAACAAAGTGTTGTGAGGTATTAAAAGAGTTATGGGAACAATTATCTGACCACTCAAAGAAAAGTTCCAACCGAGCCGATCTGTGTCCTGCTACGTTTGCTATGCTGGCCTGGGGTGGGTGTGTGTGGGTGTGTGTGTGTGTGGGTGGGTGTGTGTGTGTGTGTGCGTGCGTGTTATCAGTTTCATCTACATCAAGTCAAGTTTAGGTTTTAAAAGACAAGCAGGTTTAGACCAGCTTCTCCCCATTTGAGGGAAATGGGGAGAAGCTGGTCCTCAGCCAGCAGGAGCATGCTGGGAACTTTTGTTTGATGCATTTATTTTCCATAAATAATTCCCGCCTCATTAAAGCTGCTTTCCTCTTTTCTGTGCATCCTGCTGAAGCTCGGCACATGGAAGTGAGGCTGTTGGATCTTTTTCAGCAGCAGACGCTGTGATGTGGGAGTGAAACGTGTCTAAACGAAGCCTCTTCTTCCTGAAATGCTTGGAGCAGCTTCTGCTGCAGCAGGTAAATGACTCCCAGAAGAAAAGGGATTCCTGCCACTGCTAGTGTCCTGCTGACATCCCATTATTTCTCTGCTGACACGGTGGTGCTCGTCTGTCTGCAGGACTTCTGGACAAAATGCATCGTCACAGCAGATAAATCACAACAGGAAGTTGACACCAGCCGTTGTCTTTGAGTTAAAAGTTTCTGTTTCTGGGATTTGGAAGAAGTCCTGTTGGGTCACATTCATTAAAGCACTGATGGTGTTCTGTTGGAACGTGGTTTAAACTTAGAACCAGATATAGTTCAGAGTAGAATGGACTGCATCGAGGCCGCCATGTGCAAATAAAATACAGCAATCAGCTGTTGGATGAGAAAACATGGTGCAAGGATCGAACAGAAACCTCCCAAAAAGCTCATGTTTGAGGGTAAAGTTGAATCCCTTTAATGAAAATGTTGTTTTTGGCGTTTTTATCGTGTTCTTGTAGCTATTTTCTCATGATGGATCTAAGGCTAAAACTGCATGTCGGAGGATTTCTTTATTCAAATCACGGTGAATCAGGAGCAGACGAAAAAATGCCGTTTGACAAGGCTCTCAGTTGTGACGTAAAAGCAGCGATGGGCGGGGTCAAAGTCTTCCTGCTCCGCCCCTTTCTGATCCTCCCCCTGCAGACCAACAGATCCCTGAACGCCTTTGTTTTCCTGGACTGAGCTGGAATCTGGATCAGAACTGGACGGATGGATCTGATGTTGCTGCTGTTTCTGTTGCACTGCTAATGTCAAAATAGGGGTGTGAGGGGCTGTAAGCTAGCAGGAGACCCCACAAACAAAATCATGGGATATAAGTGGAGGCTTACTTCTGAGTAGTAATAAAAAATAAATAAAATCAGATTTTAAAATAATAAATATCACACAAAGCTGGCGTGAATAGAAGATGTTGAGGTTCTGATGGTTCTGAGGAAGTCCACATTTCCTTCAAGACGTTCTTTGGTTCAGATATGGTACCACGAGGTCCAGCTGGAGAACGGGCTTCATTTGCTCAAAGGGAACGTTAGTGCACCTTTCAAAAGAGAAGGCTCCAATGATTACTGGGGTGAGTTTGGATTAATGCTTGATTTGCAGGAATTAATAGGCTTTCTATTTTTCAGAGCCACTGGAGAGAATCAATGTCTGATTGAATACTTCACCCGAATCCTGCAGGATCCACCGGGCTTCAGACCACAGTCATTAGTGCCACATACACACAGACTTTCTTGATCAGTCGTTAAAAGACAAACAGATGAAGCGCTCCCACACTCAAACGTATGACTGCAGGATATCTGAGCTCTAATGACATTAAGAAGTCTGAATGTTCCTGCGTTAATGCAGTTTAAACTGTCGGCAGAGAAGATCCATACTAACTCAATAGTAGGACATCAGAGAGAGGACACTGTGTGTGTGTGTGTGTGTGTGTGTGTGTACTTTAGAGTGAGAGTGGTGCAGATTCATGAGACATCAGAAAACCGCCAGCTTGAAATCTGGCGTGCTCACATCCAGAGTGCTGAAGGCGTCCGGCGAGCGAGGTGTGGCGTCTCCTCCCATCACCAACATGAGTATGTCTCAGCTCTGCATGAGTTTGATGATCGCTGGTCAGAGGAGCAGCTCTGTTCTGTTGGTGCTGCTAAATGCCATAAAGCTCCTCTGGCTCAAACTAAGCTGTGAATGCAGAGTAGGAGTTGAGATTTTACAGCATCAACTTTCACAGCAGCTTTGTTTTCATCAGGGGAGCTCTGTGGCAGCAACATACTCCCACTGCACTCTCCTTTGCTGCTCATATATTCCTGCTAAACACATCCTGGTCTTTTGTTTTCCACTCATTAGAATGACTCAAAGAAAGGTGGTCCTGGGAGGATAGAATTACATCATGAAGCTAATAACTCAGTCCTATAACCTGAACGTTTCTTTAGTCCTGCAGTCTCTTCATAGAGTCATCGTTTCCTTATAAGGGCAAACATTAAAGACGCCCACAGACAGCTTTAATGAACTTAGTCCAACCTAAATTGAAACTCCTCCCATAGCTCCCACCATCACACAATTCAGAAAAGAGCAATCCACGAGACGGCTTCTCTGTTTGCATCTGCATTTTTCAGAATTACTGCCACATTAAAGAGTTATAGAACATGATTACACCACAAGCTACTCAAGCAGGTCTTTGGGGCAGATCTGTGCAGCCGATGGGTGAAAAGCGCCACCTAGTGGCTGGAAGGAAGCTCATCGCCACGTTGTGTTGTGACGTGTGATTGGGATTTAAGGGATTATGAGGAAGACTTCAGCATCACTGCACCTCCTGGTTCTAAAGGTTTAACAGTCCAGAACTTTCTGCAGGAACCTGCTTTCTAGACCAGTGTTTTTCAACCTTTTCTGAGCCACGGCACACTTTAACCTTAAAAAAAATCCCGCGGCACACCAGCATCCAAAAATTAAAAAAAAAAAGGAGAAACTCATGGTCTGTATTGATCTACAGTCCCTCCACAATCTCACATGCATTTTTGAGATAATTGTTGCAGAAAAAGCTGGAAGCTGCAGCTGTTTCTTTTTCTAAAAAATGCAATAAAAGATAAGTTAGAAGATTTAAAAACAGTTTGATGTGTGTTCGTTGGTTTCAAGACGTTTAACAACAGATCTCCGTATGCGCTGTCACTCTCACAACCCCATGCATCATGGGAGATGTAGTGCATAAAACGGCCGGAGATCGGTTTTCGGAGCTTCATTGTTTTGTTCACTTGTTCCACGGTCTGACACTGGATTCTGTGCAAAGCTACAGCGCTAAAGACGAGGTTTAGCTGCTATTTTTGTTAGAACTGAGCGACTTTACGAGCTAAATCGGGACAAGGAAGTGAAGACTTTAAGCACTTCTGATTGGTCAGACTGATGACATGTGATTAAGCTCCCCAAGAATGATTGGTGGAGACAGTTAAAGGGGCGGGACTTTTCCAAAATATAGCCGAAGGTGCAGCTGAATCGCGGTACCTTATCAAAATGTCTTTAATAAAATAAAATAAACGCAAAGAAAAAGTATTTTATGATCTTTTATATTCCTAACTCCTCAGTGTTTTATCAGGGCCTGTTTGGATGAACACAGAGCTGAAATCATGGAGATGGTAATTGTTTTTAGATCAGTTAATGAGGACAATTTCCCACGGCACACTTGACCATCTCTCACGGCACACTAGTGTGCCGCGGCACACTGGTTGAAAAACACTGTTCTAGACTACATGTGGTGCTCACCGGAAAAAAAAACAATGCGAGGAAGACTGCATCCAAACACAAACAAAAAAAGACGAGTTTTGATTTAGATCAAGTGCAGTTTTTCCAGAAAAAAGCTGCTGTCTGACAGAATTCATCCTTTGACATGAATATTCAGCCTCTGTTCAGGTCAAATCACCAGTGTTGCTGATTTAGAAATGAACATTTAAAGAATGAATCCATGTTTAATAAACTTCTGTGTAAATAAAACATGATTTGACGAGACCACCGCCTTGTTCCTCATCGGCTGTTCTGTTAGCAGCTTCAAAAACACAAACACGGCTGTGAGAAGCATCAGAGAACACACGTGGTCTGCTGAAACCTCTGTTCAAAGCTGCTGCATCGCCCATAATGCACTGCAACCACAGCTCACATTAACCTGAGGTGTGCCCCGTTCACAGCACCTGTTCAGAAGAGGTGGACGCACCTGTGACACTCTTCTGACGGTCCAGAGACGGGTTTAAGGAAACCTTGAAAACAGCAGCTGGACCAGAATGAACAAAGAAGAAGCAAACGGACTCAGATCCGCTCAGCCTGATGAGGAGGTCCACATCACCATCTGGTGTGCTTACCGCTGATGAAGGAGCTCCACAGGAACACGTCATGTGGAGGCGGCACACCACAGACTGAATAAGCACTAAATGTTTAAATTCTCATGTTTTCCTGACATTAGTTTTGCTCTGCAGCAAAGTTGGTCTCAACAAAAACACCGTCAGTTTGACCGCCAGTCACAGCAAAGACTCCCCCCATCTCAGAAAAAGGTTGAAGCAACAGTGAAACACGGTGGTGGTAGTGTGGTAGTGTGGACACCCTTACGTTTCATAGTCCCACATTCCTCCTCGTCTTCCTCGTCAGAGTTGATGACCATGGTTCCGAGCTGTGACTGCATGGTTCCCGTGTCCTCGTGCTCGATCATGGTCCGACACGTGTCACTCAGAGATCTCGCTAAAGAGCCGGCAGCTCGGATGGTTCCGGAGTCGCCTGTTCCGGCCCGCACCATGGTCCCTTGGTCCACTTCGTCCTCATCCTGAAACAGCCAGGCAGAGGCCGGGGGTTCAATTCCCTTCAATAATAATGCTGACAATAAAACCTTTTAAGGGATCAATCAGTGAGTTTGATGATCTGAAGGAAGTGATTCAAATGGTGGGGGCTTCTAAAGTGATGCTGAGCATTTCTACTAGTTTATATACGGACTAATCCTGCCGCAGGATGCAGGGCAGAGCTGGAATTATTGGCTGGACGTCGTTGGAAGAGAGACGATCCCTTTCCATCACGATCAGCTGTGGACTGAAGGTTTTTCAGCCTCGTCTTCAGCGCTCAATGACCTCGTGACCCCACGTTCAGCAGCTTACAGAGTTGTCCTCGTCCTCCGCTTCCTGCTCCCTCTGCAGCGCCTCCTCTTGTTTCTTCAGTTTAATCTCCATGGCATCGGTGATCATGGATTTCAGGACGGAGTTGGGTTTGGCTGACTTGATGAATGGATGCTGCAGAGGGAAAGAAGAAGAACAAAACCAAGTCTCAGAGGATTAAACCAACTTTCCTTTGGTGCAGCTAAAAGAGCTGGAACCTGCAGGGATTCTGCTCCCAAAGAGAAACTGCTGCAGGCGTCTACCTGTAACAACTGTGTGGCCGTGGCCCGGTTCTCTGGATTCTTCACCAGACACTGGCTGACAAAGTCTCTGAAGTTTTCAGACCACAGATCCGGGTTCCTAAAGGTTGGAGGCGGGTTGGTGGGAATCATAAAGATCGCCTGCAGGAGGAAACAAAGTGAACAGCTCACATAGGGAGGAACAGAAATCCTATCAAAATGTGTTTCCGTACATTGGGACTGGAAGAGTCGCCGTCTGCTGTCACAGAGCTTTTCAGTAAGAACTCACCCTCATGGGGTGTATGTCAGCATATGGCGGCTTGCCCTCCGCCATCTCTATAGCTGTGATTCCCAGGGACCAGATATCTGCCACACAGTTGTAACCAATCTCCTGTATGACCTCTGGAGCCATCCAGAACGGCGTGCCGATCACGGTGTTTCGCTTTGCCATGGTGTCCTGAGGAGAGGAGCTTTGGTGTTTAGTTACGTGGCTGAAGGATTTCAGGCCTCAGCTTTGACAGATCCTGCCTGTCCGTGCTGTCTGCAGCTTTCAGTCATCTTCATTAGTGTTTCTACCAGGTTGAATGAAGAGAACTCCATAAGAGGTCTGCTCCTCACCGTTAGCTGCCCAGCAACTCCAAAGTCGGCCAGTTTGGCCTGGCCCTCGGCGTTCAGCAGGATGTTCCCCGCTTTGATGTCTCTGTGGATCTTCCTCATGAAGTGGAGGTACTCCAGCCCTTTCAGGGTGGAGTGCACCACAGTGGCGATCTCCTCTTCTGAAAGCTTCACAGCACAAGAAGCGATGAGGAGGATGAAGGACACAGCCTTGTGTTCGGCAGGGCTGCTATCACCAATAACTTCCTGAATCGATTCCACTCACGATTTTTTCAATCCACTCCATTCGATTCCATTTTAAATTTAAACAGTTTAGACATTTAGACAGGTTAGCCTACAAATATAATAATCTATATTTGTTTTGAAGATATTTACATGAACCTGATACATTTCACCAAATGTATTGGTGAAATGATAAACATCATACAGCGTTACATGAATTCTCCAAAGGTGAAGCTCCAACATTATGGTCTGCCTCTCCTGGAGGGGGTTTCAGTTTGGCCCCTAGGTGGCACTAGCGCTACAACATTACACTTTAATCCTACAAAAACCGTGCTTTAGACCACAAATGGTTACTTTAAAGAAAACAGTTTCCTCAGTTAACGCCTGCGTGTTTATCAAGCTGTTCATTTAGTCAGCCATGTATATGTAGGACGACCGAGCGTTAGCCGTCCTATGGGAAATTCCATTATAGGTTAGCTTTAAGCTAACAGACTTTGACTTTTGCTGCTGTTATGTGTTGGATCACGGAAAAAGAAAAGCATAAAAGATTGATCTCTACTCTTATGGATCGATTATTTATTATTAAGCTTGGATCGATTCAGATCGATTAATCAAATTGATCAACTCAGGCCTAGTGTTCAGCTCAGTTACTTCCTTTGCTCTTTTATATGCTCTGACATGAAAGGAGTCAAAATAAGCGGGAGACGAATGAAAGCTTGTTAAATTACCGGTAGTACAATTATTGTCTCTGACCATTGCCCTGCTTTTTAACAGTTCATATAGACAGAAAAAAGAGAAATACTTAACTTAATACTTAATAATACTTAAGTATTATTAAGTATTAATACTTAATACTTAATACTTTGTGGGGGTTGACGTTAGGACTGGTAACTACGGAAACTGTGAAGGAACAAATGAAAACCACAATTAAAAGATTCATTAAAGGAAACCAGAAATGAGAAGTTAACCCCAAAAAGCAGAGCTAAAAGCAGGTTTGAGAGGAAATATAATTGCTATTGCATCTGCACAAAATAAGAAAAAAAAGGATAAGTACAACCAGGAAGTGGCAATCAGAAATGATTTAGAAAAGCAGCACAAGCAAAGTCCCTCCCAAACTATCCAACAACAAATTCAAACAGAAATAAATGATATTCTAATGAAATCATTAGCAAGACGACTAAGAAAACAACCTAATGACTCAATAAGCAGCATCAGAAATCCTAAAACAGACACATTAACAGAAGATCAAGAGGAAGTATTAATTATTTTCTACAAAGATTTATATTCTAGCAAGTGTAGACAACAGCTTTCTTCACTTGATCTACCATAAATAGGAGAAGTGCAAAACAAGGAATTACAATAAGAAATTAAGAAAGTAGAAATGAGATATGCCATTGGAAAACTACAGACCTGCAAGGCACCAGGTAGTGAGAACGTATAGGGTATAAGTTTGAAAGTGACCCATCACCTTTACTCCTGTCATGCCTTATTGGACGGTAAAAGAAGGATGTTCAGAAGATCGTGGTTCAGTTTTCATAAACAAACCAAAAACACAGACTAGATTCAATATTCTCTGAGTCGATATGAGAATCCTGGAGCAGATTTAGTTATGGTTGTTTCCATAGCGATGTCCTGTTCGTGACAAGATCAAGAGATTTGAGGATTTTCATTTAATAGATGCTTCAACTTTGCTTGAGCAGAAAAACCAAAGTCCCATTGAAGCCTGGGGGGGGGGGGGGGGGGTCAAACGGATGGGTGTGTCCATGTTTGAACAGTGTGTGCCTCAGTGTGTATTGCGTTACCGTCTTGTTGCGTATCCGGATGATATCGGAGACGGACCCGGCTCCGCAGTATTCCATGACGATCCACAGGTCGCTGTTCTTAAAGTAGCTGCCGTAGTATCGCACTACATGAGGGCTGAAAACACAGCTTTCTGTTCACTAAAGTCATGTGTTACCGTTACACGTTACTCTGTGCGGAAATCATGTTAGGCCTTTCTAATCAGTCATTGAGTCAAATCTTTATTTTACGTGTTCCGTGTGGGTCATAAATGACTTCCTGTCTTTGGATTCTCTGGATGTGGAAAAACAACAGTGGTGAACTTTAGGAAACTAACATGTGAATGGATTTGACATTCATTCTAGTTTACTTGTTGGTTTGGACACAGATTTCATTAACTTGATGATCTGGAAGAAATCCAAGAATCTGGAAAACTGTTCAGTAGCAGGAATTTCTGTCTGAGTCTCACTGCTGGAAGTTTGGATGAAGAGGATCTGGATTCACTTTAGGACAGAGAGTTGGATTGAATTGGATCTTTCTAAATGAACAAATATCTACTAGGGATCAGATCATCAGCCACAAATTAAGATGTGAATCAAACTGCTGTTAAACTGAATCATAACACCTGGTATTCTTGATCATTATTCATCATTTAGTTCTCCATGCCTCTGTTTGGTGCAGTGATTCATGTATTGTCCCTCTTTCCCCTCCTGGGGAGTGGGAGTGCTTCCAGACTCCAGTTGGTTCATCCATGCTCCTGTTCCTGACCGAGTACCTCGTCTCTTGCTCCTGCTCCTACACCTGGCTGTGGTTCCTGTCTCTGGCTCGACTCGCGCCCCTGACTGTCCCCCCAACTTCAACTGAATGAAGCTCGTCTGCTGGACTTTATATATGTAGTTGTAGATTTAGATAAGTTAATTCTTCTCTATGTCACAAACAGAATCCGTCATCTGTCTGTGGTCTGTCTCTCTGAACACTTTCAAATGTGGACTCAAACGTCCAGAAAGGCTTCAGTGTTAGAAACACAGATTTGGTGTGTCTGGTGTTTGTGCGTCTACTGTTGGGTTTCTGCAGTGCAGACTGTGCTGCTATATGGAGACATTGTAAAAAAATGTGTTTTTGCTCAGGCTGCCTCAGAAAAGCAGATGTGGCTTCTTCTGGCCACAGAACACAAACCTGTTGCACTGCTGCATGATGGAGATCTCCTTGATGATCTCTTGGAGATCAGACTCTACAGGAACCTGCTTGATGGCAACAATCTCTCCGGTTTCTTTATAGTTGGCCTTAAACACACAACCGTACGACCTGCAGGGACAGAAGTTCAGTCAAACTCTGACGGCGTCACGTTTTCACTCAGATGGATTTCTGACTACGTCTCCATTGAGGGTGCAACGATTCATCAACTTAATCCATTAATATTCCTACAATCCAATCGAGTTCATCTGCCTGAGGAAATTGAATCGACCAATACAATTAAAAGAATCCTTTCAAAATAAATGAAATTGATTATAAATCGACATTAGAAAATACCATTTAGATTAAGGTACAGTTGGTTTATGTGACTCTAAGGTAAAAACGACCAAGGGCAGGGATGTCCAGTTTAGTTTAGTCAGTTTGTTAGTTCATTTAAGTAATTTTCTATTGAACTCTATGTATTCATGATCCTTTTTGATTGAATGTTTAACTTACGATTACCGGCACGAAGCCCATTGAGACGTCTGTTGTTGTGAATTTGCGCTATAGAAATAAAATTGAATTGAATTGGTTACTACGGAAGTTGAAGAACGTTGAATTGATCCCAAACGTCTGGGAGGATCTATTAGACAAAGAAAGACTTTCTGCAAGACACCAAAGTCAGGAACTATTCTGGAAACAGGATTTTGTTTATTTCGCTCAGAAATCAATGTCAACATGGATGCCATGAAGCAGGAGAATATCTTTAAATAAATGTGAGTCTGAGAGCGTTGGTGTGGTTCACACCCAGCTGGTTTTGTGTGGTCAGCTCATAACATCAGAAGCCCCTGTAGGACCGTTCTGCCTCCTTCACCAACGACAGGAAATACAGAAAACTGATCTACAGTCTGCTGAAAATTAGCTTCCATGGAAAAAGGATGAATATGGAGTCTCTGCAGCAGCTGACGACACACACGCTGTCAATCAGCCACTCAGAACAGGAAGAGCGTTGAGAAACAGGAAATGAAGATGCATGGGGGGGGTGATGAATGAATGGGCAGAAACACAGACAGACGCTTGCATAATGAGATTAAAGTTGAAATGTATGAAATGAAAAACACACATTCAAAAGACGGCTTTGGTCGTGAGCATCACTCTGGCTTTGACTGAAGGACTCACCCTTCTCCCAGCTTCTCCAGGACATCGAACACTTCCTCCGGCTGTTTGGTCAGGCTGTCCTCGCTCAGCTTCTTCAGCTGCCTGCAAGAACACCAGGATGTTGGTAAAGACGCGTGCCGGAGTCCAGCAACGGAGCCGACGTGCCACCGCTGCAGAAGAAGGCTCTCGCTTCCTCAAGAGTTCAAGGCTTCTGCTGAAGCTTTGCTTTAATAACAGAAAATCTGTAACCAAGACCTTCAGACAGAAACTAAGAACAAATCTTCTAAAACGTAGATTACTTGTCAAAAAGTGAGTTACTTTTAAAACATTGAAGCTTATTGTTATATTTAAATAGTTCTAAGATCTAAATGTGTTTTTCTGCTGAGTTTTATTCATTCCTTGTATTTTTTTTACTTTTACTATCAAAAGTTTTAAGTTTAATAAAGATTAAAATGTCAGAAAAACTGTTTTATGTTGGAATAAATCATTTTTGTTGATCTTCGTGAGAAAAAGCCTCTGAAAGCCCCATCTGAGCCACTTCTTCTGTGAAGAACTCCAAAAGCTCTTTTCAAATTTGAAGTCTGGAGACAAAATATCTTCAGACATAAATACATCGATCTGCTTTTTGGAGAACTGCAGGAAGGCAGCGGTCAAAATCTCCAGACGTCATAGTCCGGCTGCAGCTCTGTGACCTGAGAAGGTGCAGGTGCTGCCAGAGCTCTGCACAGGTAACCGCCCCCCCGTCAGGTGTGTCTGAGGCTAACGAGTGCTTTTAGGCTAGCTGGATGTAAAAGTGGAACCCGAGTGCTGCTTCGGTTTCTCAACATTTTCTCTGAAAAACATCACTTCACCAAACAGAAGAATTAAATGTTACATGAGGGCAGCGCTGCTGTCTTTTTTCTTGAATCTCCCATGAAGTTAGTTTTCAGGTCTCTAATAAATGATGAACTTTGACTTTAGAGTAAAAATCTGACCTGAGATCTGTTCCGAAGAGACAAACTAGACCAGTGAAAATACAAACTCTCCAAAAATGTGGTCAACATCACCTGATTCACGATGATCCAGTATTCACAAGGTTTGTTTTTTTCCATTAAATCCTCATTTCAAAGGTGCACTTGTGTTGAATAATATCACTTACAGTTATAAAAGTGAAATACCAACAAAATAAGAGAAGCTACAAGTGTTGAAAAAATACTTTTAGACCACTTCTTAAACTGTGAATGTGATGGTTTGAAGTTATTCTTTGTGTTTAGCAGAGGGGAAACTGTGTAAATGATGCAACAAAGTTAGTATGACGTTGTGAACTACAGCCGAGATGTGGTCCTGAAACGTAGCACATCCCATAATCAGTCCACAGCGCTGTATTCTATTGCAAACAAAGAGAGCTGCTTTTACGATAGAATGGATCTTCATTTTTCTTCGTTTAAAAAAAGCCAGTAATGCGCTCAGGAATCAACTAAAGCCTCAAATGAAGCCCATCGAGACGACTGTTGTGGTGATTTTGAGCTATGCAAATAAATTGAATTGAATTGAACTACAGTGAGTTAGGATAAACAGAGCCAATGACTGTATCTTCGTCACTTTCTTGGCATATTTTACACAAAAAAAACTTTTCAGTAATTGGCTTCAGAGAGAACTTCGAAAGTAAAAATGTAGGTAAAACTTATTCATTCATTCAGAAATCCAGGTAAACGTCTCACAAAAGTGTAGCTCCACGCCCTGCTCTTTCAGGCTGAGAGGACTGGATGACAACAGAGCGTTAGAGTCACATCACTCAGATAAGCAGACAGAATAGGAACTCTTGACTTCCTGCTGTCAAACAACAACCGCTTTGACCTTCATAACCAGTTCCTACAGCGCACAATAAACCTCACCGAGATCGCTCGCTAGTCACCAGAGCGCCGAAGTCTAACATCCCGACAGAAAAATATCTGGCATCAGTGAACAGTTTTAAATTTTATCAAGACACCAGCAGCAGAAATGAGCCGACTCCTGGCAAAGACTGTCACTCATAAAGCGAAAGGAAACGTGGAGATGAACTCAAACAGCCACTGTTACAGTTTTCTAAAGCGCTGGCAGAGAAACCACCTTTTTAGCCAGAAGAGAACAGCACAAACCCAACAGGTGAGGAACCAACAGAACCTCACCTGAGCAAATGACAAACACAATGACCCAAAGCCCGCATGAAGGAAAGAACAGAACACACAAAGGGGAGTGTCTGCTGTTGGTGAGGTCACTTAAGGTCAGGCTCCTCTGCAGGCAGCAGATGCTTCTGGATGCTGCTGTCAGTGTAAAAAATGATGCTTCAGAATGACGGACAACCTAAAACACTCTGGAAACAGACATGAGTCTGGCAGAGAAGACGAAGAAAAGTCTTCATTTGTTGTTCTAGAAAGTTTTTCTGCCCAGAATGTAAAACTTGTGCTGCCACTCTCGTGGATTAAACCATTTTCTTTATATAATTATATATGGGGTTATCTCCTTAAGTTGTAGTTATTTTGATCGGTGAAGACTCACTGACTGAACTAACGTGTCAACAATCGTCGGGGGGAGGGGGGGTTCAACAGTGCCACAACTCAGGTGGGACCAGGAGGAAAGTTCTGCTCCGCGATCAGAATGTGAGGTTCGTTTCAGAGTGGAGCGGACCGCCTGTTAACGTCAGCTGAATCTCAGAGCAGAACCGCAAACGGTGGAAACCAGAAACACCGCGAGGCGGAAGTTTTCAACAAATGGAAACTTTTACGGAGAGAACCGAGCGAACCCGAGTACGCGCTGCTTAGGAAACTGCTCATCAAACTACGACAGCAGGTCAACATAAGCGCGCGCGCACCAACAACATGCTAATACCGCGAAAAGACATTTCCTTGGGTTTTACCTGCGAGGGTTGTTCCTCATCTGTACTTTCTGCGTGTTCTCCATGCTCCCCGCAAACTCTCCCGAATGTACTCCGGACGTAAACGGCCTCCCAGCTCACTGGAGCGGCTCTGCTACCTGGCTAGCAGGCGCTAACCCGCTCCGAATGACGGCGGCGTTCCCGCTGCTGCTTCCCGCTAGCCGTGAAACCCGCGCGCTCCGGTGTTCATGCCGCTGAAACGGCTTCCTGCGATAAAGAGGCCTTAAGCGGCCGCGGTGTCCCCGCCGCCGGGTACATCTTCCTCCTGTCCGGACAACTTCAGACTTGTTTGACAGGCGCTGGAACTCTCGCGCCTCCCGGAAGTGAGGAGAGCAACCGGAAGTGGGCGGACCTGTCGTATCCGCCAAAATAGAAGAAGCGGAATCGAATGAGTTTTTTTCTTCTTCTCGGGTTTTAACGGAACCCTGAATGACCAGTTTATCCCAAAGTTTAAATATTCACAATTCATTGATATTTATGGATTATCCTGTTATCGAATTCATTAAAAATTGGTTTTGGCTCGAGGTGGAATTATGCTGGTCACGTGACGATGATAAAAACCGAAAGTTTGCTTTTTGGAAAGAATTTTGTGGAAATGATGTGGAAATAATTCTGGATGAACCAGATAAACTAGACCAGCCTTTCAAAACGAAAAAACCTCCTGAGGCTATTCGGTAAACAGGGTTCCTGCTGTTGCGTAAAGTTATCTCCACTGTGGATGTTCTTCTGTCAGAATTGGTGAATTTTAAACTTCCTTCATGTTTTAACTTTGAACTGGATAAGATGAAAACATCCTGATTTGAAGGTCGATATAAAGGCGCTCGTGTGGCCTTTAAAGAGCATTTATTCACCACTTTGTTTTCTTTTTTAATCTTACAGGATTCAAACGGCTCCTTTGTTTTTTGCTTGTTATCAAAGTGCAATGAAGGACCCCAACAGCAGGGGGCGCCACATAAGCGAAAGCAGGGCTTTGCACACAGATGACCATTTAAAATGTAATCATCATTCATTTCACTGGATTATTACTTTATAAACCGAAAACAAGAGACGATTCCAAACAGAGTAACACATTTTACAAACACTGCGCATGTGTATCTCTGAGGTGAAGGAGGTAAAAATCAACAGGAATGGTATATGTAGAGCAGTTGTGACACCATGCCAACCTGGTTTAACTTAATGGTTTTGAGTCAGAACAGAAAAGTCAGAGTAAAAACTCAGAGAAAAGGCCAGACGGATCTCCATTTCTTGTGTATTTTATTTAGAGGAACAAACGGCGTGTTGATGTTCACATCTGATCAGTGAAACATGAAACGAGGAGAAAGGAAACCATCTTCAGACCAACAGGAAGGAGCTGAAACACAAACATGAAGATGTAAAGCAGGATGGCGTTTTAATGCTTCAGGTTGGATTTCCTGATGTTTGGTGGAATGGAGAACAATAAAGAGATCTTCCTCACTTCACTCTCCAGAGGGTCGAACACTCTGGAAGACGCCTGCTTCCCGCATGGCGTTGAACTCTTTGACCGCGTCGTACTGCTTGTAGAAGTCGGCGTAGGCTCGTTTCCGGGGTTCTGTCACTGTGTACTGAAGGAAACACAACAGGTCCATTTCTACCAAACCACAACTGGAAAACATCACTGCAAAAAAGACAAAGCCTCTCACTGTGGGATTAAAAATGAGGATTTCCAAACCTCAGTGTCCAGATGACATCAATGTTTGCATAAATTCAATGTTACCTATTGATGGAAATACTGAACCTACAGAGGAAATGAGTCTAAATGATAAGGTACTGATACTTTTTATAGTAGTAGTACTGCATGTCATGCAGCATCAATCAACATGAAAACCTTCCTAATGTGACCACTTTTTTGTTTTTTCAAGCTTAATCGGATTTAGAGAAGAACTGAGACCCAAATTCTTCCAGAGCCGCTCTAAAGAGGCTTTCCTTAGTCATCCGACACAAAGACAGAAATGATCTACCAGTTAAGATTTGGACTGAACTACGAAGAGTGTTTTACAATTCTAGAGTTGTGTTGTCAAATCTTTGTGGTGATTGTCACAGTAGTAACTGAACAGCTTTGCTGCAGCCGAACACGCCGGCTGACATGGTTTTATTATGGGGTCTCAGTCCAGCCCTCGCTCCTCGCTGTGCGTTCACTGAAACACACTCCAACACCTGGACTGGGGTTGAGGAGCATGTTTGACAGGTAAGGTGTGGACACACCTGGACAGAACAGCTGATGACAGAAAAACCTACAATACTCACTCAGATCACTTCAAATGAGCTCGTTAAAAATCATCAATAGAAATGAGACACGTTAGAAATCCTACTGACCAATAAATCAGGAACAGACAGAAGTCAAACTAATATTGGTAATAACTGCAAACCAAGGCTGGATCCTATCCCAACATGGTTCATATTGATGCTGATTGATCCCTTTTCAATACTGAATTAATCAAACACTTTGTGTGATTAAAGAGACTTTGTATTATTCTCCAAAGTGTTGGCTGTTTTACAGCATTCTGTCTTGTTCACAAAGAACAACATGTCATCAGCATCTGGAGGCCAAAGGTCTGAAGCAGATTAAGGTTTAAATGTCAGGCTCGAGTCAGGTCACCTATGAACCTGTGTGTGGACTAAAGTTATGGGTTTGGAATTCACACAAAATGTTCACAATTACATATAAAATGTATTAAATTGCATTTGAAAACCAGTTATAAATCCCACCTGTGCTTTCAAAAAGGCTTTCTGTGGTTCTAAACCATGTTTCCAGTCGCGGTCTTCATAAACCTGGTTAATATTAATTACCATATCAATGGCAAGTAATTCACATCACCCAGTGAGGGTCCTTAGGCAAGACCCTTAAAGGCCCGTACACACCGGGACGAATATTCGCCAGGCGTTATTCGCCAGCGTTTTTCAACACGTTTTTTGTGTTCACACCCAGGCGATTTTCGCTGACGATGAGTGGAGTGAACATGCAATTTCCTTCCCTGACATTAGATGGCGCTTAATGGAAACAGAAATACTCCTGTACACAAGGTGGCGCTGCGCAACTTTACGCTTCTTAAAGTCGCTTTTCCCTCAGAAGAAGAGAGCAAGTATTTATGCGCTTGTCAGAATCATACAAAGAAAACATGAATATTTCAAGCACCAGTAGCTCCAACTGGTGCTTGGTTCGGGGATATTTTAGAATGTCCGTCATTATTTCTTCGCGGCTGTGTAGACGCTACTTGGCGTCTATCTTCTTCGCTGGTATGTGTGCTCAGCAAGGCAGTTTTGTGTTTGAGCGCCCCCAAGTTGTGTTTTACTGTAACTTCAGAAGCTCCACACACGTGTGCAAAAGCGCCATTCTCATTGGTCGAATAGATTTCGACGCGACGCGTCAAAAAAAAAAAAAAAAACCCAGCCGTTTTTTTTTTGACGCTTTGACGCGTGGCGTTTTTTCGCGTCGGTGTGCACACTCTCATTGGTGCCCTTTGTTTAGTTACGAGGCGTTAAACGTCGGCGAAAATCGCGCGCGAAATTCGTCCCGGTGTGAACGGGCCTTAACTCTACTGCCTCCTGAGCGCAGTTAAGGTTAACTGCGCTCAGGAGGCAGTAGTGTTAAGGCCCGTACACACCGGGACGAATTTCGCGCGCGATTTTCGCCGACGTTTAACGCCTCGTAACTAAACAAAGGGCACCAATGAGAGTGTGCACACCGACGCGAAAAAACGCCAGGCGTTAAAGCGTCAAAAAAAAAAAAACGCCTCGGGTTCGTTTTTTTTTTCGACGCATCGCGTCGAAATCTACTCGACCAATGAGAATGGCGCTTTTGCTCACGTGTCTGGAGCTTCTGAAGTTACAGTAAAACACAACTTGGGGGCGCTCAAACACAAAACTGCCTTGCTAACAACACATACCAGCGAAGAAGATAGACGCCAAGTAGCGTCTACACACAGCCGCGAAGCAATAATGACTGACATTCTAAAATATCCCCGAACCAAGCACCAGTTGGAGCTACTGGTGCTTGAAATATTCATGTTTTCTTTGTTTGATTCTGACAAGCGTGTAAATACTTGCTCTCTTCTTCTGAGTGAAAAGCGACTTTCAGAAGCGTAAAGTTGCGCAGCGCCACCTTGTGTACAGGAGTATTTCTGTTTACATTAAGCGCCATCTAATGTCAGGGAATGAAATTGCATGTTCACTCCACTCATCGTCAGCGAAAATCGCCTGGGTGTGAACACAAAAAACGTGGCGAAAAACGCTGGCGAATAACGCCTGGCGAATATTCGTCCCGGTGTGTACGGGCCTTTAGTCTGCAGCTCACCGCTCCCCCAGGGGAGGGGTCAAATGCGGAGAAGAATTTCCCCATTGTGGGATAAATAAAGTATCAATTATTATTAATATTAGACTTCACACTGTTTTCAGTGGCGTTCTGTTGAATCTGAACTTCTCTGAATCTTTATTTTCACTTCTCTGGGCTCCATCAGCTGAAGCCTCGTCTGTGGTCGGCTTGTTTGGTGGAACATTTTCAGCTGAGCTCAGTTGAGAAGCAAAAATAAGGATTCAGAGAGAAACGAAGCCTGTACAGCAAAGGAGCTACGCTGTCTAACTCACAAACCTCAGAGGGATGCTTCATTACCAGAAAATGTGCTATAAACTACTTTAATTTCTTATGTTCTTACAGACCCATCAGCCTTTTTTAACAGAAATAAATGGATAAAACTTGCCTCAGGAAGTGGACTACATCCAGTTTGTGATTCATGATTATTGGAAATCCCTGCTAAGATAATGAATCAATTTAGTTGTGAGACTTCTTTTTAAAACCAATTTTATTTGGCTTCACATAACTAAAGATTTCAACTGATCAAAGGAAAAAATTAAAAATGCATCGACTGGTTAGATTATAAAAATGACAGAAATCCCTTTTGTACCTAAAAACCTTTAGAGGAAAACAGATTCATGATGTCATAAATCAATATTGATCGTCTAAGATCAACAGCTGTAGAGAAGAAACCAAAGTGAAGACCTGACCTCACCTTGAAGGCTACCGCAGCCACAAACGCCAAACCAAACGCAATCGGCAGGTGAAACCTGAGCCGCTTCGCCAGCAGGCCTCTCATCATTGGCTTAGCCAGAGACATGACGGATCGCCTGCAAGAGGAAGCATCAGGACGCAGCATCAGGACGCAGCATCAGGACGCAGCATCAGGACGCAGCATCAGGACGCATCAACGCGCTGCTCAGAACATCTGACAAAGACCTGCTTCATGTTTAACCAGCAGAGTAATTGATGCTGGACAGCGGCGGTGACCCCGTCTGCCTAACCATGGTTCAGCACCGCCAACCAGGAGCTGCTGCTCCAGGTTCTTACCAAGAGCGGAGCGGGGAACAAACCTGAGAGCGACCGCTTCACCACAGCAGCCCCATACATAACAAGAAGCTGAAAATACTTTTCTATATTCTTATTCTGACTAAATTTAATTTACAAAAACATCCACAGAGTTCATTTATCCAAACACTGATTTGATTTTGACAGGCTTCATATTTATTCTCTATTCTCTCACTGCAGAACTACAGTCTGAGAAGAGCTTCATTTGAACCCGTCTGGTTTAAGGTTCTGATCCTGAGAAGGAACGAAAAGTTAAGTTTAGTACAATTCTAGTTGATTTAATTAATTTCAGTGCCTGTAACTTTTTCTCCATATGTGACTAAACCTAAACCAAAGCGAGTCAGCGATGATGGGACTGACACGAAGCTCAAACCTGCACGTGATCCCGCAGATATGAAGGAGAACCGGGGGGGTTCGGCCGGACCGCTGAAGTGTCCCACTACCGGGTCAGGTCATGACCCCGGACGACATTTTCCACTCGTGTTTAACAGAGAAACCCACGAGAGACACGAACAACGACACGGAGGGGGGGGGGGGGGGGGGGGGAATGCTGCTGTGACTGAACTACGATCTAGTACCGAGAACCGTATCATCTCCCGGTTTCAAGCTTCCGGTTCAGGTCCGGGGTCAGAGAGCCGTTAGCCGCCGTATTAACGGACAGGAACGGGCTGCTGTCGCGCTCACAGAATCAAAGCGGCTGTTATTTTTGACCAAAACATCCCCACGTTTGAGTTTAGCCACAGAAAACGGGGGATGCTGGGAGAAAACGGGGCGCTAAAGAAGCTAGCACAAACTCTAGCTAACGTTAGCAATGAATGTCAGGAGAAGATGAAGGCTAAGCGACGGGAAAGGATTTAAACAAACAAAGAAAACATTTCAAACAAACACAACTTTGAGGTTTTACAAATAATTTAGATGTAAAACAGATGTAAAGTGAAACAGATTATCTGTAAACGTACACTTCTTTGCTGATACTCACAGTTCCAAATGACGACCTTCACAAACGCCGCTAACACTATAGCAAGGGTTTCTACAGGCTCCACGGAGGGACAAACTTCAACGGGCACGCACAGCTTGCAACGCGAAGTCAATGACGCTCAAAAGAGGAGTCTTAATATTTAGGAATAATTAGTTATTTTAGTCTTTTTTGCTTTCTAAAGAGAGAAATTATCTTCTGGTCGACAAACAAGATTTTTGTTAGTCAGAAAGCAAAACTAAAACAAAGAGCCATAGATCCAAATGCGTGTACGTAACATCAGAATGCATTTATACACCAGATTCTGTAAAGTGGCTCAGAGTATATTGACTCGTAACAGATGAGTGTAAAATAAGCACATTTACACAGAACATAAATTACATTTGTTTGAACCCTCTCCGCATGGTATCATTATTACACCAAACATATAAACATGTTCACCTTTCAGTTTATTAATGTTCCAATTTAAGGTTCTTCTGACAAATATGTTGTAAAATAATTAAATTCAGAAAATCTTCTGGAGTATTTTCATTTCAAATTAATTAAGATTACAGTCAGACTGAATGCCTGTTGTAAAAATGACCTTTGATCTTTAATTTAAACCTTTTGTGTGTGTATATTTTACAAACATTCATGAACAGTTAAATCATTTAAGGAATGACACTTTTTTGCGCACAGTTGGACTTGTAATGGAACAGTATGACCACTAGAGGGTGGCAGAGGACACCCGCACAATGTAAATGGATCAGTGTTTGTAACAGACTAGACAACGTTTTAATTATATTTTACGCATTTTCCATGGACGAAATTTCTGTCTTCCGTGACACATGCGCGATTCTTCCGTGACGCACAGCAGGGGGCTGGCACGTCCGTCGATGTGCCAGATGGGCTTCGGTCGACGGGTCTTCACATGAATTTGTTTTGGGCTTGAGTTTTTGGTCCGTCGCAGTTTATGCATAGGTCTCTCGCGGGTGGTGTCCGGCGATGTGGATTCACTGAAAGACCTGTCGGCCGAACCCTTCGACGGACATCTGCACACATCGACGAATGACCAGCACAAAAACACTTGTGAATTACTTATATCACGCATGGATCATGGAAGACCGACATTTCATCCATGGCCAATGTGCAGATTATACAAAGCTGCAGTGTGACGCGGCCTTCAGGCTCATTCAGGAACCAGTCTGGATTTTGGGTCCCTGCTTTGGGACACAAACCATCACCAGACTCCTTCAGAGCTGCGGGGCATGTTTTCATCCCGCCCTGCCCAACAGCCCACTATTCTTAGCTGCAGGTGAAATTCTCCTTCAGAATTGCTGGGATAGGCTCCAGCAACCCCGTGGTTGAGCGGCTTTAGAACATGGATGGATCTCAGAATGAAGAGCAGAACCCTGAGGCCGTCTGCTGAGGGCATCAGAGTGTTTATGATAAGAGACAGATGTGGATGAAGAGCAGTTCTCACTGGTCTCACTTTACTCCACTGGACTGGCAGTCCATCCATGCGAGTCCAAGTAAACAAAACTTGTGAATTAGTAGTAATATGGGGGGGGGGGGCATTGCTTTTCACAGCATCAAAGAAGTTTGGAAAACTTTATTCAATTCAATTTTATTCATATAGCTCAATATTTGCAACAACAGTCGTCTCAATGGGCTTCATACCTGTGATTGAATGATAAACATGAATCATAAAGAACATAAAGTCATAGAATTCAACAGGTAATGGCTAAACTAAACTAACACCCCTCTCTTAGACCCTCCTCCTCGGTAAGGAAAACCTCCAGATAAACAGAAGAAAAGAAGAAACCTCAGGGGGGTCCACATGAAGGAGGGATCCTCCCCCAGGACAGACAGGCGATGGACCAGAACTCTTAGAGAAGAATTAACTTATCAAACTCAACTACATGTTTAAATAGTCCAGCAGACGAGCTTCATCCAGACGGAGTTGGGGGACGGCTGGGGACGCCAGACGAGCCAGAGGGGGGGTCCACAGCCAAGCAGAGACATGGAGAACTAAATGATAAATAATGATCAAGAACAGAGGAGAGTGGAGGACAGAACCCCAGTGTACCATACTTTCCCCAGCTTCTGGTAACGGTTAAGCTTAGGGTTCAGGTCAGGGCTTTATCTATTAAGGCGGAGGCTCAGGTGGCTGAGGGGGTGGGCCAATAATCGAAGGGGTCGGTGGTTTGATACCCGCTCCCCCCAGCCAACTGTGGTTGTGTCCTTGGGCAAGACACCTCACCCTCCCTGGTGTGTGAATGCGTAGGAATGTGGCGGGCCGTTAACGCCCCGGGACAGCTGTGGACGTCACGTCTGGAAAAGCACAGATTCGTCTAATCCATTATCATTATTAAAAGCCTTATTTAAAAAGAAAACTCCAACTGTTGGCTACCTTTGTGAGTTACTAAAATACACGATATGAAACCTTTACATACGACGGATAACCGATGAAATATGTAATAAAACATAAATCACAGCTCCTGCACTGAAGAAAAGTTAGTGGCGTGATCTTACAGTTCCTCTCTTCCAAGTCTTCATAAGCGTTAAGATCTGCTGTCCTCAAAGGTTTGGTTGCATTTAAACTCTCTCACCTGTTCGTCAGTGAGGTTCAGTGGGGATCTTCATCACCTGTGTTGGGTTTGTCGTTGGCTCCTTCACTGCCTTCAGAGCATGGCTGTTCCTCTTAATCCAGCATTTTCTGCCATCTCTGATGATAAACCAACTCACCATGAAATAATAAGAGCGTGTTGTCATGAAAACATGCAGAAACGTGTCAGACATACATACATAATCCTCCAGCTATCCCCCAAGCTTTGAATTCAAAACCAGAACCATTTGGTACTGACGACAAACAGCTCAGATGTGAACAAAAACGTAGATCACTTTAATAGTCCAATGCCATGAATACAATAAATATGTCCGTCTGCATGAGCATCACACAAAAACACCAAACAGGAAAAGTCTTTGACTCAGAATTCAGACTCTGCTGGGTCACAATTTTAGTTTGTTCCTTCTTATTTTTCCTCTTTTGTTTGTCTTGTTGCTAAAACTTTCATCCAGACACTAAAATTGGGTTTGATCTGGATTGTACCTGTCGGTGTTTTTTCATTTGCTTCTTCCTGTTTGATTCCTGAAAGCCCCACAGTTTCTGTCTGCTCAGACAGTCGCTCTAGAAACTTTATTATTTGTCTGTTTCCGCATGTCAGACAGAAGTCCAACCACATTTGTGGTTCAGGGCCTGGAGGCAGGAATCCCCCCCGATCATCTGCTGATGTAGTCCCAGCTCATCAGAATGATCAATGAGACTTCAGTTTGTGACTGGACCCATCCGGACGCGTCAGGCTGTTGTTTATGGTCTTTGGTCTGACTGCAGTGGTCTCTTTGTCTCTCACCCACACGCTCCACAGAGTCTCCATCACAAACGCCACTTTGCTGCAGGAAGACCCTCTTTTTAAAACTGAAGGCAGACAGGCTGCAGAAACCGAAGCTGCTCTTCAGGTTGAGCCTCTGAATGTCCCTTTCTTAGTGGAAGGTTCACCGTGTGACGTCTTCATCTTCTCACAGCTTCATTGTTTCAAAGGTTTTTTGGTTTCTTAGAATCTACTAAACTGGAGTATAATGTTGTACGGGTTTGTCCTGAAGTTCTGAGCTCAAAACCCCTTGAAAGTGTTCTGAAGACGAGGATGGACACGTCATAACAACAAACCCTTTGAGATGCAGGAAGCTTCCAGCAAACCTCAATCCCCTGTTCTGGATCCGAGGGAGCGATGGCTTCAGGGTGGGCGCTGAACGCCACAGGGAGGATTTTACAAAGACGCTGAGGGTCCACTGGGGGGTCCTGACGCTTAGAGGCAGCTCTCAGGAGTCCTTTGGAGGCGTGGTCAGAAGTCGTAGGGTCGTACCATCATGGAAGTGGAGCGCAGAGAGTAGCTGGGACCTCTGAAGTGGTGCCACTTGATGCCGTTCAGCTTCCGGATGTTGTGGCCCACGGTGTAGTAGATCCCATTTAGGTTGGAGAATCCACAGGCGTCGAACCACCAACCTGAGTGCAAGAGAGAGGAAGGTAGAGAGAGTTCAACCTGCAGGCAAAATACAGTAATGACTTCAGCTTTTGCAAAATAAAACAGACTTCAATCGGATTGCAAAACGTTCTGGCTGAGCTCTGAACATGTTCATGTTTCAGAACCATGATGGCAAAAAATATGCAGAATCCAATCTTTATGTTACAGTTTCATTCATAAAGTGAAAAATATTTGGGCTAAATCATAGGATCGTCCTGGGTTTTTGGAAAGCCACGCCCACATCTGACAGCAGACAAACCCATAGAATCAAGAGTCTCTTCAATTGAATCCTGATAACATGCAGCAGATAAAGGGTCTGAAACGCAAACACATGGTGTCTGGATTGGACTGAGTGACTCCTCCCCCCTGGCGTTCTAAACAGGAAGTCCCGTAGACTTCTATGGAGAAACAAACAGCTGTTCCTCAGTCAGAAGAACCGTTCTGGATCTGACACCATTTTCTAACATCTTCTTGAGAATCGTCTCTTTTAAATATTTTTTCTTAGTTCAAGTTATTCAAGTCTTAAACGGACCAATCAGAAGCCTAAGTAAAAGTAGGCGGAGCCTGCTGGCCGTAACATCCAACACCTTTGATTGACAGATTTTATGTAGCCAGCTTTCCAGTGGAATGGGTGTGGCCTTCCAACAAGCTCCCTCCTGATTGGTGGTTGCTGTAGAAACATTGACTCAGACCGACTTGGACTTATAGCTGCTTAATGACGACATCTGGCTCCATATCACGGAAAAATGGCGACTGCTTTGACTTTGTTTGGTTGGAGGTAGAATCAAACCGTCTTCTTTGTGGGGGTGGGCATCACACTCCCTCAGTCCAGTTTCCACGTACAGTCTGTGATCTGAACAGGTTGGGACGTGTCCAGAGGAGCTTGGAGCAGACCGGGTCACTGATCTAATGTTATCCTGAGTTTTTCTCAGGTCATGGTTATTTGGATTCCTCTGGTTTTTCTGGAGAACCTTGAGATTTCTACCTGAAGAGAACAAACGTTCTCATTCCGGCTGTTCCCGGTTCCCTCCAGGTGACTTTATCTCACCTTAGCTCTCTGACGTGAGACCGCAGCTCTGGTCCAGCGAGACAGCAGTCGGTTCGGATTGGGCTCCAGAACGTCACCACGTTTCATTTTAGCGTGGTGTAAAACTGATTTTTCTGTGGGGGGGTTAGGGTGGATTCTGATCTGACTTTTTCCTTGTTTCACTGACCCTGTTCAAATCTAGACAACCAGTTGAGGCTGTTTCTGAAGCCAAAGCCACAGAAAGGACTTGGGTTCCGCCTCCACAGCTGGATTTCTGCCATCTGGCTTTTGTTTGCCCTCAGTGAAAATGTGAAACGATGTTTTGTTTAGCTGCTAGCCATTAGGACTGTTAGAGAAAGTGGAATGCTGACGAATCCTAACGGTGGGGGCGATAAGCTGAAGGCTTTGCTTGGTGACGTGTGTCTGAAAACGAGGCTGGCCTCGGAGCTTTTTCTGGATGAAGGTCTCATTATCGGCTAATGCGGCTGCAGTTCGGGTCATTAGCAGCTTTTTCCCGCCTCTGTCTTTCTCAGTGTTTCTCTGTAAATTGCTGTGATTTTAACAGACCGAATGGTAATCACTGAAGTTTTCTCCCCTGGGGGGTTTGGGGCTTTTCCTGAACGATTACCCCACTGTGAGATTGAACCATAGAGCTGTGTTTGTTGGCGATGGCTAAAGGAGAAGAGCGGGGGGGGGGGGGGGGGGATTAACGGATGGATGACCTTTTCTAAAAGAACTGATCTTCATCAGCAGGAAACACTTTGCCGTAGCAGCCGTTTACGACTTTAACTGGATGTTCGTCTGTTTTCAGACTTCTGTACATGAACATCGGTCATGGTGGCGGTCATGGCGGCGGTCATGGCAGACGGCTGCTGGTCTGCTCACCTCCAGTTAGCATCAGGGCACATTTGCAGTGGTCACAGTTGTCGTTGTCCTGGTCTCGGGTGCTGAAGCCGGCCCCGTGGGGGTTCAGGCTGCTCTGCTTACCTGCCGTCCCGCTGTAACCTCTGAGATACAACCTGGAGGGGGTGGGGCATGAATGCAAGGATTGAGAATTCAGCCAATGAGAAGCAATTACATTCAACACGAGTGATTGAAAGCAGAAATTAAATTATGAAGCTTTTGAACCCAAAAATGATTAAAAGAACTCGGCTGAATGTGTGTGTGTGAGTCTGTGTGAGTCTGTGTGTGTTTGTGTGTGTGGTGTGTCTGTTTGTGTGTGTGTCTGGGTGTGTGTGTGTAGGTGTGTCTGCGTGTGTGTGTGTCTGTGTGAGTCTGTGTGTGTTTGTGTGTGTGGTGTGTCTGTTTGTGTGTCTGTGTGTGTGTGTGTGTGTAGGTGTGTCTGCGTGTGTGTGTGTCTGCGTGTGTAGGTGTGTCTGCGCGTGTGTGTGTCTGCGTGTGTGTGTGTCTGTGTGTGTGTGTGTCTGGGTGTGTCTGCGTGTGTGTGTGTCTGCGTGTGTAGGTGTGTCTGCGTGTGTGTGTGTGCGTGTGTGTGTGTCTGCGTGTGTAGGTGTGTCTGCGTGTGTAGGTGTGTCTGCGTGTGTGTGTCTGCGTGTGTAGGTGTGTCTGCGTGTGTGTGTGTCTGCGTGTGTGTGTGTCTGCGTGTGTGTCACCTGTACTGCTGTCTTTCACTGGTCAGGGTGAAGCGGTCGTACTGGGCATGTGCAGAGTTCCCCTCCCAGTCCTTAAGCTCCACCCTCATGGTGTATTGGCTCTGGCTGGTCAGCTGGTACAGCACTTCGTTCCCCAGCCAGTGTTCTCCTAGCGTGTCTCCAAAACCCTGTGATGGAAGATCACGATGGGCTTTAGCGACACGTGTTGTTCTGACAGACGTCTGTCTGAGGAGGACTGACCGCTTTATACTCCCTCCAGCTCCTCTGGAAGTCCAGGCTGCCATTGAAGCGCCGCTGGAAGAGCGTCCAGCCTCCACCGCTGGTCTCCATGTCGCAGTACGCCTTCAGAGGACAGAGAGACACTTTCTGCTGAAACATGAAGCCATCAGGGATCCTTCTGAACAGTTTGGCCTCAGTGGTCATTAAGAAGGAGGAGCAATGCCCAGCTTGGCGTTGGACGGTTCCCGCCTCTGCGTCATCCATTAATGTCTGACAATGTACACCTGTAAGGGCACTATCCCGCCTATACCGCGGTCTTTTATGAAACACATAAATATTAAATTGATTGCTAGTACTTTAATGTTGTCATGCTTAAAGTTTAAGATGTTTTTCACATGAAGCGGACTATTGGACACGCGGTGTGACGCGTTGTCATGGTAACCTGAAGCCTGCTCTGCTGACGCTGGTGAATGAGCTGGCAGAGGTTTATACGTCACATCACGTATGCAGAGCATTATTTCAGAGGGAAAGTTCATGCCTTCGAGCGTTTGTTCCACTTTTGCCTCGACGTTTAACGTTTGCAAACGCATGTTCCACGTTCAGTTGTTCCAGTTACCAGCTGGCATTGAGGCCAGAGCCCCAACACAGAACGTTCAGACTGTGTAACCGGAACCTCTTTCATTGGTGTCCATCATCACTTTTTAGTGGACACTCTGCAGCCTGAACACCTCTCCAGGGAGGCGTCCAGGAGGCATCCGGACTAGATGCCCGAGCCACCTCAACTGGCTCCTTTCAATGTGGAGGAGAAGCGGTTCTACCCCGAGCTCTCCGCGGGTGGCCGAGCTTCTCACCCCATTTCTAAGGGAACGCCCAGCCACCCTACGGAGGAAACTCATGTCAGCCGCTTGTATTCGGGACCTCGTTCTTTGGGTTATGACCCAGAGCTCATGACCATAGGTGAGTATTGGAACAAAGATCGACCGGTAAATTGAGAGCTTTTCTTTTCGGCTCAGCTCTCTCTTCACCACAACGGACCGATACAGCGACCGCATAACTACGGACACCGCTCCGATCCGGCTGTCAATGTCGCGCTCCGGTCTTCCCTCACTCGTGAACAAGGCCCCAAGGTATTTAAACTCCTCCACCTGGGGCAAGGACACTCCACCCACCGAGAGATGGCAAACTACCTTTCTCCGGTCGAGAACTATGGCCTCAGATTTAGCGGTGCTGACCCTCATCCCAGCCGCTTCACACTTGGCCACAAACCGCCCCAATGCACGCTGGAGGTCCTGGCTCAATGAAGCCAACAGGACAACATCATCTGCAAAAAGCAGAGAGGAAATCCTGTGGTCCCCAAACCAGGCCCCCTCCAGCCCCTGGCTGCACCTACAAAGTCTGCCCATAAAAACTATGAACAGAACCGGTGAAAAAAGGGCAGGCTGCCGGAGTCCAACGTGGACCAGGAACACGGGCCCACGGGCCCAACTGGAGCCCGTGGGAAGAGCCCTGGTCATCAGGCACTCGCCTGGGAGCCCCAACCCCGGGCCTGGCTCCAGAGTGGGGTCCCGATGATGCCAATCCGGGCGACGTAATCGGGTCCTTGTTCTTTCCTTTCATCAAGGGGTTCTGTGTCCCAGTGGACATGTCCCACTGGGCGGAGGCCCTGGGGAAGACCCAGGACACGTTGGAAAGACTATGTCTCTCAGCTGGCCTGGGAACGCCTCGGGGTCCCCCCAGAGGAGCTGGAGGAAGTGGCTGGGTCGAGGGAAGTCTGGGCATCTCTGCTTAGACTGCTGCCCCCGCGACCCGGTCCTGATTAAGCTTAGGAAGATGGTCCGATGCGTAACCGATCTTTTGAAATGCAACCTCCTTCTGAACGGCCAGGCCACATGTATCCGACCTGAACTGCCTTGCAAAAATATCGGATTTTTTCAAAAAATCGGAATTGAGCATTAAGTCCTGCAGTGTGAACGTAGCCTAACTGCATAATGCAGGCATGTCTGAATCTACAGAAATACAGAAATTCCAAAATCCAGGTTCTGAAAATTTACCAGAAGTCTCTGTGAAAACCATGCACCAAAGCTCACTGGAACGCACTGGAGTCATAAAACAGTCTTTGGAAAATGTTTGGTGTTTGAAGAAATAAAAGTAGTCGGCATGCGTCCATGTTTGGTTAAAATCCAGGACTCTGAATACACTTAAGTCTTTCAGAGGCTATGGAGTATGGCTTGAGTTTACAGATTTATTGAGAAATGCTTTTTAAAGGGAAATACTTGACATTTATTTTAATATTTAAGCAACTAAAAGTGATTATTCTGGTGAAACTGCTGCAGGATTTTCCTAAATTGCGGTTTCTTTGCATAAATGTGTCGTTACAAAGGTCAGAGTTGTGTGGAAAAAATGAAGATTGGTGAGAAACTCTTGTTGATTGGAAGTTTTATTAATTTATTATTATTATTATGATGCATCCTCTCAAACTATCAAAAACGCTCCATAATAACAGACGAACTGATAGAACTCACAGATGTTTTCTAGAAAAGAGGCATAATGAGCAAACTGAACGGTTCAAACTAAAAGTTTGGCTGCAGGGGTGCTTACCTGCACAGGCTCGGTCCTGTTGCTGATGTAGAGATGGTACAGTCCACTGACTGAGTGCCCAGCTTTGTAAGCATCTGCACAGTCCCGCCACGCCTGGCTCTGAGGAGGCGGGCCTGCAAACAGCGGTTTGGTGATGAGCTGCCGTCTGACTGCACCTGAGAGTGTGTGTGCTCGCTCACGTGCACCTGTGGTGCTGGTCACCATGGCAATGAGCGTGTGCACGGACTCCATCAGCTGCGCCTGCTGCCTCTGCAGAGCCGTGTTGTTGCTGCTGGCGAGCCTCAGCTGCTTCTCCAAAGCCTCAATGGCCGTCATCTGAGTGTGGACCACTAACTGACAGGGGGCGGAGTCAGAGCCGTTAGTGTCCATCCAGAGGGGGTGGGGGTTTCCGTTACTAGTCACTAGTTAAAAATCTATAATATCAACGTTGATTTAGTCTTTACCTCCTAACATATGGAAGCAGGTCCGTAGCATAATTAAAATACTAGAAATGCTTTTTCATTTTCAAAATGAAGCTGACTCAAAATGAAAAAGAAAATCAAACCGCTTTTTCTTCTTCAACACCGCTTATTCTCTCACTCAGTTAAAATGGTGTTTGACATTTCATCTTCAGAAAGTTCTCTAGTAAATGTGTAGCAAAATTCAATTAAAAAGATCTAATTAGACAAGTAAAAGGTTTTTTTCATTTCAACATGACGTCACCTCACTTTGTTGTTTACATCCGGATTTTCTTTCTTTTTTCTGCAACTAAAAACATCCGATTTGTGTCCATCCGATGACAAACAACAACAATTCACCTCTTCTTTGTTTGACAGGAAGGCTGTTCTGAGTCTGAAACAGGATCCTGGTCCATAACTGACTCATCTCACAGGATAGAAACAACTTCCACTTGTTCAAAGTTATTCCTTCTTTGGGATTTAAACACATGCAGTTGTTGCTCATGTTGCTGTTAGCTGAAGTTCCTTTCACCTGTTTGGACATATGGATGCTGTGACCCCCCCCCCACACACACACACACACAGACAGACGGATGGGCTCTCCCTCTTACCTGCAGCTTGTTCTTCTCCTCCCTCATGTCCTCCAGCTCTCCTCTCTGCTGAGACTCCAGCCTCTGAACTTTGCTCTCCAAGCGGCTGAAAGGCACAGAGGAAGGCGCAGAGCGTCGGTTCACCGCCGAGTCATTAAGCTGCTTTCTGCTGTAAATCATGAGAATCGTCGGAAAATCCTCCCAGTTTGAAGGTTTTATGGCAGAAGCAGAAGGTCATCCAAACCAAGAAGAACATCCATCTGGTCTGCGTGACCCTGAGGTCCAGGCGCAGAGTTTGAGCTCTGAAGGTCATTTCTGGTCATTTTTAGGCGCAGCGACGTCCCGGTTTTGGAGGACCGGGGTTGAACAGTTTTTCTGGTTTGCCTTTCAACCGCTCCAAGCATTGTGAGCAGCTGTGCTTTTGTTTTTCTAGGATGGAACGATAAAGGTTTTCAAGGGAAAGTTGAACTTCCATTAAAAGTTGATGTTTACGGAGTCATTAAGTAATTGTTCTTCACTAAAGTTCCCCCAACAGGCCCTAAAACAACAGTTCTCCTGATGCAGCTCTTTTTCAACAGACCTGGATTGTGAGGGCCGTTGTCATGGTTACAGTTAATAATAATTATAATAATGGATTGGATTTATCTGCGCTTTAAAGTTCTTCCAGTGTGTCCATTATTCATTCATTCTTGCTGATGCTGCCACAGCTGCCCCGGGGCAGACTGGCAGAGGCGGGGCTGCCAGTACGGCCCCCCTGACCATCACCGGGACGTCCATGCTCATTCACACACCAGGACGCAGGCAGGGGGAAGTGTGACACAACGACAGTGGGCCGCCCCTTCACTGTTACTGTCATCTGGGACTGATTCAGTCATCAGGTGAATCTCCTTCGGCCTGACTGCCACTGAGGCTGCAGGAGCAGCAAAGTTCTCCAGCGTCTGCTGTGACCTCAGCGTTGCGTTCATAAAGGAGCTTCTCCTGTTTATGGAGTCAGATCTGTCTTTGCACGTCTAGAAGAAAAAACAGCAGAACGACACTAACATGTCAGGAAAAAAGGTTGGACGTGAAGAAGCACCCTCCTCTTCCTCTGGGAACCTCAACCTTCAGTCCTCTCAGAGCTCTTGGTGGTTCTGGTCTCTGAAGACTTTGGGCTCAGACCTGCTCCTCTCTTTGGCTTTAGTCTGGACCAGTTTCATTTGGGATTTCCAACTTTTGTTTCTTCCTTGAAGACTCTAAAGACACGCACAGACATTTGTCTGCAGGTTCGATCCTCATCCTTCCTTCAGTCTGGCTTTACTGCCGTCCTCATCAAACTGGAAGCATGTTTCTGTCGGTGTCAGTGCTCCACCCTTGTTCTTCTGAATGATGAAGGTTTCTGGTGCAGGTTGGTGACGCGTGACAGATTTGGTCCTGGCTCCTCTCTGAATGCTTTCATTTTAATCCACTAGAGGGAGCTGTTGCTCGAATGAAAGAGAAGTCAGGACAGACGCCAACATGAAGATGGTAAAGGCTCCTCATCATAACCATGCGGGTCGTCAGACATGTTCAGCACGTGTCACTGCCGTTCGTCATCAGGTACACCACCATTCCTACTGCTTCACATCAAACCTTTACTGCTGAGCACAAGAGAAGTTTGATGTTCGGACATTTTTCTTGCATCTGTGTGTCTGAGGCAAAGAGAATGTGAACCTGGAGTTTAATGCAACCCAAAGTCCTCCAGGGCTGCTGGACGTTACCACACTGAGCTGCATCGTGGGGGAAGCGAATCACTAAAGTCCTCCAGATATCTGGGATCATGCAGGATGGATCGTTTGGTAAACGCAGCCTCCGCTTGAACCTTCTGTGCTCTGATGGAGGGAGGAAACCTCCTCACGATGGTGAGTCATGGTGGTCATTCCGGACCTGAAACGCGTCATCAGCTCCTGACCTGCTGAGCTGCACGTGGACAGCGGTGCAGACCGAACGCTGTGGTTCCTGCAGCAGCGGGTGGAGGCATGTGGGCGTGTCAGCTTTCACGGTCAAAGTCATAAGTGTGTCTGTTGTGCTGCTTAGAAAAATAATTTAATGAGGGGGAGTTGTTCGCCTCTGGTTTCCACAGAGCATTCATTTCAGGCTGCAGTGGATGCAGTCTATTTCCTCAGACAGAAGCAGCTGTAAAGGATCTATTTGTAGTTTTCATCTCACATTTCAGATGAAAACAGGCAACAGGCAATAAAACACAACCGTTCAGATCGTTGAACAGCAGAGGGATGAAAACACCTTCAAACCTTTTGAAAGTAGTTCTTTATCTTTGATTTAATCAAGGAAAAGACTGTTTTTAGGTTTTAAAGACAATTTTTATAAGGTTCCAGTCAGGACCCGCTGCAGCGTTCTGCAAAGAAAACCATAAACCATGGCTTCTCCAAGCAGAACGTTGCTGCTTCCAGGTCGCTTTCATGTCATGACTTATTGTTGCAGACGTGTGTAAAGTGTGTTTTCTCCTGCAGCAGCGGGGAATACGATCTCTGCTCACAGCTGCAGCGGCTCGCAGAGGAAAGCTGCTTTAAAGGTGATTATTCCATCTCAAAGTGATTCAAGAATCCTGAAAAACACGTCTGTCCCACACACCAAAGATCATTTGCAGACCTTGGCCTCCGCATGGGGAGGAGCTGAAGACGCCTTCGGCTGGTTTCTAAAGAAATCCAATACACTGAAGGTGAAGCCTCGGTGCTCAGATCCTGTCATCACTGCAGGGAAAGACTGGAACGGGAGTCCGGGATCAAACCTTCGCCTTTTACCTGTTTTTGTCTCGCAGTTGCCGGATCTCAGTGGTCTGCTGCAGCAGCTCCTTCTCCAGCTTGTTGGTGTACAAAGAGTTCTCCAGAAGCTGGATCTCAATCCGAGAGGTTTGATTCAGCACCTGAGGAGGGAGCAAGAGTCAGACAAGCCCGGAGGACCGGGCAGAGCCAGAACCCGCCCGCGGTCACCTTGGCCTCCACCACGTTGAGTTTCCGCGTCTGCTCCGCCGTGTGCGTCAGCAGGTTGGTTCCGATCTCCAGCATCGTGGCCGTTTGGTTGTGGACAACGTGAGACGGGATGTTGGCCACGCCTCTCCTCAGGTTCTTCTGGATGAAGTTCTCCAGCTGCAAGCAGGAAGTGAGGAGATTCAGCGGAGTCAGAGCGTGTGATGGACAGGACACTAAGATCCAACAATGTTCTCCTGCCACTACAGCAGAGAACAAACCAGATCTGTTTGGGTTTGATCAGGTTCATCTCTTTGGTTTAAACCCAACTTTTGGTTTCCTTCTTAGAAACTTAAGTCTGAAGAATCTAAACATAAGATTTTATTCAAGTGTCTGCATGAAACCCACAGCACAGCTCCTGCAGCGTTCCCCTGTTAGTTTTCAGATGTATCTGACATGCTGAGTACCTGATCAGACCGTTCTGAGGAAGAGGACCGGGTCCTGCTTCAGAAACCGGATCTGACCCCAATCTGCTCTGAGGAAGAGGAGGACTCCTGCAGGACTGCCACATTCTACTGTGAGTTTCAATCAAAGGGAAGATTTTCAAAAGTTTCTGGCTTTCAGTGAGAACCACGGTTCCATCAGAACAACAGAGGAACCAGGAAGATCCAAAGAGCAAGAAACCAGAGAAGACCGGACTCCTGTCAGGGGAACTCGGAACGATAAAGTTAGATCTGTAATCCTCACATTCAAGAGATTACAAATCTCACCAATCTGCTACAAGAATCTGCCACATGCATTTATGTAAATGAGAACTGGACTGAATGAGAACTGGTCTGAACAGGAACTGGTCTGAATGAGAACTGGTCTGAATGAGAACTGGTCTAAAAGAGAACTGGTCTGAATGAGAACTGATCTGAATGAGAACTGGTCTAAATGAAAACTGATCTGAATGAGAACTGGTCTAAATGAAAACTGGTCTGAATGAGAACTGATCTGAATGAGAACTGGTCTAAAAGAGAACTGGTCTGAATGAGAACTGGTCTGAATGAGAACTGGTCTAAATGAAAACTGGTCTGAATGAGAACTGGTCTAAATGAAAACTGGTCTGAATGAGAACTGATCTGAATGAGAACTGGTCTGAATGAGAACTGGTCTGAATGAGAACTGGTCTGAATGAAAACTGGTCTGAATGAGAACTGGTCTAAAAGAGAACTGGTCTAAAAGAGAACTGGTCTAAATGAGAACTGGTCTAAATGAGAACTGGTCTGAACAGGAACTGGTCTGAATGAGAACTGATCTGAATGAGAACTGGTCTAAAAGAGAACTGGTCTGAATGAGAACTGGTCTGAATGAGAACTGGTCTAAATGAAAACTGGTCTGAATGAGAACTGGTCTAAATGAAAACTGGTCTGAATGAGAACTGGTCTGAATGAGAACTGGTCTAAAAGAGAACTGGTCTAAATGAGAACTGGTCTAAATGAAAACTGGTCTGAATGAGAACTGGTCTAAATGAAAACTGGTCTGAATGAGAACTGGTCTAAATGAAAACTGGTCTGAATGAAAACTGGTCTGAATGAGAACTGGTCTGAACAGGAACTGGTCTGAATGAGAACTGGTCTTAATGAGAACTGGTCTAAATGAGAACTGGTCTGAAAGAGAACTGGTCTGAATGAGAACTGGTCTGAATGAGAACTGGTCTGAATGAGAACTGATCTGAAGGAGAACTGGTCTGAAAGAGAACTGGTCTGAATGAGAACTGATCTGAAGGAGAACTGGTCTGAATGAGAACTGGTCTGAATGAGAACTGGTCTAAATGAGAACTGGTCTAACTGGTCTGAATGAGAACTGGTCTAAGGCTGCATTTACACTGCAGGTCTTGATGCCCATATCCGATTTTCGGACTATATCTGATTGACGACCCGCTTACATCATCTTTTAAAAGTGACCCGTATCTGATTTTTGCATTTAGACGTAGACAGGAACAGGACGTTCTGAGGACTACGTAGCAGCATTTCCACCTTCCGCGGACCTCTTTCGGACTTTTGTGACTGCGGTTGTCATGGAGGCAACTCAGCGAGGAAGGAGGCGTTGCCTCGGGCGCTCTAGATTGGAGAGGAAAAAGGAGGGCTGCTCGGCTCTCTCTGAGTTTTGAATGAGGAAGTGTTTGGAGACGTTGTGCTGTACTAACAGTTTGATCCAAGTGTTGAACCTTTCCTGCGGGATGACTTCTCTTTTTCCGACCGTGGTCAGAAACGCACGGGAGATTGTCTTCAGGGCCGAAGGCGGATTCTCCTTCGGGGTTCACTTTCCCGTTCTGAACCCTCAGCCTCCAGAGTGGGTTAAGAAAGACTCCAAAACTTTTGGGGGAGACACATTATTTCTAATTTACGGTTCTTTAACACTCCCCCGCTCCGTGGTGACACCCCCTCTCCTCTCCTTACACACACTCAGCACGCGCGGTCGCCATCATACACGCCCACACTCCGCAACACAATCAAAGAAATAAACGGCTTCTAGCCTGTTCCATAGCAACGGTGTCCAGCTTGATTAATTACCGTTTGCGTCCCGACCGGGACCGGACCGGGAATAACAGCGGTTTCCGACTACAGTCTGAAGCCTGAGGCTGAAAGGTAACACGCTGACAACAACATCAGCGCACAAAAGCACCTTAATAAGTCATGTGATCTCAGTTGGTGTCTCCTGAGTTGACGTCACTGATGTACGACTCGCATTTCCTGGGGAATATCCGATTTGTCTGCTTACATGGCACACGCTAATGCACGTATCCGATTTATTTCCACATATGAATGAGGCCTGAATCCGATCTGAGAAAATCAGAATCCATGCGCTTTTGTCCTTTGGTCTTAATGAGAACTGGTCTAAACAGGAACTAGATTAAATATGAACTGGTCTAAACAGGAACAGGTTTCTGCATCATGAAGAAGGGTGGTGGGATGGGGGGGGGGGTCTATAAGACATTTATTACCCACTGAAAGAAGGAAAACAGCTAAAAGTCTCGTCTTCACTGAGACTGCTGAGACACACCTTTACACACACATTAACACAAACTCATAATCACACATAACAGTTACACAACAGCCCTTTCACCCACACTGACAGACACACACATATTTGCACACAAACACACACATATTTGCACACAGACACACACATAACTGACATTAGCAATCTTGGATTCAGCTGTTTGCGAAGAATTTCGGAAACATGGTGAAGGAACCCGAGGAAACGGACCGAACTCTAATTTATTTCAGTTTTTGAAAATGGACCATCTGGATTCCAGGTATGGAAAATAGCTAAACTAACAAATGTTTGTTATCTGACGTGTTTCTGCGTGACCTCTCCATGACCTCGATTGCATCCCGAATCAAAGAGTCAGATGAGGAGAAGCTACCCCCCACAGAGATGCAGACAGACAGACAATGTGAAGCTCATTTCATCCGATTTCATAAATCTGGCTTGTCAGGAGGCCCATGCAGACGTGGGTCGGCTCATTCCTGGGAACATCGGTCCATGCCAGCTCGTGCTGCCACCCTGTGACCCCCATCCTCCGACAAACAAACAATCCGTCCCTCCAGCCGCCCATTCCTGCATCCAGGATATCACTGAGAAGCACTGGCGGTCGATAAATATACTGCTGGACCAACAAACAGCCGGGTCCCTGTGGGACGGACCGTTACCGCTCAGGCAGAGTTCAGGCCGCTCCGCCCAGAGCGCGTTATCCGGCAGCGGTTCCCCAACGGACACGCATCCCTGTGAAACCTGCAGTCTGTTAGAATGCGTCTGCTTGATGCTCGTAACGTTCATGAAATGAAAGGTTTCCCCCCCTTGGCTGGGGTGTTAGTGTCTATGCTGACACCCCAGCCAACAGGAGGACAGAGCGGACGCTGAGTTCTCTCTTTAGCTTCTTTCTTTTTTTTTCTATAGTCATTTCTCTTTTAATTGTGTTTGTTTTGGTGTATTTTATCATGAGGGGCTTATTAAATTACTAGTTTGTTTTTGTGTACAGCACTGTTTTCTTTACATTAAAGGTGCTATAGGAATAAATGAATTTGAATTTATCATTAGTGTGCCATTGTGTTTAGTCTGCTTTATAGTTTAACAAGCTCCACTGAATCAGAGAACGATCTGACATGTGCAGATGGGTGTCGCACTGACCCTGACCCTTTTTCACGTTTGTCAAGAATCCGGGCTCAATGGACTGAACCCAACTTCCTGTTGAGACACACCTTTATACACATTCACACACACACACAAAAACTCATAAACACACATTTACTGACACAACAACCCTTTGAACCACACTGAGAGACTCACACACAAATATGCACATATTCACACACACACACACATGCACACACATGCACGTACACACAAACACATACACACGCACATATATATACATACACATATGCACGAACACACACACGTACACACACACATTCACACAGAGACATATACATGCACATATATGCACTTACACACACACATTCACACACACACACAGACATAAACATGCACATATATGCACTTACACACACACATTCACACACACACATTCACGCACACACACACACACACACATTCATGCAGACTTGTGAAAGACACAATCATTTCTGCACAGCTACAGACTCACACTGTCAGCATTAGGAGGGCTTGTTTCAGAGATGCTAACTCAAACCACATGTTGGGTTGCCCGTTATCTGGCCCTCTGGGTGACTTCAGAGGGGCTGGAGGGGGGGGGGCTGTCCCAATAATAAGACTGACGTACAGGCAAGAAGCAGTGATATCAATCTGGGATAACAAGTGTGTGCTGCTGGAGTGTGTGGATCCCAGCAGCACGTCTGCAGACAGCATGGGTTGGTGAAAGCGTTTGCATTACTCTTGTTCCAGCTTTGTGGAGGTTTCAGTCGTTTAGCTCAGCGTAAGCGACGCAGCGCCTCATGACCTTTTGACCTTTAAAGCCACATTCTTTTGCTGAGTCCATAAGATTTCCAGAAAATCTATTTTTTCGCTTCAACAGGGCCATCCAGTAGATCCTGAAGGACCTGTGCGTCTGGAACGAGAGGTAGGTTAGATTTTCAAAACAAAACAGGAAACCCCACACGAGACAACAGGACGCTTGACGAGACATGACAATGGCTTAGAGGGAACACAGGAAGTGGGTGAAAAGCTGCAGGAGGTCATAGACTGGAGGAACCGCCTCCATGATGCACCCGTACAGGGGGGCTGACCCTCACGGGTTCTGTGGGTTCTGGGTTGTCCGGGCCGTGCAGCGTCATAGAGGGGGGGGCCGGTGTGTCTTGCAGTTCCTTGGAGGCCATCATGAAAACGGAACGTACCATTTCTGTGAGCGTGGTAAGTGTATTCTTAAAAAGTATTCGTAAAGATTCGTAAACATCTGTCAGGACAGCTGGGACCCGACTGATGTCATCAACAGCCAGTGGGACAGGAACCAGAAACCTGCAGGTCAGCGACTGTCTGGGTCTGGAGTGGAACACCTTTGGTCCAAAACTCACACCTGAAGCTCTTTCCAGAGAACTTTAGACGAATGGGGAAAATATACCACCTTTTCATACATTTACTGGACACTAATGAGTGAGATATCATAAGAAATCATATACAGGGCAACAGAATATAAAGACAGCAGCACAGGAGATGATGGGATTTCTGGCTAAATAGATGAATTTGTTTCCTCCTCCAGTCTTTGTCCTAAAGCCTCAGGGACTTACTCAATCTGACCTCCCAAAGAAAGGGCCGCATGACCTGACGGGCTCCAGTCCGGGTGGCTTAATGATGTCAAATGTGTCCGGCTGCAGAGGAAGATGTAAAACATGCAGGGATGGGCCCAAAGGACCTCTGCTGGCAAACTTTAACAGGGAAGGGATTGCAGTGTACTCACACACATGCTGCCCTGACCCCTGAAACCAGGTCACGACCTTCAGAGGGCCGTCTGAACCTCCGTCACTGTCGTCCCAGCTAGAACTCGTGCAACCAGGCAGGAGTCTAAATGTGAAACCTACACGTCAGTTTACGATGACTGTGTGAGCGTCTTCAAGCCATACAGCTCAACCTTCTGCTTACGCAGCCACGCTTTATCTAGAAAAAATAGTTTAATCAAAGTAAGCAGACCACGTTGAGCAATGCTCCTGCAGGCTGCAGGCCCCTCATGTTATTGCAGCGTGTCTGTCAGAATTAAGGCAGCCAGATGTTTCAGCAAACAAAAAGGAGAATGTTTTTTCTCCGGCTCTTCCTCTGGAATGGATGTCCTCTCGCATGGTCCTTGACCTTTGCCCCCACTGTCTCATACATGAACCTTTCTTGAATTCCTTGGTTGCAAAGCACTCTAACCGTGACACATAACACTCAACTCTGCTTCAAGTAATATCTGAGATTTTTTCATGTTTCTATGAACCTCTGAGTGTATTTTCTTACGTTGGATGGGCTTTCTTGTCCTCGGCGTGACACCTGCTGAACGTCTGCCGCCCTCACACAGACGAGAACCCCTACAGGTCGTCCGGGTGGATTTCGCCTCCTAATTAAAGCTCTACAGCCATGTTCCTGCTTTCTTAAGAAGTCATGATGCAGAAAAGGAAGAAGATCCGATCAGGACCGGCCAGTGGAAAATAGTTTAAGAAAGTGAAAGATCTGATAAAGTTAGAAAAGAAAATCATGAAAAACTGAAGGTGACAGAAAATCCTAATGCTGCTGTCAGGACGGCATCACTAAAACCTGGAATAGAAACTTCCAGGAGATCCCAGTAAAAGCTGAACGCTGCATGTGGCTTAGAAGACAGATTCACAGATATATTTAGGAAAAATTCCGTTGATGACTCATAGTTTATGTCAACAGATGCATTTAAATTCTAAAATCTCCTCATGTCATTCCTTAAAATGAAAAAAACATTGAAATTTGATTGAAATTTAAAATTTTTTTTGTTTTTTAAGTCTCATCTCATTTCAAGAACGTTATACATAAAAGTTATTTATGTGTTTTTTAGAAGTGGGATCTTTAAACTACAACTACTGACGCAGGTACACTTCACCATTAGATCCACCTTGCTGGTACCGGGTTGGACCCCTTTAACCTTCAGAACCGCCTTAATCCTTGGTGTCATTGATCCCACACGGTTCTGGAAACATTCCTCAGAGACTTTGGTCCATGTTGTCATGACAGCATCAGTTTCTGCAGATTTGTCTGCTGAACATCCATGATGCTGGTCTCCCGTTCCACCACATCCCAAAGGTTCTCTATTGGGTTCTGGTGACTGAGGAGAACGTTTGAGTCCAGAGAACTCATTGTCATGTTCTAGAAACCAGTCTGAGATGATTCCAGCTTGATGACATGGAGCCTATCCCCCACACCATGACACCACCACCACCTGCCTGAACCGTTGATACGAGGTAGGATGGATCCATGCTTCCATGTGGTTGAGATTCTGACCCAACCATCTGAATGTGGCAGCAGGAATGGAGACTCATCAGACCAGACAAGGTTCTTCCATCTTTTTGGTGAGTCTGTGTGAATTGTAGCCTCAGTTTCCTGTTCTTAGCTGACAGCAGTGGTACCCGGTGTGGTCTTCTGCTGAACGACGCCTTCAGGTGATTACATCATCTCTGCGGTTCTGTTACCCTTCGGGTGAGCTTCTCCCTCCATCAGCAGCAGCCTGCTGACTTTGGCAGGAGTCCCCCTTTGAGGATGCAGTAAATCTGGGATTAGGTCTCAAATGTTCTCTGAGCCTCTGAACAGATTTTAATAAATGTCTGGCTCCACATGGGACTCGCCGCCGTGTTTTATTTCCCGTGAATGCTGACTTAACGGTTCCTCTGTGACATAAAATCCTGAAACTTTTTTCTCCTTTTGCTTCAAACCTGCAGAACATTTTCTGTCGGCAGCAGCTGTCCAAAGAGGTGAAGCATTTATTTCAACTTAATCTCTTTTCAGTTTCCTGAAATTTCCCTAAATCATAATTTTGTTCTTCAGCCGTCTCAAACAAACCCTATTTTTCTTTTCCCCATCAATATCTTCTTTTTTAGTTATATGATAGATTAATTTGAGCTTCAATAACCTAAAAAACGAATATGAGTGAATGTTGGCGTCTGTAAAAAGCCTTGAAACTCCCGCAGAGGGACCGCCTGTCAGCCGCCGTTATGACGAGCGCTCCTGCACGTGTGCATGTTGGGATTTTAAGTGTTAAACGTTCGTTGAAGTTTTGTGTTAAATATTCACTCCAAGTCCTAACCGGACTCACCGTGGGTCTACTGAGCTTTCAGCCAATGATTTTCCACGCTGTCCCATAATTCCCTCCGACTGCGTGTCTATGCTGATTTCCATCACTTCTTATCTGCAGTGAAGCAGACCTGAGTCCATTTTTATAATGTTAAAGTTCCAGATTTCTTTTCAGAAACACGAGAGGCAGCGCAGACGCATACACAGATGCAGACGCAGACACAGATGCAGACGCAGACGCAGACACAGATGCAGACGCAGACACAGATGCAGACGGAGACACAGATGCAGACGCAGACACAGATGCAGACGCAGACACAGTGTCAGACGCAGACGCAGACACAGATGCAGACGCAGACACAGACACAGATGCAGACGCAGACACAGATGCAGACGCAGGTTTAACTCTGTGTTTTTTAAGAATCCTTCGTTTCTGTTGATGGAAAAGTTGAACCGGTGATGAGATGGGAAACCAGTGAAGCCCTGAAAACACTGCACACACACACAACAGTTCCTGCTGATAAGAAAAACTCTACAAACATTTGAAAATGACTCAACCTTTCAGTTTTCACCTGAAGACCACCTGGACTGTGAATCTGCATAAACTGAGCTGAGACGACGACAGTCACAAAGAAATGAGGGAACCAAAGAGCTGAAGGAGGCCGAACGTTTGTGTTCAGGTTTTTCATCAGTGTCACACGTGAAAGGAGGGAAACTATCTCAAACCAACAATTTTTTCCTTTTGAAAATGTTTTTTCAAAGTGTGAAACATTTTTAAATTGGAACAAAAACATGTGGTTTACATATTTTTGACTTGAGATGCCTAAACATGCACAAACCAGCAACCGTCTGAACCCTAAAGGGCTCAACAAGAGAGGCTCAACAAAGCATCAGGATCCAACCTGAAGATCAATGTGGGAGCAGAGCGTCCACATGAACGCCACTCAGAGACGCTCTGAACAGGTCATGTGACCTGGAGCTTCCTGCACATCCTGACGTAGAACCCGTGGAGGTCCAATAACACGTCCAGACCCTCGTATTTGATGCTGGGGTCCATAAATGGGGGCTGAAACATTAGGATGGAGTAGAAAAGGTTTGCTTCTGTTACAGATTTCACAACGTTCCAAACGTTTTAGCATCAGTGTGGAGGTTTTTCTGGACAACCGTCAACAGAAACCAAACAACAAACTCAATTCTCTCTTTGTTTTTAAATGTGCTTTGGCTTTTGCAGGATTTAATCATTTCTGAGGCTGTGGTGCAGAGGTAGACAAACTCAAAAAGTCACAGGTTTGAATCCTGCTCTCCATGTGTCAAAGTCTCCTTGGGAAAGACAGTGAAGCCCACATTGGTCCTGGTGGTCCGGTTTACACCGTGGGCTTTGATGATGGTGGAAAGGTGCTCCACACGTGTTACCACAGTCACAGCTACAACATGTGATCATTAAAACTCATCAGGAACTTTCAAACTGATGGAAAAGGCTCATATTCTCTAACGGTATAGATATATTACCTTCTTAGAGATGAAATAATTCTAATCAAACAGACCAAAGACCCCACAGAAGAGAGGGACGGACAACCCTCCTGACATTAAACAAATGATCCTCACTGTCTTATTTTTGCAGATGATATTTTCTTTGATGTTCTCCTGGATGCCAAAAAGAACACAGACGCACAGAAAAAGGAGAAAGGCTGCTTCCACCAAGAACAGAATGAATTCATTCATTTCATCCTAAATCATCTTATAAACATATGAGACTTTTAAAGACTAACAGCAGAGCCGTGAAGTGTGACGACTTGATTCATGACCTTTTATCAGAGGAAACAAAAAGCAGGAGCTCAAATGAAGATACCCCCCCCCCCCCCCCCATTAATGCTGCCAACACTGTCCTGCCCTGTAAACGGGTCAATGATCCTCTATGGATCACAGCAATAAATGAAAAAAGGAAGGATTTGTTCTAAACGTGCACTTATTCTTCATCCAGCCAGCATGATGCAGCGACTCCAGCTGCAGGATGACGACACAGATGACAGGAGCGGGAACGCAAACGCGTGGAGGGAAAAGCTTCCTGATTTGGTTTAATTCAGCCGATCGGAGCTTGAATTTCTGTCTGAACCAATCCTCTGCTGATGCTAACAGAAATACTGAACTCTGATGACCTGCACACTGTGTGTGTGTGAGTGTGTGTGTGTGTGTGTGTGGGTGTGTCTGTGTGTGGGTGTGTGTCTGTGTGTGTTTGCCAATGTGCCGGGTCATCACTGCACCCCCACAAGTGAGCCTCAACGAACATCTCAATCATCTAAAGTCCAATCAGGACCAGATGGGCTGAATCAACACTTGTGTCAGTGTGCATGTGTGTGTGTGTGTGTGTGTGTGTGGGGGGGGGGGGGGGTCAGTGTGTGTGTCACTGTGCATGTGTGTACAGCTGAGTGTTTGCGCGGTTCCGCAGGTGTACATGTGTCTTGAGTGTCATCTTCATCACTAGACAGTATCAGGTCCATGCAAAGACAGGATGGGGGGGTTGGACATGGCCCCCACAGTCTGCATCTCGTCCTGTCGGGTTCTGTCTGGTTCTGTCTGGTTCTGTCTGGTTCTGTCGGGTTCTGTCTGGTTCTGCAGGATGGAGGTCAATGCTGTTGTTCAAAATCTGGTTTCAGAGCCGCTAAAAGAAAACAAACCTGGAAAATAGTTTGACTGGAAGAAATCTCAGACTGCAAGGAAAGTGAAAGGAAAATAAATCCAAAGCAAGTTGATGTTTCTGTGTGGAAAAGTCCACAGCGGTGGAGAAGTGTGAAGAAAAGACGTCCATGTCTGCTCTGAAGACACGTCTTCTGCAGATCCATATCTCTGTCCATTAACAATAAACTCAAGCAGTGTTTTAATATTAAAGACAGCTTTTCCACCGTCAGCATTTCTGAGCAGACGGAGCTGAATGGAGGTCGGCTCTGGTCTGGATGTTAGCTCAGCGACTCAGAAGGTTGTAGATGTTCAGGTTCTCTGTGGACTGGAGGACTGGAGGTCTGGAGTTCTTGAGGACTGGAGGACTGGAGGACTGGAGGTCTGGAGGTCTGGAGGACTGGAGGTCTGGAGGTCTGGAGGTCTGGAGGTCTGGAGGACTGGAGGTCTGGAGGTCTGGAGGTCTGGAGGTCTGGAGGTCTGGAGGACTGGAGGTCTGGAGGTCTGGAGGTCTGGAGGTCTGGAGGTCTGGAGATCTGGAGGTCTGGAGGACTGGAGGTCTGGAGGTCTGGAGGTCTGGAGGACTGGAGGTCTGGAGGTCTGGAGGTCTGGAGGTCTGGAGGTCTGGAGGTCTGGAGATCTGGAGGTCTGGAGGACTGGAGGACTGGAGGACTGGAGGACTGGAGGACTGGAGGTCTGGAGGACTGGAGGTCTGGAGGTCTGGAGGACTGGAGGTCTGGAGGTCTGGAGGTCTGGAGGTCTGGAGATCTGGAGGTCTGGAGGACTGGAGGACTGGAGGACTGGAGGACTGGAGGTCTGGAGGTCTGGAGGACTGGAGGACTGGAGGACTGGAGGTCTGGAGGTCTGGAGGTCTGGAGGACTGGAGGTCTGGAGGTCTGGAGGTCTGGATTTCTGGAGGTCTGGAGGTCTGGAGATCTGGAGGTCTGGAGGACTGGAGGACTGGAGGACTGGAGGACTGGAGGTCTGGAGGACTGGAGGTCTGGAGGTCTGGAGGACTGGAGGTCTGGAGGTCTGGAGATCTGGAGGTCTGGAGGACTGGAGGACTGGAGGACTGGAGGACTGGAGGTCTGGAGGTCTGGAGGACTGGAGGTCTGGAGGACTGGAGGTCTGGAGGTCTGGATTTCTGGAGGTCTGGAGGTCTGGAGGACTGGAGGACTGGAGGTCTGGATTTCTGGAGGTCTGGAGGACTGGAGGACTGGAGGACTGGAGGTCTGGATTTCTGGAGGTCTGGAGGTCTGGAGGTCTGGAGGACTGGAGGACTTGTTATCAGCTGCTGAGACTGTCCTCCTGGTTCTCCTGCTCAGTGGTAAAAGACAAAGTCTGAACGAGCTTGAAGCTGACGACCAAAAGTCTGTAAGGACCCTTAAGGAGAGAAAATATTCACCATCTAGTTCTGTCCCCCAGATTTAGTAAGTGGGCTCTTCCAGGCCCTTCAGCCTGAAGGGGGATCGCTCCCCCCAGGAGACCAGCAGGAGAGCTCAAAATGGGCCGGTCCAATGGGGTCTGGGTGTCAGTAGAAGGCGGGCCCAACTTGGCTTTTGGGACAGTTTTATTCAGAAAACAAATAGTGGATTCTGCAACTGAGGAAGCTTTGGTCTAGACTCCAGACCATCCGTCAGAGAGTCACAGCGGACTGTGGAGCTGGCAGGACCACAAAAGTCAAAGCTCACCTCGTTTCTCATTTTCACTCTGCAGCCAAAGAAAACCTCCTCAGTCTGTCTCTGTTCTTCAGGAACCAATTGACCAACAAGCTTTGGATCCAGTTTGTCATGTGTCCTTCTGGTTTGATCTAGAGTCCAGCTCACGATCGTGAACTTCCAACGAGTAGAGTAACGTTGGCACAAAGCTTGGGACAGGAGCTAAAAAAGAGCTGTTTTAAACTGCAGCTGACCTGTGATGTTCTCCTTCACACCAGCGTAAACATGACCGTGGAGTTAGATAGCAAAGCAGACTGTGTGGATGCACACTGCTAATCCCACTCAGCCATCCTCCTGACCAACGCTCAGCTGACAGAGGCAAACGTTGGCCTGAAGGTCTTTTCTACTGACTTCCATTTGTCTGATTAGGATCAAGATTTAGCTTTTTCACTACCTGCTGTCATTGTTCCACCACTGAAGGACAGATGAGCCCCCCCCCCCCCCCCCCCCACAAGAACAATTAAATCGGAAGGTTCGAGCCCCTCGGTGGCCGCTGCACTTGGCCACGCGCCATCATGAGTGTGTGTGTGTGTGTACTCATACATCTACCCCTGTGAGGACAAATTTATGATTTTACAAGTTCCAGCTGTTCCAACACAGCAGGCATGTTTATGTTTATCCTCAGATGTAGAACAGAAGCTGCAGCATATGTTCCAAAAGGAAAATAACCACTTTTATGACCAAAAACCCATCAGAGAGCTGCCGGCTGCAGAACTCGCTCTGCAAAGAGCAAAAACTCGTCCCAGCTGTTCAGGTTCTGACTTTACAGTTTAACCTCTGTGGCACATTTCTGGAGAACCTGGAGAACAGATGAGTTCCACACAGAAAGCAGAGCAGTGAGCCTGATCCTCATGAAGATCAGCGTGTCCACATGTTTTAGTCCAACACCTGATGTATTTTGGAGAAAGTACAAACAAAAGCAGCAACTTTCAACCTTCCTGCTGCTTCCAAACTTCAGCTGCTTCAGCTTCTCAAACTTGGCTTTTTCCAACGATTGGTGTTGGTTTTGCTGATGTTGACATGTCTGCAAACCAGACGACAACAAGCTGCAGCGCTCCATTTGTACTCAGGGAGGAGGAGACAGGGGTTGCCATGGAAACAGGTCCAATGGGACCTTGGGTTCCCTCATGTTGTTTACCTACGTGGGTTCCAGCTCCGGATCAACGCCATGGCGGGACACTAGTCGTGCTCAGCAGTTGGCAGAGATTTAGACCTAATTCATCACAGGTTTAATGCGGAAAGTGATCCAACCAATCACGACCCGGATAACGTCCAACCATGAAAACCCTGACTTTTGTCCATTTATCAGGTCTTAACTCGTAACCTGGACCGTATGTAAATATTTTGGTCTTGATTTTCATTCCTCAATCCTCAGAAACTGTCAGAGATGAATAATTCCTTCTTTTTCACTGCTAGCATGACACAGATGCTGCCAGGAGGCGTGTCATGAAATGACTGATGACACACGAAACAGGAGAAAACCAAAGGAACCTGAAGATGAGTCTGTTGTTGTCCTTCAAACGCAGCTTTGCTGATTTTAGGTGACACACTAACATTTTGTGAGGTTTGCTTTGGATCTCCTTTGTGTCTTCAGACGTGGACAAACAAAGCCAGCGTCTCATTGTGCGATTGTCATTACTGTGTAGCTGAAATGTGTGTGTTTCTGTACGACACGGAGAGCAGAGAGTTTCTGGGAAACTCTGTGTGGCTCTGAGCCAGAAGTCTCTAGAAATCTCTGTTGACCCCCCCATCCCCAAACCTCTGCTGTTCCTCCCCCCCAGCATCTTTCTGAAGCTTCACTAAACTACCTGCTTTCATGTTTTTGTCTCCATCGCCAGCAAATGATTTTACTCCGTTTCCTTCTCCGTCCTCCCCCTTCAACCCCCCCCCCCCTCTTTGTTTCTTTAAGTCTGTCAACTTCCATGGCAACTGCAACCTCCAGAGACAAACGGCTCTTTAAGATGGGATTTGGAAACAAAATGAGAAATCATTCACTCCTGTTCTCTCAGTCTATCACACACACACACACATGCACACTCACGCACATGCACACCAACACACACATGCACACTCACGCACATGCACACCAACACACACATACACACTCACGCACATGCACACCAACACACATGCACACACACACACACACACACACACACACATGAGCTTTGGAGGAGTGCTCCATCCATCCCTGATGAAAGTCTGTCTCCTCACTAACATACAGTATCTGTTGGCCTTTTGAACAGCAGATAAATCTCACTGAAGCTCTTTTCCAGCAGCTTCCCCCGTTAGTCACCCGCTGTGCTTTTCGAGTCGGACTCGGGTCTCGATCGTGACACACTGAGTGGATATTGGACTGAGCAGTCTGCCATCCTGTGAATCATATCCTCCAGACCACTACCATAAACGGTTGTAATTTCCGAGTTTACTTTGGTCCTGAAAGGAAAGAGCGTCTTTCTGCAGAAGCGACTCGCTCATTTTCAAATGATGCCATCATCAAACGCTTCAGTCACTGCAGATGTGACATGTCTTTGTCCTCTTCTGCATGACAGTAGGTCCGCTGCTGATCTAGTTTAAGCTCCAGCTCTGTGTAAAAAACAAAAAGTGGTGCAATTCCCCACAAATAATCAAATCCAAACCAACATCAACACGGGGAGCATGGAAGCAAACCACCAGAATCCAGCAGAACCGTCTGCTTTTGGACAGGTTTGACCGTTTTCCTCGCAGACAGCCCATGTCCACCCGTAAGGACAGCTGGGACAGGCTGCAGGACAGGTCCCAGCCGGCCCACATCATTATTTGGTTCAGGGTCTTTATCCACTGAGTTCAGCAGATACTAAACATTAGATCCAAGCCCGACGGGCCCCTTTAAACGTCAGCTTTGACCTTCAGAGTCCTGATCCAAAGTGCTTTGTAGTCTTCTTTTGTCTAAATGACTCTAGGTTGGTTGAAGCGTCCCGTACTTCAGTCGGCGGTTCGAGTTCAGGGGCACACCTCTGCAAGCAGGCCGAGCGCTCTGCACACAAGAACAGTACCAAACTACAGAACTTTGGTGTCAGCTGTTCAAATCGTGTTCTGGTCCAAATGTTCAAACCAAAATCCACAAACAGAAGGAGTCATCGAAAAGCGTGTAGAGCCGAAGAACAGAAACAAAATGTAATAGTTTAAAACTTTAAAATGATGTTTTACTGTCAACATTTGAGCTTAAAACAAGAATCCAGCAGTGAAAACACCGCTGTTTCTCTGAAGAACAGAAATCGAACGATTACCAAGTCGTGTTGCTGAACAATCTGGATAAAGTTGGCATTTTAATCTCAAGGCCATAAGCTTTTAAATCCTGTTTATTTTTACATGTTTGACCTGGAATACAGTTAAAAAGATGCCAGACCTGGAGGCAGAGGAAAGGTTTCTGCACATCAGACCACACATTACTGACTGATGACATTGTCATATGCCGACGTCCAGCTTTGCCAGATTTCCTTTTTGGGGCTCCGAAAAGAAAAACATCAAACCATCCGCTGAGATCAGAATCCCGACGTCTCTCAGTATTTCATTTGATTGTGAGAACATGTTTTACGTCCATCTTTATGATATTTTAAACAAAATCCTGTAAATCCCGTTGACAGCTGTACATATAATCTTGTGAGGTCCTAAACATTTCATAACCACTCAGAGCCAAACTGATGTGTGTGAAACATTTGGGGAAGAAAAGACGTTATCCGAGTATCACGAAGGGCCGTAAAACTCACTCGTCAAATTCTCTGCTGCAACAACAGCTGCTTTCGAAACAGTTGGAGCCCGTCTGGGGATTTAGCCTTTACACCAGACAGCAGGCAGATGTTCATCCACTCTGGAAGTGAAACTGCATCAATGCATCCAATAGTGCAGCAATGATGTGGTAGAGACTCCCACCAGGGCTTTCAGGGAACCGCCTCCCCTGAGAAAAGAAAGGGGATTTCTGACCAGATTCATTCACAACCATCCAGAATAGGACAGATTCAAACCCCTAACCACCGGTGACAGATGCTCTCCAGCATCTTCTTCTCATCAACAGAAGGACTGAACATCTGCAGAGATGTGAGTGAATGCTTAGAACAACTGTCTAATACCAAACACTGCAGTTCCCTAAAAGGCCACTGGAGGCTGGTTCCAAACGGGAGCAATGTATTCATTGGCTACTATGTAGGGTCTGCATGCTGCAAACTTTTAAGTGTATTCTAATGTTCATCATAAACATCCCCAAAGTGGTATTTTGATCCATTCATGCATTTCCAACTATTCCTCTAAAAACCTGCTCTCTGAGCACCGGCCCCTCCCAACCCACAAAAACAAACTGGTCCTCTCATTGTGATGTCACAAAGTGAGGAACCGCTTCTTCCAGAGTCTGCCCTGCCAGCTCCGCCCCCAGGCTAACAGACACGCCCACTTTCTCCGTGGAGCTAGCGGTGATGGGCTAACAGGTTTCTTTGTAAATGCAGAACATGAACGTCCCTCTTTGCAAAAGTTCAGATGATGTTTGTTTTGTGGGAGAAACGCCGACTATAGGCCAAAAAAGTCCTCATCCTGTTTCCTCTCCAGTGTTTGTTGATCTGCTTTGAGAAAAAATGTCTGACTTCGAGAGTCGTGGTCACTCTCAATGGGGGGTGGGGGGGTTCAAACGTGACCTTGGGCGTGGGGCTTTCCTGTGATGCCATCCTATGCATAAAGATAAAAAATGTCACTTCAAACAAAATGATTCCACCTCAAAGGTCAAGTTCCTGATGACTCTGCCCTGATGGACTCCCCCATGCATCCCCCCTGCTCCCCCCACAGCGGACCGGTCCATATGGAACGTATGTGTTGATGACAAGTTCAGCTTTGTTCTAGTTGACAGACAGGACTTATTGACCAATCAGAGCTGAGCGCAGTAACCTGATCTGATCTGAGATGCTGTCTTTGTTCTGGCTTTTATTACTTTGAAGCATTTTGTTTCTTTCCTGTTTACTCCTCAGATGTTGGTGGTCTTTATGAAGAAAGCGCTTTGTTTGCTTTGCGATGTGAGCGGATAACATTCCTGACTCGTCACCTGGTGGTCGGATGCTGATAGCATCAGACAATAAATCAGCCATCGGAAGGCTTGTAGGTTTCTAAAAAAGCTCATTAAGTCTGGAGGAAGGAAGCTGAGGCAAACATTCAAGAGCTTCATGAAGTTGAAATGCGGAGCTGAACTGAAGTCTGGGTCCATCCAGGAGAGAGAGGAAAGAAGACCTAATGAGTTTCTGGACCAGCTATACGACCGTTTTCATTTGGATGCATCAGCTCCACTTCAGAGTTGGATGAGAAGAAAGACGAAAAGCCAGGAAGCTCTTTGACTCTGCACTCATTAAAACATGCAAAAGCCAGTAAACCATCGACACGGATGTGTTTCTGTGATTTCACAGCCTGCAGAGCTGTGGCCTGAACATCTGACACTGATGTCCAGACAGCCCCCCCTCCAGGGAAGCTCACACACACACCAATGTTTGTTTCCCCTCAAATCAACAAACGGAGCATCCAGCACTCGGCATTCTGCATCCAGACCGGCTGTAAACACTTCCTTTCACTTGTTTGGAGCGACCCTGAGGAAAATCATTCCTCCTCACAACACTTTATATTCCATTCTCCTAAATTGTAATTTCACGGAGGTGCGGGGTTAAGGCTACAGCTGATTGCGCCAGCAGATTCCAGCCCGTTCATTATGTGTTATCAGGGAGTCGGACTGAGCCTGAAGTGGAGTTTCTGTTTTCTTTGCAATTCAAAGAGGCTGGCTTCCCCCGAACCGGGCCTGAGTGCTTTGACCCGACAGCTCCGAGGAGAGAGCAGCAGCGGGCCAAAAGGAAGGGCTGCTCTGCAGCTCGCAGTCACCAAGCCGCCGCTGCAGCGGGTTGGAGGAAAACATGAGGTAATGTTAGTTCAGCATCTCTGATTCAAGCTGAACGGCCTGATTGACTGGAACAAACACACAGAAAGGACTCTGACAAGCTGAACATGAAGCTTTTCTGTTTGGATGCTTCTCTAAATGTGAGTGACGAGACTCATTTATGCTTCAAGTTAAACGTTTTTAGGACATTTTTCAATCATGAACTCAAAAAAAAAGCATGGTTAAGCCAAAAGAACAAAGTCAAAATGTAAAACTGAACTAAAAATCTACAAGTCATTTTAATAAATGAGGGGGAGGATGAAATAAACTGAACAGTCACTGCAAAAAGTAAAAGAGGAGAAAAATGATCTTATCAATAAAAGTTTTTCAAAAGCAAAACGGTCTCAGTCTAAGAAAATAAAATTCTTAAAATAAGAATTCTTGGTAAAACTATTTTCTAACCCACTTTTTTTTTGCTTATTCAGGGGAAATCTGCCAATGTAATGTGATTTCCAAAGGGGCTGTTTAAATGACATGTTGGTGCAAATGTTCTAGAAGAGGAGCCGATCCTGAGCAGGTTTCCATGAGAAACGTGAGAACTGTTGTGTTCCAGTAAAGGTTGCATCAGTGTGGATCAGCTGTGCGTTCGTTTCTTCTGCAGAGATGCCGTCTCAGCGGGAAGCCCGCGTCCTGCCGTCTGCTTGTTTGGGATGCTTTACGGGGCTTTGGGTTTGAATTCTAAAAACAAACACGGGATAAGTGAGGAGCTTCAGCCTCAGTGTTCTGATTCCTCAAGGAGAACTTGTAAATGAGCAGCAGACTGCTGTGCAGGAAAGCCTGATGACCAGAGAGCGTTTAGCATGTCCACACACTGCTGCTGCGCTTCATTTCCAGAGACATCAACATCCTGGAGAGTGGGAGGACCTCCGCCCCATGACGAGCCGAAACGGGGATTTGGCCTGAGAATCCAAAGTAACGCAAGTGATTGACAGCTGGAAGTCAAGTGATGTGAACCAAATGAGTTCAAACGGAGGCCGCTCTGACCGAGCCCACGTTCTGAACCTGAACCTGCAACCCGGGACAAATGGACGAAACCGGTTCCATGGAGAGACCAAGCCACAGTTTTTCCTTCAAGCTCTTCAAACATCTGAGAATCCAAACCCCAACCTGATCTGCTGAGCAAACAGCAGGAATAAATGTAGAATCATCACAGAACATGAAACACAGATATTTAAGGCACACATGAAAGGAAAACAAACCAACAAATCCTGGCTTTGCAATGTTCCACCTTTGAGAAGGAACTATTGTGAAAATCTGCATCTCCTGAAGCTTCATCCTTCTTCCAGAACAACCGGAAATGAACGTCACATTCTTTGTTTATGAAGATTTGACATTTGTGCTCAAGTCAGATTCTGCGCTTGGACTCCAATAAATAAACAGTCTTTTTATAGATTTCCAATTCCTCATCAAGTCATTTGACATTCTTTACATATTTGACAGCCTGCAGCTCAGTCTGGAGCTTTTCTTCCCCAAGCAGGGAGCAGTGGGGATGAACGCTTCATCTGCCAGTCACACCTCTTCCTCTGCTGCTGCGGCATGGAAATGACCACAGAAAAGAAACTTCCAGAAAAAGTAGGTAATTGGATGTGAGTGGGCGGGGACGGGTGCAGCGCTTCTGTGAAGTGTTTGCGGCGCGGTAAACACACGCCCCAGTCTGACGATTTCACTGATTGTAGCTGCAGACGTCAGTTTCAGTCGATGGGAGGAAGAAACAGCCGTTTAGGCCATTACCTGTCTGTCATTCTGGAGGCTAGAGGTTCAAATCCCAGCCTAAACTGTCATAGTTGGTGGAAAAAACATTTAACTCCACACGGCTCTAATGTGACAAACACAACCTGCGTGGGGTTTTGGAGAAAAGCGTCTGCTAAATGCGCTGTAATCTATTACATGAAGGCAGTAAAACAACAGCACACGGTTCTGCTAATTACTCACAAGCTCTCAATGATCTGCTGGACAAACATGAGGCCTTCCAAACACATTTAGGAGTGAGGCTTGTGCTCCATCTCTGCTAGAAAGAACGTTTTCTTTGGATCCGAGCGGTGAGGACATTTTAAAGGCAGTGATTGTTGATCAGCCAGCCCCCTGGAGTAAAGCAGTGTAATGGCAGAATAATGGTTTTCGCCGTCTGTTTGGATGGTTGTGTGATTAGGAGTGAGTAGCTGGCACTGCTATCATGTTTGTGTGTTCTCTGAGTGCCATGGTGGGGGGGGGGGGGTTCAGGCATCAGACCGGCCAAACGCCACACTCAGCTGTGAGACATCTCATCTGCAACATCTCTGCAACCACCAGCGTTCCGTTCATAGCCTGGCTTTTCCCCCACGTCCAATGAAACCCGGAGGCCACGGCACAGAACCGCATGGTCACGGCGGCACGTCAGCATCCGTTTGAACTCTTTGGCGTGGAAGGGGAACGAGAACTTTACCAACAAGATCTTCTCAGCTCTTTCTTTGGGTTTCATTCCTGATCCACGGTGATGGAATAATGCACATAAGTTATCTCCTGTTTTCTTTTATGCGTTACCTAGCAACACAACGTAATAGAATCAGTTCCTACAGTATAATGTAATATAATCGTTTGTTTCACAGGAAGCTGAAGCACCTGCATGAGAGACTATGTGGGAAGACGGACATGTTGGAATGAATTCATGCTTTCTGATAGCTGTGATTGTATCTGTTCCCTTAGAGCTCAGTGCACATGTACATCAGGAAACACCCAAAAAACGGCATTAAAGAGGAGGCGACAGATTGTGCTCCAGAGCGGAGACGGATGGAGGCTGGGTCCCTTCTCTGTTCACTGTCCTCGTGACGGTACCTTCAGTCTGTTGTCTTTGTTTCCTTGTGTTGTTATCTCGGATGTTGCGGGTTGTTTTAACCCAACAAACGGTTGCAGTCAGAACAGCTACAAAAAGAGGTTTGTCAGTAACTCCCTCCCATGGAAAGGATCTATGCTGCACTCGTTTTTTTGGCCTGTAGTTGGACAGATAAACTTTTTTACATTGATCTAACTTAATTATTTTGTTTTTTTGATCTAACTTAATTATTTAGTTTGGTGAAAGTAAATCATTTTTTTAAGTTCATTCAACTGAAAAATAACACGTAGTTGTCTGACATGTTATTTTACTTTCAATCAACTTCATTCAATGAAGTTGGTGTAACTTTGGTGAGAAGCTGTCAATGTGTCATGACAACATAACGTGAGGCAGCGCAAGGAATTGTGGGATACCGTTTTCTTTGCCTGTCTGGGCAGATTGGGGTTTCAGTGTGAGTTTTTGTCCATGTGTTTTGCTGTTTTATTCTGTTTTAACTATTTAAACTGTTGTGTTTATTTCTTTCTGCACCATGAGTTAGAGTGTTTGTGCGGAAAGACGGTTTGTCCAAATATTAAAGACAGCGACCACAACACATGAACTCCTGCCTTGTAATGAGAGACATTGCTGGGTTCCTCATGTCTTTGACTTGGTAATTACAAAGCCTGTTGGTTGAAACTTCAGAAGAATGTGTCAATTTAAGTTAGATAAGTTAGATCAAATTAAATGAAGACATTAATTAATAAATTAGATGAAATTAAATCAGATTAAATTGAGTTGGATAGACTGAAAAAATGAAGTTGAATAAACTTAATTCAATTACGTCTTACCATTTGCAGTGATTGGCTAACGTTGGATCAGTTTTTTCCTTTCAGAGTGCGGTTCCTCTTTGGCTGTGATCCACACTTGAACCTTAACGTGTTTTCTTCGTTGGCTAGAACTAAGAACTGCACTTCTGATCCAAACAGCATCACGTTGGTGTCGGTTGGCCTCGTTTCCATGTAAACAGAGCTGAAACTAACGAGACGTTCTTAAAACCAGACACACCCAGACAACCTCAGAAAGCTGCACCAACGTCACCAAACTCCAAGAATGTCTTCACCTGATGGTCAGGGAGGTTTTGGCCCCGGAACAAGTCCACGTCCAGAGAATGATTGTTCCCCTGATCTCCTCCAGGATGTCATCACACAAATCAAAAATGTCGGTAACTAAATTCTGGAGCTGGAAAAAGTTCTAACTACTACATTAAAAATTGGCAGAGTGCGTTCATTATTGAAATGTTTGTTTTGATTAAAACAAAGTGTCCTGTTTCTGAGTGCAGGTCATCACGTCTGCAATCAGTCAATCAATGTTCAGAGCGGTTCAATGCAAACCTCATGTCGAGCTCCAGCTCTGCAGAAAAGCCCTGCAGGTTCAGTTCTGGAGGTCGCTGGGATCCAGAGTGATGGTCTGAGGTTCTCTGCAGTCCAGCACAGAACCGCCAGTCTGTCTTCAAAACAGATTCAGGTATTTTTATACACTCTCAAAATCCAAATCTACTTTAAGATTCAGGATCCTGAGAAAAGACCCAGTTTTTACCTGCATGAGGACAAACGACGTTTGCATTTTTCAGGACTAAAGGAGATCATTTGGGAGAACGCACACTTCTGATGTCCGCTCAAGCTAAGTCTTTTCACGGAGGATGAAACCTTCTCGTTAATGATGGAGGATGTGCCCGACGGTGGGAGAAAAGCAGGGAGGATTCTGGGCTTTCAGAAAAGGAAAAATAGTCTCAGTCCCAGGCAGCTGTCCTCACAGGTGGACACGGCCGTCTGCAGGTGAGAAATGGTCAAACCTGTACGGCTCACACAGGTGACCTGCATGAAATATCACCGTGGTGGACGCTCGGTGACCCCGTAGAGAGAAAAATTTCATTTTTTTCTACGTTCATGGTGCGGGCGACAGGTCATAGAGAACACTTCTACAACACATGAGGGGGAGTCAGGGGGAGTCAGGGGGACGTAGGTGATGCAGCCAGAAAACGAGTTAGAGGAGCTGCAAACAAGGAGCAACAGGTTGGAGGTCGGATGGGATTCTTGTTTTTATGGTGTTGTCAATGAATGTTGCACTGTGACACCGGGCTCTCCGGGTGAACCTGGGAACCAAAGCAACACGTCCTAACCTCAGTCATAAAGCTTGGTTCTGATTATTCCAGAGTTCTGATGGGCTTGACTGTAAACAGAATCTTTTGTGACGCATTGTCTGTCCTCGTCAATGTGTGCCCGTTTGTGTGCTTGTGTGTGTGCATGTGTGTGTGCTCGTGTGTGTGCTCGTGTGTGTGCATGTGTGTGCGCTCGTGTGTGTGCTCGTGTGTGTGCTCGTGTGTGTGCGTGTGTGTGCTCGTGTGTGCGCTCGTGTGTGCGCTCGTGTGTGTGCTCGTGTGTGTGCTCGTGTGTGTGCAATCCTCTTGATTGTTGGTTGTATCAAAGTGAAATGAAGACTATGTGTTTGCTGTAAAACCGTACATCTCATTTGACTCTAAACGTAAATCAAGTCAAACATCTTAAGCCTGTCAATCATTTTTTCTGATCACCAGTGGTTTTTCCAGCACTCGACGGCTCACTTTTTTTGTTTTATTTGAATGAAAAGCTTTTATTTTTGCTGGCTGAGCCTGAAACGCTTCGATCCGACCGGCAGAGGTGGAACCAGAAAGAATTGCTCTAAAGAGAGACGCAGGTTCCTAAAGGCCTCGGTGAAGATGCTCTCATGTTTTCAGCTGAATCTCTGGATTCTTTTCAGTCCTTCACAAAGAGGCTTCTGTCAAAATCAGCTGGATATTTAGATCTGAATGGCCAGATTGAAGAGCTTCTTTGGCCTGTTTGCTGGTTCTGTCAAACTGTAAAAACTGGCTTTTTAGATGAGATGAAACGGGAACAGTTCTGTTGCTGTTTCTAGCGGAGCTGTTTTCTGCTCAGCATCTCTTTTCCTCTCAGCGGGTCTCTTTTAACATCTTGTTTCATTTATGATGGACGTGTTCAGGTCCTCCCTTTCTCCAGATTGAAACTTCAGGAAGGTGCAAAGCTCCTCATAACGTGCTCCGGTATGACCAGCACGAAATCAGATCATCTCTGCAGTTCTACAGACTGTCTCTTTATGAGAAGCATGTGAGTTTCCTGAATGCAGATGAACCCGATGCTCTCATGGGGCCGTGTCTGTCATCTAAAGACACATTTCATCTGCATCTGTTCAGCGGATGCATTCACTGAATGTCGCATCAATCTGGACCCACAAATGTTTGTTCTGGACGTTTCATGTCATGATTTCAAAATGAGAGAAAAATGGTCTGTTGTCGGACAATTAGAGATGTTTTAGAAAAACTGTTGACTTTTATTTTATGATGTCATTTAGAAGCATTTCACTTAAAGAATGAGACGCCAACATTCAAGCTGATGAAGTTTAAAAAATCGAGTGAAATGATTCATTTTCTGTGAAGGTCGTGTTATTTGTCTGGAGTCCGTCCCAGGTCACGGAAAAGGAGGCCACACCCCGGCGGGTCATCGGCTCAAAGATGAGCAGCCAAGCTAATATGGACGGATGACAGAAAACATTCAAACTCCAGCCAGGATTCTGACCCGGATTGGTTCCAGGTCCAACTGGAGTCCATGATTCTAAATACAGGAAGGATCCTGTGGAACAAAGACATCATTGCTGTTAAAGTGGATGTGTCTTTTTCTGATCACTTCAATGTTTGTCTTCTTTTTCAAATGACATTTTCCACCGGCGTACATAACTGTGATTTATATATTTTGGGTTTGACTGTTCAAAATGAAGGTGATGGATCACAGAGACATCAAATGTCTGCGTGAGCCGCTTCCACAGACGTCCTTCACAGACTGAGCAGAAACTCTTCTGCTTCATTCAGCAGAAGCTTCGTCTCAACCCTGGGGGGTAAAAACAGGTGAACTCCTACCGGAGGTGAACCGTCACACAGTCAATGGTTCAGCCACAGTGAGAGTTCCCTGACACCCCCCCCCTCACCCTGGAAACAGAAATCCAGTTTACATGCGGTTCTCCGCTGATTGAAATGGAATCCGGTTGTTGGAGCTCATGCAGATGCTCACTGTGACACGAATCAATCCAGATTAAAACAAGACGCTGAGAAAAACGCCTCCATCTGCTTCCAGCAGCATCTCAGGACTGATTCCCGACAGGGGGGGGTCAATGAGACCCGAGGTTTCGGCTGGTCACTCTGACTTTGTGAGTGGCGTGGAAACGCGGCGTGAGGATCCCCTGCAGAAGCTTTTCGCCTCCTCTGAGCTCATTCTGATGTCTGTCTTCTAGATTTACAGCAGTGACTGTCTGGATTCATGCTTGACGTCCCATCATGACTCTTTGCTGCACTAATGTGCAGAAACGCAGACTTTCAACTTTTCTAATATTGTTTTAAAAGAGTAAAAACTCTGAATTTACTGGACACCAAAGCTTCTGTGAGGGTTTGAACCCTTAAACCACAGAAGGTTGATGTTTCACACAGAAGCGTTAATGCAGTCAGTCGACGGGTGAAGAACTGTTTCCTGTTTTTAGCGATAACTGCATGTGGAGTCACGCTTCACGCTCTCCAGACCTTCAGAGAAGGAGCAGCATGTGGCTGGAAGGATGCACAGAAACACCAAGAACCAGCTTCCAGCGATGAGGCCAATAATTCAGACAGTCTGTGCTCTACGTTCTTTTTAGGTTTTCTTTAGGGCGCCGAGGCTTTAAAAACATCAGCCTGCAGACTCAGCCTGGACCTCAGCTGACGCCTCCTCAGTGCAACAGAACCGTGAAGGGAAGAGTCTGGATCTGAGAAAGACATCAACGGAAATGTCATTGGAGCCGTTTTCATAATCGAGTCCCGATTCCAAGATCATCAGAGCTTTATGCACCTTTATGGGATGCAGGGCCACTTTATAGGTCTGCAAGGAGGCGCCGTCAACCACAGCTGGAGGGAACCTGATGATGTGATGGTCAGAAAGTGAAGATGGATGTATCACCAGGGTTGGCTTCAGTCCAAGACGGAGACGTCGCTCCAAAAGAGACACCTTCAAGCTCCATTTGTGAACCAAGAGGTTTGAAAGTCAGACGAGACGAAGACCTTCGGCTCCAGAAACGGTCGAGCAAATAAAGCAAAATGAATTTTTCAGAATTAATAAGCTGTTCATTGACACTTTTAGAGGAAGACCTCAAATCTTCCACTTTAAGGGCTAACCCTAAACCAACAGTAGAGTCCTGAGTTCCTGACCGCCCCCAGGATGAACCCCCCCCCTGTCATCCTGTGTGTCAGCCCTTCCAAATAACACAAAAAGTCCTTTGTGGGCCTGCTAATAAGGTTAAAAGCAGTGAATTTAAGGTTGAACCAAAACATAGATTAAAGTAGAAAACTTTAGACTTGAAATTATAACCCCCCCCCCCCCCCCATTGGGGCCAAACTACCCAAAATGAGCCTTAAAGGCAGTGAAGAGCTGCCGGACGGTCCGTCTTCATGAGGAGTTTTACGTTCCTCTTGTAATTAAAGAGCAGCAGTTCTCCGTCCACAGCCTTCAAAGTCTGCTGTGGTCAGATGAGAGCAGAAACGTCAGCAGATCCGAGTAATGGCTGCCATTACTTCTGTCAGAGCCCTTTGATGTACGACGATGAGGATGATGAAGCTCCCAAACCAACTCACACCGCCGGCAGCATGCGAAGCACCAAGTTCCCAAAAAAAGACGATTGTCATCAAACGGACCTGACAGACCACCTGTTCCCGAGCAGAACGTTGGCTCTGTGCTCCCGGGATGATCAGCGTTGCCATGACAGCGTAAATTCTCTGCCCTTGAATGGACGGGTTTCTGTCTGCTGAGACCAGAACCAATCCCGAACCTTCAGAAGTTTCTCTGCAATCCAAACTGAAATGCAAGAAAACCGACCAATCAGCAAGTTGCCTCAAATCTTTTCCAGGTGCCACTAGAGAACATATGTGGGGCTCAAGCAGAGGTCCAGCTTTTCACTACAGACATTTATTCCAATTAAATCAGACATGGTGAACAATGGCAACATAATACACACCAGGCTGCAGGGGAACTCCAGCAGGAACCGCCAAAGGCACAGACTGAATGTTTTAGGCCAAATGTGATCATCAATATTTGTCAAGTCAAATCTAGGAAACACTGAGCTCAGCCTCATGGAGTTCTCCAGAAAAACCCACTGGAGAAATGATGAGAGCTTCACTTTGAGCTTCATCTTCCACCTGTTGTGACGACCCGCCTCAGAGGAGAACATCACACCTGTTCTCTTTTGAGGTCTGCAATCCTAAACCGCTGAAGAAAGACTTTCTGGATGCCCTGCTTGATGTGCATTTCTAATTTATCTGAGGTGAAGCATCGCTGAACGGTTTCAGCTGTCAGGCCTGCACAGACCAAGCAGAAGGTCCTGATCACAAACAGAATCTGGGAAGACTCTCCTCCATCCGGGACGGTTCCAAAGAGATAAAACTTTGTTATATTCTTCATTCGTGTTCAGGTTTCTAAAGGAAGGCTTAAGACCTACATTTTTAATCTGTTTTTAGTTTAAATTTAGGAACTTATTTGATATTTTAATTATTCATGTTCTCTTTTCACCAGTTTGATACATGTGTATGTATGCATACATGTATTTATTTTTAAAATTTCTTTATTCACATTTGCCATTTTATATCTGTCTGTTAAGGTTTATTTATGTACTGATTTGGTTTTTTATCTACTGTAATTTTTATTTTCTTCCTTTACAATTTTAGCTGTAACCCGTACGGGTCAACACTCCTGTAGGGGTGCATGTGACTAAGGCTTGACTTTGTCCTTTTTAATTTTACATCTTAAACAAAGGCTTTAAAAACATTTTATTTTGTTTAAGTGTAAACATTTGTGAAATTGTTTTTGAAATGTCCATACAGGTTGTCCTTTATCCAGGTGATGTTGTCTGACATTTGGACCTAAACTCTTCACATTTGGACCTAAACTCTTCACATTTGGACCTAAAGTCTTCACATTTGGACCTTAAGTCTTCACATTTGGACCTAAACTCTTCACATTTGGACCTAAAGTCTTCACATTTGGACCTTAAGTCTTCACATTTGGACCTAAAGTCTTCACATTTGGACCTAAAGTCTTCACATTTGGACCTAAAGTCTTCACATTTGGACCTAAAGTCTTCACATTTGGATCTAAACTCTTCACATTTGGACCTAAAGTCTTCACATTTGGACCTAAAGTCTTCACATTTGGACCTAAACTCTTCACATTTGGACCTAAAGTCTTCACATTTGGACCTAAACTCTTCACATTTGGACCTAAAGTCTTCACATTTGGACCTAAACTCTTCACATTTGGACCTAAACTCTTCACATTTGGACCTAAAGTCTTCACATTTGGACCTAAAGTCTTCACATTTGGACCTAAACACTTCACATTTGGACCTAAAGTCTTCACATTTGGACCTAAACTCTTCACATTTGGACCTAAAGTCTTCACATTTGGACCTAAACTCTTCACATTTGGACCTAAAGTCTTCACATTTGGATCTAAACTCTTCACATTTGGACCTAAACTCTTCACATTTGGATCTAAAGTCTTCACATTTGGATCTAAACTCTTCACATTTGGACCTAAACTCTTCACATTTGGATCTAAACTCTTCACATTTGGACCTAAAGTCTTCACATTTGGACCTAAAGTCTTCACATTTGGACCTAAAGTCTTCACATTTGGACCTAAACTCTTCACATTTGGACCTAAAGTCTTCACATTTGGACCTAAAGTCTTCATATTTGGATCTAAACTCTTCACATTTGGACCTAAAGTCTTCACATTTGGACCTAAACTCTTCACATTTGGACCTAAAGTCTTCACATTTGGAACTAAAGTCTTCACATTTGGATCTAAAGTCTTCACATTTGGACCTAAAGTCTTCACATTTGGACCTAAAGTCTTCACATTTGGATCTAAACTCTTCACATTTGGACCTAAACTCTTCACATTTGGACCTAAAGTCTTCACATTTGGACCTAAAGTCTTCACATTCGGACCTAAAGTCTTCACATTTGGACCTAAACTCTTCACATTTGGACCTAAAGTCTTCACATTTGGACCTAAACTCTTCACATTTGGACCTAAAGTCTTCACATTTGGACCTAAAGTCTTCACATTTGGACCTAAACTCTTCACATTTGGACCTAAAGTCTTCACATTTGGACCTAAAGTCTTCACATTTGGACCTAAAGTCTTCACATTTGGACCTAAAGTCTTCACATTTGGACCTAAACTCTTCACATTTGGACCTAAAGTCTTCACATTTGGAACTAAAGTCTTCACATTTGGATCTAAAGTCTTCACATTTGGACCTAAAGTCTTCACATTTGGACCTAAAGTCTTCACATTTGGATCTAAACTCTTCACATTTGGACCTAAACTCTTCACATTTGGACCTAAAGTCTTCACATTTGGACCTAAAGTCTTCACATTCGGACCTAAAGTCTTCACATTTGGACCTAAACTCTTCACATTTGGACCTAAAGTCTTCACATTTGGACCTAAAGTCTTCACATTTGGACCTAAAGTCTTCACATTTGGACCTAAAGTCTTCACATTTGGATCTAAAGTCTTCACATTTGGACCTAAAGTCTTCACATTTGGACCTAAAGTCTTCACATTTGGATCTAAAGTCTTCACATTTGGACCTAAAGTCTTCACATTTGGACCTAAAGTCTTCACATTTGGACCTAAAGTCTTCACATTCGGACCTAAAGTCTTCACATTTGGACCTAAACTCTTCACATTTGGACCTAAATTCTTCACATTTGGACCTAAAGTCTTCACATTTGGACCTAAACTCTTCACATTTGGACCTAAAGTCTTCACATTTGGACCTAAAGTCTTCACATTTGGACCTAAAGTCTTCACATTTGGACCTAAAGTCTTCACATTTGGACCTAAACTCTTCACATTTGGACCTAAAGTCTTCACATTTGGACCTAAAGTCTTCACATTTGGAGCTAAACTCTTCACATTTGGACCTAAAGTCTTCACATTTGGACCTAAACTCTTCACATTTGGATCTAAACTCTTCACATTTGGACCTAAAGTCTTCACATTTGGACCTAAAGTCTTCACATTTGGACCTAAAGTCTTCACATTTGGACCTAAAGTCTTCACATTTGGACCTAAAGTCTTCACATTTGGACTTAACTCTTCACATTTGGATCTAAAGTCTTCACATTTGGACCTAAACTCTTCACATTTGGACCTAAACTCTTCACATTTGGACCTAAAGTCTTCACATTTGGACCTAAACTCTTCACATTTGGAACTAAAGTCTTCACATTTGGATCTAAAGTCTTCACATTTGGACCTAAAGTCTTCACATTTGGACCTAAAGTCTTCACATTTGGATCTAAACTCTTCACATTTGGACCTAAACTCTTCACATTTGGACCTAAAGTCTTCACATTTGGACCTAAAGTCTTCACATTCGGACCTAAAGTCTTCACATTTGGACCTAAACTCTTCACATTTGGACCTAAAGTCTTCACATTTGGACCTAAAGTCTTCACATTCGGACCTAAAGTCTTCACATTTGGACCTAAACTCTTCACATTTGGACCTAAAGTCTTCACATTTGGACCTAAAGTCTTCACATTTGGACCTAAAGTCTTCACATTTGGACCTAAAGTCTTCACATTTGGATCTAAAGTCTTCACATTTGGACCTAAAGTCTTCACATTTGGACCTAAAGTCTTCACATTTGGATCTAAAGTCTTCACATTTGGACCTAAAGTCTTCACATTTGGACCTAAAGTCTTCACATTTGGACCTAAAGTCTTCACATTCGGACCTAAAGTCTTCACATTTGGACCTAAACTCTTCACATTTGGACCTAAATTCTTCACATTTGGACCTAAAGTCTTCACATTTGGACCTAAACTCTTCACATTTGGACCTAAAGTCTTCACATTTGGACCTAAAGTCTTCACATTTGGACCTAAAGTCTTCACATTTGGACCTAAAGTCTTCACATTTGGACCTAAACTCTTCACATTTGGACCTAAAGTCTTCACATTTGGACCTAAAGTCTTCACATTTGGAGCTAAACTCTTCACATTTGGACCTAAAGTCTTCACATTTGGACCTAAACTCTTCACATTTGGACCTAAAGTCTTCACATTTGGACCTAAACTCTTCACATTTGGACCTAAAGTCTTCACATTTGGACCTAAAGTCTTCACATTTGGACCTAAAGTCTTCACATTTGGACCTAAAGTCTTCACATTTGGACCTAAACTCTTCACATTTGGACCTAAAGTCTTCACATTTGGACCTAAAGTCTTCACATTTGGACCTAAAGTCTTCACATTTGGACCTAAAGTCTTCACATTTGGACCTAAACTCTTCACATTTGGACCTAAAGTCTTCACATTTGGAACTAAAGTCTTCACATTTGGATCTAAAGTCTTCACATTTGGACCTAAAGTCTTCACATTTGGACCTAAAGTCTTCACATTTGGATCTAAACTCTTCACATTTGGACCTAAACTCTTCACATTTGGACCTAAAGTCTTCACATTTGGACCTAAAGTCTTCACATTCGGACCTAAAGTCTTCACATTTGGACCTAAACTCTTCACATTTGGACCTAAAGTCTTCACATTTGGACCTAAAGTCTTCACATTTGGACCTAAAGTCTTCACATTTGGACCTAAAGTCTTCACATTTGGATCTAAAGTCTTCACATTTGGACCTAAAGTCTTCACATTTGGACCTAAAGTCTTCACATTTGGATCTAAAGTCTTCACATTTGGACCTAAAGTCTTCACATTTGGACCTAAAGTCTTCACATTTGGACCTAAAGTCTTCACATTCGGACCTAAAGTCTTCACATTTGGACCTAAACTCTTCACATTTGGACCTAAATTCTTCACATTTGGACCTAAAGTCTTCACATTTGGACCTAAACTCTTCACATTTGGACCTAAAGTCTTCACATTTGGACCTAAAGTCTTCACATTTGGACCTAAAGTCTTCACATTTGGACCTAAAGTCTTCACATTTGGACCTAAACTCTTCACATTTGGACCTAAAGTCTTCACATTTGGAACTAAAGTCTTCACATTTGGATCTAAAGTCTTCACATTTGGACCTAAACTCTTCACATTTGGACCTAAAGTCTTCACATTTGGACCTAAAGTCTTCACATTTGGACCTAAACTCTTCACATTTGGACCTAAAGTCTTCACATTTGGAACTAAAGTCTTCACATTTGGATCTAAAGTCTTCACATTTGGACCTAAAGTCTTCACATTTGGACCTAAAGTCTTCACATTTGGATCTAAACTCTTCACATTTGGACCTAAACTCTTCACATTTGGACCTAAAGTCTTCACATTTGGACCTAAACTCTTCACATTTGGACCTAAAGTCTTCACATTTGGACCTAAAGTCTTCACATTTGGACCTAAAGTCTTCACATTTGGACCTAAACTCTTCACATTTGGACCTAAACTCTTCACATTTGGACCTAAAGTCTTCACATTTGGACCTAAACTCTTCACATTTGGACCTAAAGTTTTCACATTTGGACCTAAAGTCTTCACATTTGGACCTAAACTCTTCACATTTGGACCTAAACACTTCACATTTGGACCTAAAGTCTTCACATTTGGATCTAAACTCTTCACGTTTGGACCTAAAGTCTTCACATTTGGACCTAAACTCTTCACATTTGGACCTAAAGTCTTCACATTTGGACCTAAAGTCTTCACATTTGGACCTAAAGTCTTCACATTTGGACCTAAAGTCTTCACATTTGGACCTAAACTCTTCACATTTGGACCTAAAGTCTTCACATTTGGAACTAAAGTCTTCACATTTGGATCTAAAGTCTTCACATTTGGACCTAAAGTCTTCACATTTGGACCTAAAGTCTTCACATTTGGATCTAAACTCTTCACATTTGGACCTAAACTCTTCACATTTGGACCTAAAGTCTTCACATTTGGACCTAAAGTCTTCACATTCGGACCTAAAGTCTTCACATTTGGACCTAAACTCTTCACATTTGGACCTAAAGTCTTCACATTTGGACCTAAAGTCTTCACATTTGGACCTAAAGTCTTCACATTTGGACCTAAAGTCTTCACATTTGGATCTAAAGTCTTCACATTTGGACCTAAAGTCTTCACATTTGGACCTAAAGTCTTCACATTTGGATCTAAAGTCTTCACATTTGGACCTAAAGTCTTCACATTTGGACCTAAAGTCTTCACATTTGGACCTAAAGTCTTCACATTCGGACCTAAAGTCTTCACATTTGGACCTAAACTCTTCACATTTGGACCTAAATTCTTCACATTTGGACCTAAAGTCTTCACATTTGGACCTAAACTCTTCACATTTGGACCTAAAGTCTTCACATTTGGACCTAAAGTCTTCACATTTGGACCTAAAGTCTTCACATTTGGACCTAAAGTCTTCACATTTGGACCTAAACTCTTCACATTTGGACCTAAAGTCTTCACATTTGGACCTAAAGTCTTCACATTTGGAGCTAAACTCTTCACATTTGGACCTAAAGTCTTCACATTTGGACCTAAACTCTTCACATTTGGATCTAAACTCTTCACATTTGGACCTAAAGTCTTCACATTTGGACCTAAAGTCTTCACATTTGGACCTAAAGTCTTCACATTTGGACCTAAAGTCTTCACATTTGGACCTAAAGTCTTCACATTTGGACTTAACTCTTCACATTTGGATCTAAAGTCTTCACATTTGGACCTAAACTCTTCACATTTGGACCTAAACTCTTCACATTTGGACCTAAAGTCTTCACATTTGGACCTAAACTCTTCACATTTGGACCTAAAGTCTTCACATTTGGACCTAAAGTCTTCACATTTGGACCTAAAGTCTTCACATTTGGATCTAAACTCTTCACATTTGGACCTAAAGTCTTCACATTTGGACCTAAAGTCTTCACATTTGGACCTAAAGTCTTCACATTTGGACCTAAAGTCTTCACATTTGGATCTAAAGTCTTCACATTTGGACCTAAAGTCTTCATATTTGGATCTAAACTCTTCACATTTGGACCTAAACTCTTCACATTTGGACCTAAACTCTTCACATTTGGACCTAAACTCTTCACATTTGGACCTAAAGTCTTCACATTTGGACCTAAAGTCTTCACATTTGGACCTAAACTCTTCATATTTGGACCTAAAGTCTTCACATTTGGATCTAAACTCTTCACATTTGGACCTAAACTCTTCACATTTGGACCTAAAGTCTTCACATTTGGACCTAAAGTCTTCGCATTTGGACCTAAAGTCTTCGCATTTGGACCTAAAGTCTTCACATTTGGACCTAAACTCTTCACATTTGGACCTAAAGTTTTCACATTTGGACCTAAAGTCTTCACATTTGGACCTAAACTCTTCACATTTGGACCTAAACACTTCACATTTGGACCTAAAGTCTTCACATTTGGATCTAAACTCTTCACATTTGGACCTAAAGTCTTCACATTTGGATCTAAACTCTTCACATTTGGACCTAAAGTCTTCACATTTGGACCTAAAGTCTTCACATTTGGACCTAAAGTCTTCACATTTGGACCTAAACTCTTCACATTTGGACCTAAAGTCTTCACATTTGGATCTAAACTCTTCACATTTGGACCTAAAGTCTTCACATTTGGACCTAAAGTCTTCACATTTGGACCTAAAGTCTTCACATTTGGACCTAAAGTCTTCACATTTGGATCTAAACTCTTCACATTTGGACCTAAACTCTTCACATTTGGACCTAAAGTCTTCACATTTGGACCTAAAGTCTTCACATTTGGACCTAAAGTCTTCACATTTGGATCTAAAGTCTTCACATTTGGACCTAAAGTCTTCACATTTGGACCTAAAGTCTTCACATTTGGACCTAAAGTCTTCACATTTGGACCTAAAGTCTTCACATTTGGACCTAAAGTCTTCACATTTGGACCTAAACTCTTCACATTTGGACCTAAACTCTTCATATTTGGACCTAAAGTCTTCACATTTGGATCTAAACTCTTCACATTTGGACCTAAACTCTTCACATTTGGACCTAAAGTCTTCACATTTGGACCTAAAGTCTTCGCATTTGGACCTAAAGTCTTCACATTTGGACCTAAAGTCTTCACATTTGGACCTAAACTCTTCACATTTGGACCTAAAGTCTTCACATTTGGACCTAAAGTCTTCACATTTGGACCTAAAGTCTTCACATTTGGACCTAAAGTCTTCACATTTGGACCTAAAGTCTTCGCATTTGGACCTAAAGTCTTCATATTTGGATCTAAACTCTTCACATTTGGACCTAAAGTCTTCACATTTGGACCTAAACTCTTCACATTTGGACCTAAACTCTTCACATTTGGACCTAAAGTCTTCACATTTGGACCTAAACTCTTCACATTTGGACCTAAACTCTTCACATTTGGATCTAAACTCTTCACATTTGGACCTAAAGTCTTCATATTTGGATCTAAACTCTTCACATTTGGACCTAAAGTCTTCACATTTGGACCTAAACTCTTCATATTTGGACCTAAAGTCTTCACATTTGGACCTAAACTCTTCACATTTGGACCTAAAGTTTTCACATTTGGACCTAAAGTCTTCACATTTGGACCTAAAGTCTTCGCATTTGGACCTAAAGTCTTCACTTTTGGACCTAAACTCTTCACATTTGGACCTAAACTCTTCACATTTGGACCTAAAGTCTTCACATTTGGACCTAAACTCTTCACATTTGGACCTAAAGTCTTCACATTTGGACCTAAAGTCTTCGCATTTGGACCTAAAGTCTTCACTTTTGGACCTAAACTCTTCACATTTGGACCTAAACTCTTCACATTTGGACCTAAAGTCTTCACATTTGGACCTAAACTCTTCACATTTGGACCTAAAGTCTTCACATTTGGACCTAAAGTCTTCACATTTGGACCTAAAGTCTTCACATTTGGACCTAAAGTCTTCACATTTGGACCTAAACTCTTCACATTTGGATCTAAACTCTTCACATTTGGACCTAAAGTCTTCATATTTGGATCTAAACTCTTCACATTTGGACCTAAAGTCTTCACATTTGGACCTAAACTCTTCATATTTGGACCTAAAGTCTTCACATTTGGACCTAAACTCTTCACATTTGGACCTAAAGTTTTCACATTTGGACCTAAAGTCTTCACATTTGGACCTAAAGTCTTCACATTTGGACCTAAACTCTTCACATTTGGACCTAAACTCTTCACATTTGGACCTAAAGTCTTCACATTTGGACCTAAACTCTTCACATTTGGACCTAAAGTCTTCACATTTGGACCTAAAGTCTTCACATTTGGACCTAAAGTCTTCACATTTGGACCTAAACTCTTCACATTTGGACCTAAACTCTTCACATTTGGATCTAAACTCTTCACATTTGGACCTAAAGTCTTCACATTTGGACCTAAAGTCTTCACATTTGGACCTAAAGTCTTCACATTTGGACCTAAAGTCTTCACATTTGGACCTAAACTCTTCACATTTGGACCTAAACACTTCACATTTGGACCTAAAGTCTTCACATTTGGACCTAAACTCTTCACATTTGGACCTAAAGTCTTCACATTTGGACCTAAAGTCTTCACATTTGGACCTAAAGTCTTCACATTTGGACCTAAAGTCTTCACATTTGGACCTAAAGTCTTCACATTTGGACCTAAAGTCTTCACATTTGGACCTAAAGTCTTCACATTTGGACCTAAACTCTTCACATTTGGACCTAAAGTCTTCACATTTGGACCTAAAGTCTTCACATTTGGACCTAAAGTCTTCACATTTGGACCTAAAGTCTTCACATTTGGACCTAAAGTCTTCACATTTGGACTTAACTCTTCACATTTGGATCTAAAGTCTTCACATTTGGACCTAAAGTCTTCATATTTGGATCTAAACTCTTCACATTTGGACCTAAAGTCTTCACATTTGGACCTAAACTCTTCACATTTGGACCTAAAGTCTTCACATTTGGACCTAAAGTCTTCACATTTGGACCTAAAGTCTTCACATTTGGATCTAAACTCTTCACATTTGGACCTAAACTCTTCACATTTGGACCTAAAGTCTTCACATTTGGACCTAAAGTCTTCACATTTGGACCTAAAGTCTTCACATTTGGACCTAAAGTCTTCACATTTGGACCTAAAGTCTTCACATTTGGACCTAAAGTCTTCATATTTGGATCTAAACTCTTCACATTTGGACCTAAAGTCTTCACATTTGGACCTAAACTCTTCACATTTGGACCTAAAGTCTTCACATTTGGACCTAAACTCTTCACATTTGGACCTAAAGTCTTCACATTTGGACCTAAACTCTTCACATTTGGAACTAAAGTCTTCACATTTGGATCTAAAGTCTTCACATTTGGACCTAAAGTCTTCACATTTGGACCTAAAGTCTTCACATTTGGATCTAAACTCTTCACATTTGGACCTAAACTCTTCACATTTGGACCTAAAGTCTTCACATTTGGACCTAAAGTCTTCACATTCGGACCTAAAGTCTTCACATTTGGACCTAAACTCTTCACATTTGGACCTAAAGTCTTCACATTTGGACCTAAAGTCTTCACATTCGGACCTAAAGTCTTCACATTTGGACCTAAACTCTTCACATTTGGACCTAAAGTCTTCACATTTGGACCTAAAGTCTTCACATTTGGACCTAAAGTCTTCACATTTGGACCTAAAGTCTTCACATTTGGATCTAAAGTCTTCACATTTGGACCTAAAGTCTTCACATTTGGACCTAAACTCTTCACATTTGGACCTAAAGTCTTCACATTTGGACCTAAAGTCTTCACATTTGGACCTAAAGTCTTCACATTTGGACCTAAAGTCTTCGCATTTGGACCTAAAGTCTTCACATTTGGACCTAAACTCTTCACATTTGGACCTAAACTCTTCACATTTGGACCTAAAGTCTTCACATTTGGACCTAAACTCTTCACATTTGGACCTAAAGTCTTCACATTTGGACCTAAAGTCTTCACATTTGGACCTAAAGTCTTCACATTTGGACCTAAAGTCTTCACATTTGGACCTAAACTCTTCACATTTGGACCTAAAGTCTTCACATTTGGACCTAAAGTCTTCACATTTGGAGCTAAACTCTTCACATTTGGACCTAAAGTCTTCACATTTGGACCTAAACTCTTCACATTTGGACCTAAAGTCTTCACATTTGGACCTAAACTCTTCACATTTGGACCTAAAGTCTTCACATTTGGACCTAAAGTCTTCACATTTGGACCTAAAGTCTTCACATTTGGACCTAAAGTCTTCACATTTGGACCTAAACTCTTCACATTTGGACCTAAAGTCTTCACATTTGGACCTAAAGTCTTCACATTTGGACCTAAAGTCTTCACATTTGGACCTAAAGTCTTCACATTTGGACCTAAACTCTTCACATTTGGACCTAAAGTCTTCACATTTGGAACTAAAGTCTTCACATTTGGATCTAAAGTCTTCACATTTGGACCTAAAGTCTTCACATTTGGACCTAAAGTCTTCACATTTGGATCTAAACTCTTCACATTTGGACCTAAACTCTTCACATTTGGACCTAAAGTCTTCACATTTGGACCTAAAGTCTTCACATTCGGACCTAAAGTCTTCACATTTGGACCTAAACTCTTCACATTTGGACCTAAAGTCTTCACATTTGGACCTAAAGTCTTCACATTTGGACCTAAAGTCTTCACATTTGGACCTAAAGTCTTCACATTTGGATCTAAAGTCTTCACATTTGGACCTAAAGTCTTCACATTTGGACCTAAAGTCTTCACATTTGGATCTAAAGTCTTCACATTTGGACCTAAAGTCTTCACATTTGGACCTAAAGTCTTCACATTTGGACCTAAAGTCTTCACATTCGGACCTAAAGTCTTCACATTTGGACCTAAACTCTTCACATTTGGACCTAAATTCTTCACATTTGGACCTAAAGTCTTCACATTTGGACCTAAACTCTTCACATTTGGACCTAAAGTCTTCACATTTGGACCTAAAGTCTTCACATTTGGACCTAAAGTCTTCACATTTGGACCTAAAGTCTTCACATTTGGACCTAAACTCTTCACATTTGGACCTAAAGTCTTCACATTTGGAACTAAAGTCTTCACATTTGGATCTAAAGTCTTCACATTTGGACCTAAACTCTTCACATTTGGACCTAAAGTCTTCACATTTGGACCTAAAGTCTTCACATTTGGACCTAAACTCTTCACATTTGGACCTAAAGTCTTCACATTTGGAACTAAAGTCTTCACATTTGGATCTAAAGTCTTCACATTTGGACCTAAAGTCTTCACATTTGGACCTAAAGTCTTCACATTTGGATCTAAACTCTTCACATTTGGACCTAAACTCTTCACATTTGGACCTAAAGTCTTCACATTTGGACCTAAACTCTTCACATTTGGACCTAAAGTCTTCACATTTGGACCTAAAGTCTTCACATTTGGACCTAAAGTCTTCACATTTGGACCTAAACTCTTCACATTTGGACCTAAACTCTTCACATTTGGACCTAAAGTCTTCACATTTGGACCTAAACTCTTCACATTTGGACCTAAAGTTTTCACATTTGGACCTAAAGTCTTCACATTTGGACCTAAACTCTTCACATTTGGACCTAAACACTTCACATTTGGACCTAAAGTCTTCACATTTGGATCTAAACTCTTCACGTTTGGACCTAAAGTCTTCACATTTGGACCTAAACTCTTCACATTTGGACCTAAAGTCTTCACATTTGGACCTAAAGTCTTCACATTTGGACCTAAAGTCTTCACATTTGGACCTAAAGTCTTCACATTTGGACCTAAACTCTTCACATTTGGACCTAAAGTCTTCACATTTGGAACTAAAGTCTTCACATTTGGATCTAAAGTCTTCACATTTGGACCTAAAGTCTTCACATTTGGACCTAAAGTCTTCACATTTGGATCTAAACTCTTCACATTTGGACCTAAACTCTTCACATTTGGACCTAAAGTCTTCACATTTGGACCTAAAGTCTTCACATTCGGACCTAAAGTCTTCACATTTGGACCTAAACTCTTCACATTTGGACCTAAAGTCTTCACATTTGGACCTAAAGTCTTCACATTTGGACCTAAAGTCTTCACATTTGGACCTAAAGTCTTCACATTTGGATCTAAAGTCTTCACATTTGGACCTAAAGTCTTCACATTTGGACCTAAAGTCTTCACATTTGGATCTAAAGTCTTCACATTTGGACCTAAAGTCTTCACATTTGGACCTAAAGTCTTCACATTTGGACCTAAAGTCTTCACATTCGGACCTAAAGTCTTCACATTTGGACCTAAACTCTTCACATTTGGACCTAAATTCTTCACATTTGGACCTAAAGTCTTCACATTTGGACCTAAACTCTTCACATTTGGACCTAAAGTCTTCACATTTGGACCTAAAGTCTTCACATTTGGACCTAAAGTCTTCACATTTGGACCTAAAGTCTTCACATTTGGACCTAAACTCTTCACATTTGGACCTAAAGTCTTCACATTTGGACCTAAAGTCTTCACATTTGGAGCTAAACTCTTCACATTTGGACCTAAAGTCTTCACATTTGGACCTAAACTCTTCACATTTGGATCTAAACTCTTCACATTTGGACCTAAAGTCTTCACATTTGGACCTAAAGTCTTCACATTTGGACCTAAAGTCTTCACATTTGGACCTAAAGTCTTCACATTTGGACCTAAAGTCTTCACATTTGGACTTAACTCTTCACATTTGGATCTAAAGTCTTCACATTTGGACCTAAACTCTTCACATTTGGACCTAAACTCTTCACATTTGGACCTAAAGTCTTCACATTTGGACCTAAACTCTTCACATTTGGACCTAAAGTCTTCACATTTGGACCTAAAGTCTTCACATTTGGACCTAAAGTCTTCACATTTGGATCTAAACTCTTCACATTTGGACCTAAAGTCTTCACATTTGGACCTAAAGTCTTCACATTTGGACCTAAAGTCTTCACATTTGGACCTAAAGTCTTCACATTTGGATCTAAAGTCTTCACATTTGGACCTAAAGTCTTCATATTTGGATCTAAACTCTTCACATTTGGACCTAAACTCTTCACATTTGGACCTAAACTCTTCACATTTGGACCTAAACTCTTCACATTTGGACCTAAAGTCTTCACATTTGGACCTAAAGTCTTCACATTTGGACCTAAACTCTTCATATTTGGACCTAAAGTCTTCACATTTGGATCTAAACTCTTCACATTTGGACCTAAACTCTTCACATTTGGACCTAAAGTCTTCACATTTGGACCTAAAGTCTTCGCATTTGGACCTAAAGTCTTCGCATTTGGACCTAAAGTCTTCACATTTGGACCTAAACTCTTCACATTTGGACCTAAAGTTTTCACATTTGGACCTAAAGTCTTCACATTTGGACCTAAACTCTTCACATTTGGACCTAAACACTTCACATTTGGACCTAAAGTCTTCACATTTGGATCTAAACTCTTCACATTTGGACCTAAAGTCTTCACATTTGGATCTAAACTCTTCACATTTGGACCTAAAGTCTTCACATTTGGACCTAAAGTCTTCACATTTGGACCTAAAGTCTTCACATTTGGACCTAAACTCTTCACATTTGGACCTAAAGTCTTCACATTTGGATCTAAACTCTTCACATTTGGACCTAAAGTCTTCACATTTGGACCTAAAGTCTTCACATTTGGACCTAAAGTCTTCACATTTGGACCTAAAGTCTTCACATTTGGATCTAAACTCTTCACATTTGGACCTAAACTCTTCACATTTGGACCTAAAGTCTTCACATTTGGACCTAAAGTCTTCACATTTGGACCTAAAGTCTTCACATTTGGATCTAAAGTCTTCACATTTGGACCTAAAGTCTTCACATTTGGACCTAAAGTCTTCACATTTGGACCTAAAGTCTTCACATTTGGACCTAAAGTCTTCACATTTGGACCTAAAGTCTTCACATTTGGACCTAAACTCTTCACATTTGGACCTAAACTCTTCATATTTGGACCTAAAGTCTTCACATTTGGATCTAAACTCTTCACATTTGGACCTAAACTCTTCACATTTGGACCTAAAGTCTTCACATTTGGACCTAAAGTCTTCGCATTTGGACCTAAAGTCTTCACATTTGGACCTAAAGTCTTCACATTTGGACCTAAACTCTTCACATTTGGACCTAAAGTCTTCACATTTGGACCTAAAGTCTTCACATTTGGACCTAAAGTCTTCACATTTGGACCTAAAGTCTTCACATTTGGACCTAAAGTCTTCGCATTTGGACCTAAAGTCTTCATATTTGGATCTAAACTCTTCACATTTGGACCTAAAGTCTTCACATTTGGACCTAAACTCTTCACATTTGGACCTAAACTCTTCACATTTGGACCTAAAGTCTTCACATTTGGACCTAAACTCTTCACATTTGGACCTAAACTCTTCACATTTGGATCTAAACTCTTCACATTTGGACCTAAAGTCTTCATATTTGGATCTAAACTCTTCACATTTGGACCTAAAGTCTTCACATTTGGACCTAAACTCTTCATATTTGGACCTAAAGTCTTCACATTTGGACCTAAACTCTTCACATTTGGACCTAAAGTTTTCACATTTGGACCTAAAGTCTTCACATTTGGACCTAAAGTCTTCGCATTTGGACCTAAAGTCTTCACTTTTGGACCTAAACTCTTCACATTTGGACCTAAACTCTTCACATTTGGACCTAAACACTTCACATTTGGACCTAAAGTCTTCACATTTGGATCTAAACTCTTCACATTTGGACCTAAAGTCTTCACATTTGGATCTAAACTCTTCACATTTGGACCTAAAGTCTTCATATTTGGATCTAAACTCTTCACATTTGGACCTAAACTCTTCACATTTGGACCTAAAGTCTTCACATTTGGACCTAAAGTCTTCACATTTGGACCTAAACTCTTCACATTTGGACCTAAAGTCTTCACATTTGGACCTAAAGTCTTCACATTTGGACCTAAAGTCTTCACATTTGGACCTAAAGTCTTCACATTTGGACCTAAAGTCTTCACATTTGGACCTAAACTCTTCACATTTGGACCTAAACACTTCACATTTGGACCTAAAGTCTTCACATTTGGACCTAAACTCTTCACATTTGGACCTAAAGTCTTCACATTTGGACCTAAAGTCTTCACATTTGGACCTAAAGTCTTCACATTTGGACCTAAAGTCTTCACATTTGGACCTAAAGTCTTCACATTTGGACCTAAAGTCTTCACATTTGGACCTAAACTCTTCACATTTGGACCTAAAGTCTTCACATTTGGACCTAAAGTCTTCACATTTGGACCTAAAGTCTTCACATTTGGACCTAAAGTCTTCACATTTGGACCTAAAGTCTTCACATTTGGACTTAACTCTTCACATTTGGATCTAAAGTCTTCACATTTGGACCTAAAGTCTTCATATTTGGATCTAAACTCTTCACATTTGGACCTAAAGTCTTCACATTTGGACCTAAACTCTTCACATTTGGACCTAAAGTCTTCACATTTGGACCTAAAGTCTTCACATTTGGACCTAAAGTCTTCACATTTGGATCTAAACTCTTCACATTTGGACCTAAACTCTTCACATTTGGACCTAAAGTCTTCACATTTGGACCTAAAGTCTTCACATTTGGACCTAAAGTCTTCACATTTGGACCTAAAGTCTTCACATTTGGATCTAAAGTCTTCACATTTGGACCTAAAGTCTTCATATTTGGATCTAAACTCTTCACATTTGGACCTAAAGTCTTCACATTTGGACCTAAACTCTTCACATTTGGACCTAAAGTCTTCACATTTGGACCTAAAGTCTTCACATTTGGACCTAAAGTCTTCACATTTGGACCTAAACTCTTCACATTTGGACCTAAAGTCTTCACATTTGGACCTAAACTCTTCACATTTGGACCTAAAGTCTTCACATTTGGATCTAAACTCTTCACATTTGGACCTAAACTCTTCACATTTGGACCTAAAGTCTTCACATTTGGACCTAAAGTCTTCACATTTGGACCTAAAGTCTTCACATTTGGACCTAAACTCTTCACATTTGGACCTAAAGTCTTCACATTTGGACCTAAACTCTTCACATTTGGACCTAAAGTCTTCACATTTGGATCTAAACTCTTCACATTTGGACCTAAAGTCTTCACATTTGGACCTAAAGTCTTCACATTTGGACCTAAAGTCTTCACATTTGGATCTAAAGTCTTCACATTTGGACCTAAAGTCTTCACATTTGGACCTAAAGTCTTCACATTTGGACCTAAAGTCTTCACATTTGGACCTAAACTCTTCACATTTGGACCTAAAGTCTTCACATTTGGACCTAAAGTCTTCATATTTGGATCTAAACTCTTCACATTTGGACCTAAAGTCTTCACATTTGGACCTAAAGTCTTCACATTTGGATCTAAAGTCTTCACATTTGGACCTAAAGTCTTCACATTTGGACCTAAACTCTTCACATTTGGACCTAAAGTCTTCACATTTGGACCTAAAGTCTTCACATTTGGATCTAAACTCTTCACATTTGGACCTAAACTCTTCACATTTGGACCTAAAGTCTTCACATTTGGACCTAAACTCTTCACATTTGGACCTAAACTCTTCACATTTGGACCTAAAGTCTTCACATTTGGACCTAAACTCTTCACATTTGGACCTAAAGTTTTCACATTTGGACCTAAAGTCTTCACATTTGGACCTAAACTCTTCACATTTGGACCTAAACACTTCACATTTGGACCTAAAGTCTTCACATTTGGATCTAAACTCTTCACGTTTGGACCTAAAGTCTTCACATTTGGATCTAAACTCTTCACATTTGGACCTAAAGTCTTCACATTTGGACCTAAAGTCTTCACATTTGGACCTAAAGTCTTCACATTTGGATCTAAACTCTTCACATTTGGACCTAAAGTCTTCACATTTGGACCTAAACACTTCACATTTGGACCTAAAGTCTTCACATTTGGACCTAAAGTCTTCACATTTGGATCTAAAGTCTTCACATTTGGACCTAAAGTCTTCACATTTGGACCTAAAGTCTTCACATTTGGACCTAAAGTCTTCACATTTGGATCTAAACTCTTCACATTTGGACCTAAAGTCTTCACATTTGGACCTAAAGTCTTCACATTTGGACCTAAACTCTTCATATTTGGACCTAAAGTCTTCACATTTGGACCTAAACTCTTCACATTTGGACCTAAACTCTTCACATTTGGACCTAAACTCTTCACATTTGGACCTAAAGTCTTCACATTTGGACCTAAAGTCTTCACATTTGGATCTAAACTCTTCACATTTGGACCTAAAGTCTTCACATTTGGACCTAAAGTCTTCACATTTGGACCTAAAGTCTTCACATTTGGACCTAAAGTCTTCACATTTGGACCTAAACTCTTCACATTTGGACCTAAAGTCTTCACATTTGGACCTAAACTCTTCACATTTGGACCTAAAGTCTTCACATTTGGACCTAAAGTCTTCACATTTGGACCTAAACTCTTCACATTTGGACCTAAACTCTTCCATCTCGACACATTTCTCTGCTCATCAATCTGATGAAGATGCTTGGATTAGTGGTGAAACGTCTAAAAGAGGCAAACCTTCGGTTTAAATGATTGATACAGAATCAAATCCATTTGTGTTTTCATTTGTTGTCTGGATGGAACATCTGCCATCATCAGTGAATTCTGGTCCATGTGCTTTTCTGCTTTCTTAGGTCTCGAGGCGGCTTATCCGGAGCAGATCCAGTATGACAGCGGTTCATGAGGTTCCTGTTCGGGCTCCATGGTGGGTCTAAACCCTGTTCCCTTTACTCCAGAAACGTGAACACGAGCGAGGACGTTGTGACATCAGTCATGTGACTGATGACCTTTCACCCACGGATCACATGTAATCAAGGCTGAAGTCAAAACCCTGGAAAGTTTTGGAACCGCCCCTTTCATGGCTGGAGTCTTTTCCAGACCAGAAGGATCCTGCTGGGTGAATCAAAGGAACCTTTTGTCCAAACGTCCAGGCGTGACCGTTTGTTGGAAAACAGATTTTCAGCAGTTGTCTCGTCTGCTTATAGGCCTTTAAAAGGTGACCGTGTGAAACATCACCAGCTTCCTGCTTCCATGGAGCGTTTGACAGACAGAGGTCTGAGCCCGGATGAGGAGCTCCAGCTGATGGGTTCGTTCAGCGGTTTACTCTGATCCTTTCTGTTCTGTTAACGTCCGTTCACTGAGGAAGACTTTGTTTCTTCTTCATCAGATACGACGGTGATCTGCAGCTTTCATCCTTTCTCCTTCGGCCTCTGCAGACGTCTTATCGTCAGCGCAGACGCGGCCTCTGACCACATCAAAGCGCCGCGTCTGCGCTGATAGGCCGGCTGGGATCTGACCACAGAGGCTTTCCTGTTTCCCTTTCTCGGTCTCTCAGGCGCAGGTCCATTTGAAGTCAGTCATTTGGCAGAAAGCTAAACAAGCCCCCTGTTAACTACCCCACTTACTGCTGCTGACCAACCCGCCGCGTGGAAAACCGCAGACTGCCACAGAGACGGCCGATGCCTTCGTTCCAGCAGCTGTAAATGCAGTCATGGGGGGCCGCACAAGTCTCTCTCAGGGTGGAGGGATCCTGCGACAGGTGCTTGTTTTCAGGGAAATGTCGGCGCAGAGTTCAGAAGTTCTCGCTGATGGACGCTTCAAACTTCTGAACCTGGATCACAAGTTTGATTTGTGATTTCCTGAGGCCCGAAAGGCAGCGTTTGCCACCAGCGACCGCATGAGAAAGACAAATACAGAGAAAAATCTGAACAATCTCAGAATCCGGGGGGGTTGGGGTCACTCTGCTGGAACCTAGCCTCATCAGTTGGACACAAGGCAGCTGTGTGTTTAGTCTGAGCCATTTGTTATCTCTTATCATCTGAAAGGCCAGTTCTGCAGCCTGCAGAGACGCTGCAGTCTGCAGCGCTCTGAGAATCGGGCTTTTCCATTTTTACAGAACTCCTGAAGCATTCTTTAAAACTCAGTGGGAGGATGCTGTTGTTGTTGGATGCTGTTCCACATTCAGAAGAACTGAATCTGCTGGCTTTCAGCTTGGTGTCTTTGTTCCTTCGTTTGCTCTAAATGTTTGCATTTTTATAGTTTGGATGCATGAGATGATGTTCTGGAGCCATGCAGGACTTTGAAACAAAGATTTAGACTTAGTCTGCATCTTCTGTGTCTGCTGTGAGCTTCACATGCAGACTGGTCCCCTCCTGAAGATGAAGATTCCTGCTCTTCTGCCTCACATCACCTTGATTTGAATCAGTCCGGTTTAGTTTGAAAGTTTGAGTAAAAAATCTAAAATTCTCGCTGCATAAAAAACATCACAGCTGCTGCAAGAAAACGGAGAACTCCCTGAAATACTATTTAAGTACATTTTAGCCCCTTTTTCTGAACAGTTTAATCCAAAAGTTCAAGAACAGTCTTTGAGACACTAAGTGACCGGATGCAGAAACCAAAGTCTGAGGATTCGGTAGTGAAGCATTTGTCTTTTTTTCCGTCATTATCTGTCTGATCTGTTTGTTTTCCTAACGTGTTGAGCCGTCTCAGTAGCATGTTAACCTGCTTTAATCCTGCTGCTGATCTGTCAGACACCAAAGAGCCTGAAGAAGCTGGCAGAACCACAAACGGTTGATCTCATCAAACAGAATCGGTTCTGGTTCTGGGTTGGTCGTGCACAGCGTGAACTGCAGTCAAAGAGCTGCTTTGACTCCTGTTGGCGTTGGGTTTTTATCACAGAAAATGACGCGTCTTCCGCTCGCTTTGATCCCAAAACCAGTTTTCCGCTGCAGACCTCAGGACCAGCCCGTCGGTCACCATCACACATCTGCTTTACATAAACAGCTTATTCCGTAGTTTGGTAATGTTGGTCATAATTTAACTACAAAGACGATTATTTGACTTAAGGAGAAAAATCCCAGCCGTGTTACGCATCAGTCATGCTGTAGTGAGGGGATTGAACCAGAAGTCACTGCATCGTTTTCACTGTAGTGACGTGGTCGTGTCCCCACAACACGATCAGAGTCCCGTCGACTGCTTCCTCAGCGCCAATGACGTCAGGAAAGCCGCTGTGCCCTAAAAAAAGACACGATCATCTGGTGGTAAGTGACCCTGACTGAGGGGCGGGGGGCGGACTCCGTCTCCTGCTGGGACACTGCTGCAGACCCCCCCTCTGGACCTGACCCATGAGTCCTCTGAGGTTTGAGCGTGTGGGTGGTAACTACAGCTCTCACAAACACAGCAGCGGGTACAGACACACACACACACACACACAGCACGATGAAGGCTCTGGCACTCAGTGAAGCCCTCTGACAGATTAACGTCTCTTCAGAAAGACCCTCATATCTACTTCAGCTGCTAAAATCCACAAATCCTCCAGTTTTCTGCAGGAATCTCAGGCTTCATTTGCACAGGAATGTATCTGAACCAACGCCGCGTTTCCTGAGGGCCGCTGAATTGAAATGTTTCGATAAAGACATTGTTTTATTTCCTCAGATTATAATCCTGAAGGGGACTCCTCCCACAGAAAAGCAGAACATCAGAGAATCCCACCAAACGGTCCCTTCTCATCAGGACCGTCGGAATGAAGCGTTGATGTTTTAGTGCTGCACACATGGACTCACAGCTCTTCCAGAGGTTACACAACCAGCACAGCAGCAACAAGTTCAATCTCTGCACATCTACGGCTGCAAGACGCACTTTCACAACTGAAAGATTCTGAACTTTCTGGCCAGCGGTCTATTCTGGTTAGACGGTGCTCCACCTTCTATCCAAGGAGTTTAAGAAAACAGGCAGCGTGCTGCTTTCTGTGAGGACCCCCCCCCCCACTCACACACACACCCATCCAGCTTTCTGTTTAAGCTAAACTCATTTCAGTTTTAGCTGAAACGCACAGTAACCCCCTCCCTCACTCAGTCTCCCCCCACTGAGCCCCTCACACTGCCACAGCTCTGTCTGCAGGTGAGAAGCAGCAGCACTTCAGTTCTGATTCCACTATCTGGGGATTTCCATCAGCTTTCTTTAACCGCAGCATTTTGTGAGCGGTTCCTTTTTAACTCATCATTAGGATGTGATGTCACCCCCCCTCTGAGGCTCTGTCACCCCCCCTCTGAGGCTCTGTCAGGTGCCGCTCATCAAACCTGCAGCAGTCCTCTGAAGGTCCTGACCTTCGGCTCGCGTCTGTCCCCTTTAGACGACTGCAGGAGGACGGATGAGGACGCGGCGCCGACGGGCTCACTTTTCATGGGTCATCATCACCTGCTGCACCAGGAGGGGCTGCAGGGGGGGGTCATTATGGGGGGGTCATTGTCTGCTCTCTCTCACCGCTGTCTGGAGCCAAGTCTGTCCTAAAGCAAAAACAAAACTTTGGCAACATTTGTTTTGCTGAATTTGATAAATTCCTGTTTGTGTTAATAGTCTATCTTTAAATGTTTAACAGAGATTCACTTTTCTTTGAGTTCCTGCTCAGTTTAGGTCCTTTTTGGGTTTTTTCTTGGGTTGAAGTGGTCAGAAATGAAGACGGTGACGATGGTGTACGGAGGATTTTTGGGATGTTTCTTTGGTTTCTGTCATGTTCTGTTCTCCTCACGTCAGTCACACCTGGTTCAGGTCGTTTATCAGCCACACCTGTCCTGATTGGTGGATTTAAGTGTCTGCCTTTCACTCCTTTATGGTCAGGTGGATTAAATGTTCAGGTTTCTGACACCAATCTTGTCTTTTGGCTTCCTTCACCACCAGATCCGGCCTGAAACCGGACCTCTTCTGTAGAGCAGGAGGATTTTCTCTGCAGCCGTCTTTGGGGAGACGTCGGAGCGCTCCTCAGATCCTCTGAGGTGGGGGCGAAACCTCGCTGTCAGACTGTTAGACGGGTCTGCCTGTCACTTTCTGAGGAGCTCCCAATCCTCGCCATCTGATTCTGGTTCGGTCGTGGTAAATGCAGGAGTGTTGGCGGACTCCCTTTCATTTCCTGTCAGCTGTTTCTTTTTCCTGAGGACGATGTCAGGACGCTCCTGGAGCATCTGTGCCTAGAGCATCTGAACGTGCGTCTCCCCGGGGAGGGGTGAGGGGAGTTGTGGGTGTGAATCCTGAAACTGAACCCTCACCTCTGCCGTTGGAAGGTTCCCGCCGCGGCTTGAATTGGTTTGGTCCCGTCAATCATCAGCGTGTTCTTCAGCGCCTCCACATCCTTACCTCTACTAGGAATGGGTCACGGCCCCGCCCCTTTGCGGGAGCCGCGTTTATTTAAAGCTGGCTTCATTTTCAAACATTGTTTTTGTGCAGAATCAACATGTGTCATGCTGGTGAGGGTTTTTCCACGAAGCCCTCCATCCACAGAGACTCCAACAGCTGAGGTTCTGCTGTGATGAGGATGAGGAGGAGGAAGCCATATCCGTGAGAACCAGCATGAAAGAGCGGCTTCACTCCTTCTGTTTTCAATTTATTGTCATCTTAAACTAATTGTTTACCGCTAAATTTCACCAATATTGGAAGCTGAAGCTGGCGAGCGATGGCCGGGCCGCCTGCGGTTTGTTTCCATGTCTTCTGCTTACAGCTGAGTTTTACTGACTTTGTCAGAGTTTATGAATTATCAAGCAGTGTTTGGGAAATATTGGAAATATGATTAGGATATGAATATGTGTATTCTACTTAAATAATAATGAAATGATGACCCTCATCAGAAGTTTGTGAATGTTTGGCCTGATTTTATAAACACATGACCCACACCCCCGGCCTGAACTTGCTGTGGGGGATCATTTTCCTCTTACATGCTTGATTGTAATAACTGTTTGTGCAGAAAGAGGGGCTGATTTCATCGCTCGCGTGCAGCATCTGCTGTGTCAGCAGGAAGAAAGAAGAGACGCTTCAGCTCAGCCAGGCGAGAAATGGAGGACAGCGTTCAAATCATCATAAAACAACATGAAACCTGAATCCTGGGCTCAGGAATATTTCACAGAACTTTGGGCTTCAGCCCCGGTTCTCCATCGTTTGGGTTCAGCCCGCCGCTGCGTGTGAAAGCGCTGCTGGCCTTCTGTTGGCTGTAAAACCTGCAAGTGTTTGTGATGACCAGCAGTGAGTCTGTGGCGGAGTTCGCTGCCAGGATCGTTTCATTCCAGCCACTTTGGAGGATTTCCCGGCATGAACTGGAGTTTTGTTTGTTTTGGTGGTCCCGGGGTGGCCGAGCTGCTGGTTTCAGATCATTTTTCTGCTCTGTCACTCTGCTGAGGTCACCAACAGATGGTTCCTTTACAAATTCATCAATCATATGCTGCAAAACAGCCCCATCATCACACTACCACCTCCATGTTTATCTGTTGCTGTGATGCTTCTTTATGAAACTCTGTGTTAATCTGATTCCGGTGGAAGCTGACCGCACCTTCATCTAAGCTCCTCCCCTTTTGTCTCGTGAATCCAAGCTTTGGGAGTAATCCAGACCCACCCATCAGCTTCACCTGCTTCACCTGAATGGAGGGTTGTTGGAGCCTATCCCAACCATCATCAGAGTTTCCCATTGGTGAAATCATGAACTCTGACCTCCTGTCCTTCACTAATCCTTCTCTTTATTATCTGCATGAGTCCTCCTCGTGTTCAAAGAGACGTTTTGTTCCGTCACTGTCTGGTTTTTCCAGGTGTAGATTTCTTGCAGACTGAAACATGTCAGTGATCTAAGGACCGTTTCTGCAGGAGCTGCAGCTCTATGCTGCTTCTGTGAGGATGCCGTGGTCGGACGCCGTGGTCAGACGCCGTGGTCGGACGCCGTGGTCGGACGCCGTGGTCGGACGCCATGAAACCGACACGCTCTCACACTCTGGAGGAAACGCTGCAAACATCTGAGGATCAATCAAATCAGACCCCGGAGGATGATTCAGTCTCCACAGCGATGCAGAGAACAGAAACATCAGGTTCTACAGGAATCCAGGAACCTGAGGGGGAGGAGTTCAGGAAACCCTCACTGACCATGTTAACCCCCCACCCCCCACCAGAACATTCCAACTAGGACCCACTGAGAACGGATCCACATGAACACCTCCTTTTCAATCCTCTTCTCTCATCTTCAACCAGCAGATCAAGGTGTCAATCCCCACCTACACCTACAATGAGAGTCCCCACCTCTGCACCACACTGAGACCCCCTCAGAGACCCCCACTAAGGTCCAATCATGGCTGGATCACTGGATCATTGGACCTTCAGGTACTGAACTCTGAAGCAGTCAGAGTTCACGGCAGAGGAGCCTGAATTCTCCATCTGCTGGTAGACCTGAACCAGATCCCTGGAGGATCAGATCTTCTGGATCAGCCAACAAACCAGGATCAGGACAGCAAAGAAAGGTCTTTTAGTGACTTCAGACGACTTCGTAGTTCTGATTTAAGGGTTAGCGGTTCTGAAAATGGACCTTTCTAAACATTCAGACACATTTCATTGGATTCTGATGATTGAAGGGAATCGATGCAGAAACTGAGAAGATTAGCAGGAATGGAGTCGTGTTCTTCATCAGTTTTCTCCTCCGGGTCTGAAGCTTTCGGCTCCTCTGATGTTCCCAACAGTCGTCAGGAAAGAAACCCGCTTCGTGGAAGCAGAACGGACAAGAAGAACCTCTGAGGAGAAGGTTCAGTTTGTATGATGTCGGCGCCACCTGCCAGGAAAACGCTCAGAGATGTCAGAGCTCAGCTGAGAGGCAGACTGAACGGCACTAAAATGCTCTGATTGCTTCAAGATCCAGTCAGGACGTGCTTGAAGAAAAATGAGCCGCATGGTCAATTTGCCAGAAAAGAAAACATGCATTATTGCCTTTATTGCTGTTTCTGGATAAAGATTGCTCCATTACTCGCTGTGTTTTGCTTTCATTTGAATCCCATTACAACTGTTTTTCCAAATCAGATGAACGTAAAGATTTTCTGCATCTTCCCAGATTGTGTAAACAGCATGTGTTTGGTTCAAGAAAATGACTCTCTCTTTTGTTTTTGGGTCAAAGCGTGAAGGAGAAGTAGCTGTTTGTTCTGGGAGAGTGGGCGTGTCCTGTGAGAGGAGACGGCCTGACCAACGGGCGGCGAGCGCGGCTCAGCCTGGACCGTTTGGCTGCACATTTGGGTTGATCAGAGAGATGATGCAGCCCAGCTGGTTTGTTGTGTTTCGCTTTTAAACAAAGATTTCCTCGGATTCCAGCAGGAAATGCAGGAGATGGAAGCGTCCCGCACAGATATTTACACTTCATTGTTCAAGACCAGGAGAAACCACAGAGGCAAAAGCAAGAGAATCTAAAAACCTCACTATCTCAACAAGACAATGTCATCTGCAAAAGCACAGCCGGAACTCTATGAAATATATGAGAGTCTGTTTGATGGGAAATCGAGGGTTCGATTCCCAGGGTAAGCGATGAGCTTCATCCAATGTGGGTCCAGACCCTCCTGTTACTGCCTATGGTAGAGACAAGGGGGTCCAAGGCCGGGTCTCCCTGTGCCGGTCCCCAGCCCGGATAAAATCCAGGGTTGTGTCAGGAGGGGCCTCCGGCGTAAACGTCTCGGCCAAACCACCTGTGAGGGTCAGTGGAAGCTGATTGGCTCCACCTGTAACTCTGAAGCGTTTATGTCATGAGGGAACTTCAACAGCAGAGCGGCGAGGTCTCCGGGTTCACGCGCCGTTTCTGAACAAGGATGTCATTTTATGAATGAACCTTTGAACATCTACAGATCCTGAAGTTCAATTGATGTAAAATGAGGACTTTGTTTTACGCTGAGATGCTAAAATTAACAAATTATAAACAACATTCTGTCATGAATAAATAATTTTTCTGTCGTTTTCAGGTGAAACACAGATGGACCTTAGGGTGGTATTGTTCTCATTTCTGCAGCATTCAGAATCTTTGAGGCAAAATCAGTTCATGTATAAAGCTAGTGGGAGTCTGAAAAGCCTTTAAAGAACAGAGCGGTGAGATATTCTGCAGCTTCTTCCCTGTCGTCTGTGTGCAGACCAAAGGAAGAGGCTTTGGTCGATGGGGTCACTCTGCCGTGAACCTGGGAATCGATGCTCGGAGGAGCAGAAGAACAGAAGCAGAGAGCCGCAGAGCCCTGAGGCCGAAGCATGTCACGGCTAAAGACTGACACCTAATCCATAGTAAGGATTTCTGCTGCAGAAACTGTTTGCAGAGAAGATGTGTGATCATGGAGAAAGTATGTTTGTGCAGCACATTCAACACTCCACTGAAAGTGCCGATTAGCTCAGAAAGAACAATAGTTTGTTGGGAGAGCAGCAGGAACTCACTGCTTCTCCCTGATTGAAAGCAGCTGCCGCTCTTTTGGAGGTCAGACCAAACTTTGTCCCCAAAGCCAAGAAGAAACCGCTGCATCAGAACCAGAACAGCTGCTGAGCTCCACACACGTTCACAGCTTTTTGGTTCTGGATGTTTAGAAAACGGACTGAGTTTCTGTCAGCAGCTCATGGAAACACCAGCATCCTGCTCAGGGAGTCTGAACAGGAATTTTCTGCGTTCCTGTCAGGACAGGAGGCGGAGCCTCTTACCTTCTGCAGCCACAGCGTGTTGTTCTCCATGATGCTCTCCAGGTGCTGCAGCTTCTGCGCGGACCACTCTCCGTCCACAGGTGGCGAGTCTCTCTGTGCCACAATGGTCTCGCCGCCAGAGCTCCCGTGCTGCTCCGCCTGCACAGGTGAGCCGCCGCCCTGACACCCGTCCAGCTCTGGGAGAAGGAAGGTGTAGCTGCAGTGGCCATGTTGGATGCGATGGAACCTCCTCCTCTTCTCTGAGCTTCCTCCACCTCCTCTCCGCTGGCTCCTTCCAGCTCCTCCTCGTTCTGCGGCGGCTGCAGGAGCGAGGAGCGCCAGGCTCCACAGCAGGAGGAGCAGAGCCGGGCCGAGGCCCTTCATGGCGCACTCTCCTCTGCAGGACCAACCTGCTGTCGGCGCTGGATCTCAGGTAGGTGTTAGCTCTGACCTCCCCTGCCTTAGGAGCAGCAGGACTCCAGAGTCTTTGGAGCCACCATGAGGACTGACGCTGCAATGTCTTCACCTTTCCTGATGACGGCGGTTCAATTAAACCAAAGACACCTGAGGGACTCCGGCCCCCCCCTCACTGGAGATGAAGATGCTCATGTCTCTGTTCAGTCAAATGTTGGTCCTTCTTCTCACAGTTTGAAGAAACAAAGCAGGATACGAAGAGCTGATGAAACAGCAGAGGATTGTGGGTAAAGAGGACGAAATGGATTCAATCCTTTTTTCTCTGAAAGTCCAAATGAAAAGAAAACGTGAAGAAGGATTTTCCCTCCAGCCTCCTCTGGTGACTCCAGAAGTGACTGAAGAAAATCACTTCTGCCCCCTTCTTATCTGGGGGGGAAAGGAGGAGGAAGGAGCAGGGGACAGGAGGAGGGGGGTAAGGGGAGGAGAGAAAAAGACAGTGAAGAAGAGGGAGGAGTGGAGGGACGGGAAACCTGAGGGAGGTCCATTAGAGTGCCCCCTCTGTTTGCAGGCTGAGACACAAAGAGAGGAGGGATGAAGTCATGAGAAAGAGGCAGAAAAGGGAGAGGAGTAACTCCTGCAAGAAGGAGAGGAGGAGGAGGGAAAGTGGAGGAAGTCAGAAGAGAAGCTGAACGTCTGCTCCTCCGGTGGATCCTCCTCAGAACCGAACCTGCAGCTTAGAGTCCATTTAGTGTTTGAAACCCATGTGTGGCCTGGGGGAGGGGGGGGGGGGGCAGAGACATGACCGCGATGCTCCTTCTGAGGAGGAGGAGGAGCAGTGATGCTCCTCCTCCTCCTCCTTCTCCTTTCTGGCAGGCTGCGCCGCTCACTTGATGTTAGCCAATTGGTCCTGTGGGGGGAGCAGAGAGGTCACACAGGGACTGGCTTCTGCCCCCACCACAGATTGTTCTCATGGGAACGGGGAGGGCGCTGGCCCACTGTGGAATAGTCGGACTAAAGGGAAGATGATGGACAGCTTTCAGAAAGACGTCACTTTTCTGACTTCAGAACCAAACGTTGGATCTGAGCTGACGACCAGAAAACAGCATCATGGGATCAAGCATCAAACAAACTCAGAGGAATGAAGACTGCATGTTTGGACCTGAGGGGCTCTTCCTGTTGAAGTTGAGGTTTATTTGGTTCTGCAAACGTAACATTTTACAACGTTTTAACGAAGAATCAACATCAACCTAAAAGGAATCATGATTATCAAAAACCGTCTGTTGACCCAAACAAGGTTTTGTCCTTTTCAGAGATGTGGGACACTGACACAGCAGTTCCTCAGGAAAACCTGAAACTTTTGTTGTCTGCTTTTTTTTTTTTTTTTTGGGGGGGGGGGGTAGTTAAAGTGGGCGGGGCTGGTTAATTGTTTTAGCAGAGAAGCTTAATGTGGAGAGAGGCTGAAGGGGTTCAGAGTGAGCTGTGTGGGCCATGAGGTTTCAGTCAAATGAAGAAACGTTCCTGAATGTTCTGGACGTCTGCCTCTGCGTGAATCAGGCCGCTCTGGTCACATGACGCCCCGCAGCGTGATGCTCCAGACATCCCTGTGTAAGGGGGGAGACAGACATGATGACTTCCAAACATTGTTTTTGTAATTCTCTGTCCTTTTGGTGTCTTTTTTGTTTTACAGCTCCTGTGAACTCTGCAGGATTCTGTGGTTTGAATTTGAGGTTCAGACTTCACTATTTTGTGTAAATGACAGTGGGGGGGGGGGGGGGGGGTCTGTTTCCATTTATGGTTGAAATCATAATCAGGAGCAGCAGGAATATGATAGAGGTCGGTTCCTCTTCTGAGACCAAACACCAAAACTGTTGCAATTCAATTCAATCTTATTTGTATAGTTCAAAATAACAACATAAGTCGTCTCGATGGGCTTCGTATAGGTAATTGCAGACGTGGAGCGTCCAGACGTGAAGCATCCAGACGTGGAGCGTCCAGACGTGGAGCGTCCAGACGTGGAGCGTCCAGACGTGGAGCGTCCAGACGTGGATAGGCCAGACGTGGAGCGTCCAGACGTGGAGCGTCCAGACGTGGAGCGGCCAGACGTGGATAGGCCAGACGTGGAGCGTCCAGACGTGGATAGGCCAGACGTGGATAGGCCAGACGTGGAGCGGCCAGACGTGGAGCGGCCAGACGTGGAGCGTCCAGACGTGGAGCGTCCAGACGTGGAGCGGCCAGACGTGGAGCGTCCAGACGTGGTGCGGCCAGACGTGGAGCGTCCAGACGTGGAGCGTCCAGACGTGGATAGGCCAGACGTGGAGCGTCCAGACGTGGAGCGTCCAGACGTGGAGCGTCCAGACGTGGAGCGTCCAGACGTGGAGCGTCCAGACGTGGATAGGCCAGACGTGGAGCGTCCAGACGTGGTGCGGCCAGACGTGGAGCGTCCAGACGTGGAGCGTCCAGACGTGGATAGGCCAGACGTGGAGCGTCCAGATGTGGAGCGTCCAGACGTGGAGCGTCCAGACGTGGAGCGTCCAGACGTGGAGCGTACAGACGTGGATAGGCCAGACGTGGATAGGCCAGACGTGGAGCGGCCAGACGTGGAGCGGCCAGACGTGGAGCGGCCAGACGTGGAGCGGCCAGACGTGAAGCGTCCAGACGTGGTGCGGCCAGACGTGGAGCGTTTAGACGTGGAGCGTCCAGACGTGGAGCGTCCAGACGTGGAGCGTCCAGACGTGGAGCGTCCAGACGTGGAGCGTCCAGACGTGGAGCGTCCAGACGTGGAGCGTCCAGACGTGGAGTTCTTTCAGCAGAGAATTTATCTGTGGTTGCTGTTTCTAAAATGTTGTTTCATACTAACACTGTTATCATTGAGAGCTGCTCTGTCAAATGCTTTTAATTTGGTGGCACAAAGGAGACCTGTTCCTTTGAGAAACCAACTTTCTGGACTGAGGAGCATCGTTATAATCAGCATTAACGGTCTCTACGTCTGGTTTCATTTCAATTCCTCCACAGAAACAGAACAGTCTTGTTTTTAACTGAAAAAGCAGTTTTGTCTTTATTTTCTTTCTGTCTGTCAGTCCACTCTGTTTGGTCACCGGGGCAATAAGTTCTGACCGGACCCGCCTGGAAAGGTCTCTATGGTCTCGTGCAGGTTTAAGACAGAAGGGCGTTTTGGGGGCTAAATCCTGTAACATCTCCACAGTCCAGTCCTCTTCCTGCTTTCGCTATTGGACACTAGGACAGAACATTGTGTCCTGAGATGTGTCTTCTTGGATCCTTGTGGTATTTGCTCCCTCGTCTTGGAGCAGATATCAGGAAAACTGGAGGGCATGTGAGTTGTGGAGGCCTTTCACCTTCCTCTGTGGGAACGGACTGCCGAGGAGGAAGAGCTTTTTATTTTAGGATTTCATTTCTACCAGCCTTTGTGTCCTTTTTCTAAACTCACTGTTTGGTTTGTCCGTCAGTTTGTTCACTTCACGCGTGTCTCAGGTGAAACCGCATCACATGACGGCGGGACTTCAGTCGTCTGAATGCAGTTTTCCATCTTGTGGTCTTCTTGTATGTTCTGTGTTTACTGTTTATGACATTATATTTGCTTTGTTGACGGTTTTCATCTCTTCTTTTTAATAATGGTGACAAACTTCCTGAACCGTGTGAAGCTGCTTGCAGAGATGCTGCTTTCTGTGATCAGAATACATCATAATACATTTCTGTTCGATGGCAGACAGAGCAAATGAACCAGATTTTCTACACATGATCAAACCACAAGAATCCAACACGTCTGTCGACAAGAACAGCTATTTTAACTTATGCAGTGAAAAACAAATCTCTGCATTTTCAAGACAAGTCTGACCTGAAACTTAAAATCCAGCAGTTCAAGCAGTTTCTGCTGTTAAGTTGAATGAACCGCTCAAACGTGCCGCTCTAAAGAGGACGTTAATGAAATCAAAATTTAAATCAAACTGAATCAAAGGTTCTGTCTACGATGGTCCAGTGTTTTACTTCGACACACTTACATCAGGAGACCCGTTAATCCAGACTTAAAGGCCCACTCCCATGACAATCATGCTTTTGGTGTTTTTAACATGTTCTTGTGGCTTTTTTTTTTCACGATGGAGAACAAATATGACGAAAATTAGGATATGTGATCTTCACTGGTGTCCATGGATTACATGAAATCTTTCCACCTTTATCCACCTTTGTCATGGTAGGGAGAACATGTCAATGTAAGGGGGGGGGGGGGGGGTCATCTAGGATAGCACAAGGTTATAGGACGCCAAAGGAGAGGTTTTACCTGAGCGGACAGCACAGGAACCACATCATTCAGCGCTAAATGACCTCAGAGTCACCAAAGAAGAACATAAGGTCAGAGGAGAAACTCTACAGGCTCAAACATACAAAGAAGACGCACAGAAAACACAAAAGATGAAAACAAAAAAGAACTGCAACTGGTTTAACACCAACGTCCCTCCAACTCTTGCCCCCATTTGAAAAGTGGGAGAACTGGGCTCATCTCTGTGGTTTCTCCTAAAAAGACCGTCCAGCTTCACCGTCTGCTCAGACATTTCCAGAACCAGTAAAGGCAACGTTCATGTCGTTATCAACAGAGAAAACTGGACCAGCGGAGATTCATGCAACATCTGACCTGATCTAACTCTTTATTTACTCTAACAGAACATACCGTAGTTTCTGATCATTTCAAGCTTCATATTCTTACTCTCAAAAGTCGATTTGAATAAAAATGGACTTTAAAAACTCTTTTAGATTTTATGGATCATATGGTTTAGAAAGTTTAAAAAACAGATTCACTGCAAAACCTCAACACATGATGTCACAGCTCACTGGAAAACAAGAAGTCGTTCCTTGGAAATAACATTTGTAATTTTATACTTTTACTGAAAAACATGAGTCAACTTCTAATATTTCTGTCAAATAAGTGAGAAATCTCCTGTAAATTCAGGAGAACTTTTGTGAGAAAAGGTCTTCAAACGTCAAACCTTCAGACTCAGTGTAAAAAAAGTTGATTAAAGCTAGAAAAATATTCTTAGTTATGGTTTGTTTTTTCATTTCAGGTCATGTGAAACACGGATTCTGTTCCGGACTCGGTGTTCCTGAAACCTCGCCACCTCGCTCCTTTGGCCGTGACGGCCGAGCGGCCTGCAGCCTCCGGGCTCTTGTCGTTTCAGTCAAGTACATAAATGCTGCGTGTAAACACAATCAGTGCACCCCAGCAGCCACACATGGACCAGAATCTGAACCCACTGGGGCTGCAAAGCTGTGATGGATGAGGTCGCGACCCTCTCCTTACACATAGTAATACTCAGCACCTGCAAAAACACATGATGGGCCGAAACCCGAGAAGCTTTTAGAAACACAGGCGGGACGGACGGATGAAAGGATGACAGATGGAGGGACGCCGCGATTAATGGCGGCTCACCGCTCTCCTGTCGCGCTGAAATTCATCTTCAATCTGTTTTAATTATTTGTTGACAGGTTTTTATACACAATTTATAAAATTAAAACACTCTGCTTGTTTTACTTTGTGAATGAGCATCAATTAAGCAGGGAAATTTCTGTGTTCTGTCATTTGTACGCAAACGTTAACTAAAATATACAGATTGTGATCTTTACTGAAAGCTGCGGAAGGAAAGTAGAAATATGTGACATGTCATTAATCCTCAGCGTCATTAGAGTCAGATGAGATAAACACGGGGCGGCTTCCTGACCTCTGAGTCGCGTCACATCCAGTTTGTCCAGCAACACCTCTGTGGGCAGCTGGACCCTTCATGATGGAGTCTTCCTGCCATGATGCTGCGCCTGCTCACCAGCAGAAAACACGCCAGCCTTCAAACCGTGTGACGGAGCGGATGTCCCACAAAAGCTGCTGAAGCCTTTAGAAAGTGGATGCAGGGGTTCTGATGTGAGAAGGGGGGGGGGTTTGAAAACGCTGAAAGTGACAGATAAAACACGAGGTTAAGCTAAACTCCACGATGCTTCAGAAAAGATAGAATTTGGCAGCTTGAGGGTTTGATCAGAAGCGACCTCTGAAGGACAGGCCCCTCCCACTCCATCAGTCCAAAGGTCTCACCTGCAGAAGGTGCGCCAAAGCTCTGTGACGTCTGCAGGTTTTTACCGGGTTTGTGTCATCGAGTCGGATCAGGACTTTCCTGTGTTCCAGAGTCCGCTTGGTTTGGGTCATGGGAAAGATTTGGGTCGCCCGCCATGACCCACCCAAAGAGGCGGAGCATGGCTGAGCTCATCAGACCCGATGTGCCGGCTGAAGTCCCAGCTGTCCTTACAGGTGGATACGGGCTGTCTGCGGGAAGGGGGGGGGGGGGTGGTCAAAGCTGTACGGGTCACACAGGTGACCTGCAGGGAATATCCAGGTCATAGACGCTCAGTACGGCCGTGGAGAGAAGGTTCATGTGTTTCTGTGGTCATGCTGCGGCGACGGGTCGTAAAGAACACTGGGACAACATGTGAGGGGAAGTAGATCAGACGTGGATGTCATTTTAACCCCCCCATCCCTATGATGTTAGAGCTGTTCACGTGCACGCTCCTCGCTGCAGCCAGACTGTTAGAAAATGAGGAAGTTAGCCAATCAGAGTGTAGTTTGGGACACGCTGCACTTAGGCCTCACGTGCACGTTCCGTGCGTCTTGCATGTGCGTGCGTTCAGTAAGAAGACGACTAGAGTGTGACATTAGGTCACCGTACAACAGCGTCACCCCTAAGTCAGAAGTGCACGATGCTTCCATTACCCTTATGAATACCTGACCACACACTTACCATGCATGACAATGGTACGCTCCATTTCATGACGTCTCACACCTGCGCTCCCCTTAAGATGCAGCCGCTCCGCTCCATGACCCTCCACGGACCATGACCCAAAAAGCAGCAGCACGTGTGCATGCGACTCGGGGGTTAATTCTGTAAAACCGTGATGAGGAAACCAGAACATTATCAGAACTGGACTGCAGGACAGAAGTTATGAAGTGACGTCAGCAGCAGTCTGCGTGCAGGACGGTGAACAAAAGAAAACCTTCCAGCGTCTGAGTGGGATTTGGAAAACTGAAGACGGATGGATTCCTGGATTTTGGACAACACTGTTCCCGATAATAGTGTGCGTGGACGGCTGGGCCGGTCTTCTTTGCTGTCTCCTCACCTGTGCCTGTGGTTTTCTACCTGCGGCTTTTTGGGGATCAAACCTTTTCAGAGTCTCACTGGTGGGACGTGAAGCACAGCGAGTCTCCAGAGCTCACAGTGAGTTTGGGACACTCTCTGGATTTGATCTTGTGGTTTTGCTGTTTTTGGAGAAAACATGACGTTTTCTGAACAGCTGATTTCATTTCCAGTAAAAAGCTGTGGAAAGAGTTCAGAGTTCCTGCTGTTCCTGCAGGAGGACGGATTCCTCTGGAGTCGGATGTTGTTTGGTAGATGCTGCTGTAATTTGATGCACAAACGTTGTCATGATTTTATGAAACACGCAGAAGATAAGGGAGCATTTTTACCTGAAACTCCTCTTTCCTTGGTGTTCCACACCTGAGCACTGTCTTCCCACATTTGACAGACAGACAAACCTTTAAGCAGAAATGCGTCCATGGTCACATGACCTGTCTGCATGGGAAAAGTGGTGCAAAGCTGGGTTGACGTCCTAAACTTTGCATCATTGCCGTGAGAGCTGGACTCAAACGACCTCTGAAAGATGACTAACGGTCATGCTTCTGTCTCTGGGTTTTAAAAAGATGAAAGCTGGTCGGCCATGAACAGAGCCGTCCATCTTTGACATCATAGAGCCGAGCGTCTCCCGCCGGCAGGAGCCACTTCCACGGCTCCACACAGACCCATCCATCAGAGGAAGTCATGACTTTAGGAGACGGTTTGTCCTCACGGAAGCTCCCATGACTGAGGATCAAACTGAAGTTCCTCGTGACGCTGCTGAGGAAGAGGAGCTTTCCTTCAGACCAGGGGTCTCAAACCCAATTCACCTTGGGGCCACAGAAGGCAGAGTCTGGCTGAGACGGGGCCAAAACGCACGCACCGATTATTGGTATCGGGAGCAAATGCCGGTTTAAACCGGAAAGTTGAGAAAATCCAAAGTATTTATTTTATTTTAGAACACAAAATACGATGAAGAAGGACACTGGTGTAAACAAGTTGTGTAAAACTTTCTCAGGTACAACATTATTAACTGTGTCTGCACACATTTACTAATAAACACATAAATGTCTTGTAAGAAATGTCAGTTTTCTGTTCCTTCAGTCTTCCATATCTGCTCTATTCAGATTTCTTCTTTCTCTTTCGGCTCTGTCCATCAGGGGTCGCCACAGCGAAACAACCCCCCCTTCGAGGATGAGTCGCATGGTTAACTTGGCAATGTTTTACGCCGGATGCCCTTCCTGATGCAACCCTCTCATTTAATCCGGGCCTGGGACCGGCACAGAAGCAGAGGAGGGAATAGGGAGAAGCCCAGATGTTTCACGGACGGAAGGCGCCGCAAACCAGCACGAGCTAAACCGGCTCCCTCTGCTCTCTTCAGATTTAAACATCCTTATTAACATAGTCCTGGTAAACACAGAAGACTTCCCTCTCTTCCCTCCTCATCACCTCCATTAGCCTCACCTGTTCGGAACCTCTGCAGTTTGTTGTTGTGGCCACAGTCCAGCCCAGTTCTCATTTGTGTTGCTGCCGACCTTTCTTCTATTCGGACCTAGATCTGCCAACTTTCCTGACTATTGCTTACGGATCCAGATTATCTTTGTGGATTGTTTTCTGGATTTTCCAACCCGATCTCTTCATCCTGCCCAGCGTTTGCTGAACGTTCACCTGAACCTCTTAAGAACTCTGGAGACTTTGGTCGAGTCTGAATCCATTCCTACTCCACGTCTTCTCCAGACGCCTTTGGCTCTCCCAGCGGAGAGATATGCAAAAATGGTCTCCTCAAATCCGGACGTTACTACCACTCATGATGTTTACAATGACCGCTACGTTAACGCGCAGCTGCCTGCGCTAAAAACATACCTATCAGTGGTTTAATCGTTTTAAAAAGTCATGCACAAACAAAAACTCAGTACTTTTTTTTTTTCTTTCTTCTTCTTTCTTCTCTCTCTTTTTACTTGTTCTGTCCAACAGCTGAGCAAACAGATCAGAGCTGAAGGCTTTTTGTGTTGGACAGGTTTTACTATCACAAAAAGAGGTTATATAACTTCAAGAAACTAGAGTGTAGATTTGTATAAACCCCTTTTTGTCGTATTATTTTTTATTTATTTATTACATTTAGTGTGTGTGGGGAGGGAGAGGGGAAGAATGTGAAGGGGGGTGTGGAAGAGAGTAAAAGGAAGAAAGGTGAAAAGGTGGGGGATACAAGCACTGATTTGAATAAGTTATTAATTTAAGCTGTAACAATTATACCAGATCTGCTGGAAAGACGAATGTTACATCAAAGGTGAAAATCTGACACTAAGATGAGCGGAAGACATCTGTCCATCAAGACACTGTAGGTCAGGAGGAGGGATGAAGCAGACAGGGAGTGTGGCAGTGTGCACGTGGGGGTGGAGATACATGCATGCTGCCGACGTGAACCGTGTGTTCATAAAGGGAGCCAGATCCTACCCAGCCAGACCAGCCAGACCAGGAGAGGGGAGGAGAGCCCCCCAGGCCAGAAGCCCCCCCAGCATCCGGACCCAGGCAGCCCGGGAGGGGAGGAGGAGGGGACCGCCCACCCCACCAGCCAGGCACAGAGAGGGCCCCCCTACAGGGGCCCCCCCAATGCCCAGAGGCACAAGCGAACCCAGTGTCCGGCCCCCAGGCCACAAGACAGGAGCGCTTAGCCGTACCAGGCGGCAGCCATGGGGGCCACCGGGCGCCGCACACCGAGACAAAGGCCAGGGACGAAGCCAGGGCCCCTGGAACCCATGAGCCGGCCACCACCCGACCGGCGCCCCGTCTCCGCAAGCCAGCCCAGGCACGCGACCTTAGCAACCCAGGGATCGCCACGCACCCACAGCCACCCCCCATAACCCTAAAACCCTACGCACTACAACCCCCCCCCCCGCCCCATAATATCTGAGCCCCCCTCCCCAACCCTCTCAGTGCCCTCCCCTCTCTGTGATGGGGAGGGAAAGCCCCAGAGGGTCCCAGCTAGCCAGCCCCCAGGTCCGTCCTACCCATGCACTCACGCACACATACAATCATCTGGTTACCCTCCCTCCCCCCGCCGCCACGCAGTAACCCCCCCCCCAGCCGGCCGACCCCCAGCGCCGTATGCCCGACCCTTCCCGCAGCCGACAGGATACCCATAAGCCCAAGCCGCCCTGAGAGGACCAGGCGGGTGAAGACCGGCCGCCCCCCCCCGACCCCACCCATGTATGGAAGTGTGGGAGTGCTGTGTGTGTGCTGCAGGTAAAAAAGGAGGTCACCAGTGTGGGGGGCTCCACCGCTGCCAAGCCGCAAAGCCCCCCACTCCGGGGTCCCTCTGTGAGTGGTGTGTATTTGCTGTGTGTGTGCTGCTAGCATGCAGTGTGTGTGTCTACAGAGGAAGTTAAAATTGTGGGGGGGGGCCAGCGAAAGGTGAGCACGGATGTTTCACCGTGCCCCCCTCCACCAGACCCTCTCCACAAGGCCCTAGATGAATCAGAGTGTCTAATATGCAAGTAAAAAGCGGGGAGGAGGGCGGGTGCCAACGAGAACCCAGAGAGGGGCATCCCCAGTGAGCCCCGCCAGCATACCCCTCCCATCCAGATCCCGGGGCCCTATGTGCCTGTGTGCAATATTTGTTTGGGTGAGAGCGGGGACTCAGTACTTACATCTAAACGTCTGTGCTTCACATCTCACCCACATGGAGGGAAGTGGTTTTCCTCTGCGCCACAACGCGGCGGAGGGTTACGCAGCCCTAAGTCACTACGGCTCCTCCTTCTTTCAGACACCACTACATATAAAGTTGGAGCAATGGGGAGGAGCCAGAGGGGTGGGGTCTTTCTCACTTACTTGCTGAGCTTTTTTCAGATCAAGTCTCTGCCTTTTTGGGCTGTCTGTCCTGAAGCATGACACAGCAGTTTTCATTTCTGCTAATCGTCCTCAGAGCTTCAGTGTCATCTCTAGCTCATCACTCTGTGGTTTCTACTTCTACAGTTTTATTAAAGCTTTAGAGTTTCTGCCAAAAAACACTTCCAGGTCTGGGATTTGCCACCAGCGTCCTGCCAGAATTAACTGAATTAACTTTTAAAATATAGTCAAAATATTCTGTGGATCCATTTAGAAACTTTTGTGATTTAGTTCTTTAAAAATATCATATTGAAAGAAGTTTTTTAAATCCTAATATTTTTAAATCAATAATGAAAGACTCTGCCTGATGAAAAAAAATAGTTTTTTTTACTTTTTTCTGAAGATGGAGGAAATGAATAAAGGAAATTAAGCTCAAAATGGCATTTCTGAGTATTTCTTTTTTCAGATCAGTGTGAATCAGGAGCAGACGAAAAAAAGCTTTCTGAAAAAGATCTGTGACAAATACGCTGGGCGGGGCCGCGACCACATGCTCTGAGCTCTCAGCAATGACAAAGAGCAGAGGGCGGGGTCAATTCGCACCAACAGTCCCGCCCACAACTCAGAGGTGAGTTTCTAATGAACTCCTGCAGCTCTGCAGAAACTTAGAAAACGACCCAGGATTACTGATTTTTAATGAAAGGACCACTGGGAACAACTTGAAAATAGATCAGAAGATGATCCGAGCTTTAAATTTCTCTCTTGGTGAACTACTAAACCCTTTATTCCCTTCTAAAGGTGTTATTTAGGTGTTTTATGGTCATCTTCACCGTTTAAATCCTGCGTTTCTCCTCCTCAGGCTGCTAATGTTCTCCGGTTCTTGGAGGATTCCGCTCAAACGGGTCTGGATTTCAAACGTGAATCTTTTTGATGGTTTGGTTTGAAAGGCATTTAGATTTCTGAGCAAACGCTGGAGAGGCAGAAGAAAAGTAAAGCTCATCAATCAGGGCGGCGTGCAGACGGCGTGCAGACGAACAGCAGATAACGCACGCGTTTGAAAATGCACAGAAGTCCAATCCGGGCACGCCGCTCCATCAGCTTAAAGCAGGGGTGGGCAATTCCAGGCCTCGAGGGCCGGTGTGTCTGCATGATTTCCAGATAGTCTTGCCCTACTCATGGCTGATTCCCAGCTTCAGGTGTGTCCAGCCAATCAGAGCATGCCAGAGCAGGGTATGCTGGAAAACATGCAGGAATGCGGCCCTCAGTGCCCACCTCTGGCTTAAAGGATGCAGGTCAAAAGCGTTAGTATGGACCATGAAATGAAGCGTCTTTCTTCTTTCTCAGCCCTTTAACGCCGAAGACGTCAGCGCGGCGCCTACACGACACTCTTTGACGGACCGTAAATCTTTGAGCGTCTTTGCCGTCACCCTGAATCAGCTGATTCTGGAGAGAAGCGCCGATATGCAACGTCAGCTGATTGACGTGGATTACGTGATCACATTAACTGCATAAACAGCTGAAGAGTCACAGTGGGGCAAAGAATGTCAGACTGGAGTGAAAGGGTTAACCTCCACTTATTTCATCAGATTCCTGTTTTACCTGAAGAGCTGCTTCTCTTTCCTCCCCGTCTGCTGCTTCTGGACGGTCCTCCTGCGTTCACACAGTGGAAAACTGCTGCAGGATTCACTTGCAACTAAAAGAGAGCATCCGTTTCCTGTGGGGAGGCCTGACCTGCTCTCATGTCTGCAGACATGTTGTCCCGTGGATGAAGACCAGTTCCAAAACTTAAAAGAAAAACTGCAAACCTTCGGTGTTTATTTTTACACTTCTTCCATAAACTCCAGGGTGGATTGATCAGAAAAATGCATTTCAAAAGGAGAGCAGAAAGGACCTTGAGAGTGAATAAAAGCTTCAAGTGGCTGTCCAAAAGCAACAAACGGCCTCCTGAAGGCGGAGCATCACGCGGCTGGAAGAGCTGGTTTCCCTGGAAACGCTCTTCCCAACAGCAGGTTGTATGAACAATAAATCACAGCCGCAGTCCTGTAAACACCAATCAGCCCAGCATGTGTTTGAGGACTGGAGCTCTGCAGAGTCCAAACGGCGTGAAATCTTATCGGCGTTTTCTTTCCAGATTGGCTGGCGGTCTCGCTTATCGCAAACTGGTAAAACATCACTGCAGCAGCGTGGAGCGATTGCTGCGTGTTTCACTTGGAACAGGCGGCGTTTGCTATCAGACGCAAGACTTCAGCCAAAACACGAGGAAGCCCCCCCCCGTCCACACAGCCAGGCTGAGGAGGTCAGGAGGAAAAGGCTGCACGCCGGCCTGTAGGAGGCGGCCTTCTGCTGATTTGGCTCAGCGCGGGTCTGCAGGGAGGTCAGCGTGACGACGCCGTCCTGACCCCAACACCCCACTGGTGCTTTGGGGGTCGTGATTCCAGTCAGGATATTCCCGCTCTGATGGAGGACCCCCCCCTCCCCCTCCCCCCCCCCCCCCCCCCCCCCCCCACACACACACACACACAGACCTCAGTCATCATGAGGAAGCAGCATCAGGTTACAGGAAAGCACCTGAACGCCACCCTGAGGGGTTTCTGTCTCAGCCCATCAGCGGCCAGTTTGCACTAAACACACCAACCTCTCACGTGCACGCCCCCCACACGCACACACATAAATCTCCCATTTCCTCCCACACCCCTCTGTAGAGTCAGTTCTGCTGCTAGAAATGTTATCAGGCGTTTCCCGCCACAAACCTTCAAACTGGAGCATCATCGTACGTTACGATTCCAAACAGGAAGTGACGTCATGTCAGAATAGTTTAGGCTTTTTCCAGTCTAAACGATTTAAACGTATTTCTAAATGAAGCTTATTTTTGTGTTTCAAAGGTTCAAACCTGGTTTAGAACCTTTCTCATGCTTGGTTTATGATCAACAGTTTCCAGAGTTTTGTGTGCAAAGAAAAAGGATTTTATTGTGAAAAACTGTTGGGTTAATTGCCCTGTGGGAGGGGTCAAGCCTTATGGAAGGGCAGTGATGGTTAAAGTGGGGGTGTCGAGGTCCTCCTGGATTGTGGGTGCATGTTTTCTTTTGTTGGGGACCAATGAACCCCCTTTCTGGGGATTTCTGGCTCATCCATCTTATTTTGGAGGGGTTTTTTTTGAACACATCAGTGATCCTATCGTCTGCGTTTCCATGGAAACACCTGGACAGCAAAGGAGAGGAAAGTTTTTGAGCTTCTGGAAAACCACTAGCCAGTGATTCCATCTGAGCTTCAGGAGCGAGGAACCGTTCTCCCGTTTTGGGTCCGAGTCGACATTTTTAATGGATTTTTTTTCTTCCTAAAAATAACCAAAACATTTGCAAAAGGCAGCAGTTCCATCACAGGATGTCCAACGGTCGGAGCCGGTGACCCGATTCACCGACAGAACCTCTTCAGCTCATGTCCATGCCCTCTGCCCCCCCGCCGTCCCCTCCCTGCACACTCTGGTAAATGGAGGCCATGTCTGCATTGGATCGGATCTGGTTGGCGAAGTCAGCCATGATGGGGCTCCTCTCCACCTCTGGAACCGCCAGCAGGGCGGCGACGGCACGCATGGCCGAGCGCCGCAGCTCCTCCTGCTTCTCGAACTCCTGCTTGACGGAGCCGGCCTTCACCTGCAGACAGGTGAGGGCTTCAGCGCCGGTGCAGACGTTAGCGTGCACGTCAGAGGAACATGCAGGACCGGAAAGGCCCCCGGTACCTTGGTGGTGCAGGTGGCTTTGAGCGGTTCCACCAATCGGTCCAGTCTTTGGAGAACAGCAGCAGGACTCAGGGAGGCCAGTCGGGCCAACATCAGGAAGGTCAACATCTGCAGAGACGAAGGAGGGGGGAGGAGGGGGAGGACCAGCCACGGCGTTTGCATCGTGTTCAGCCCAGGCAGTCTGTGGCACGGCTGCTTATTATGGTCTGTACTCACTCTGATGTCGTAGTGGTCTTTGAGACCCTCCTCCACGTGATCCAGGAACTGCAGGACGTCCAGCCCGTCCAGGCAGCTGTCCAGCAGAGTGTACATGCACTCGAACGCAGCTTTACGCACGTCCAGACCGTCGTCCACTCGGTGTTTGAACGGACCCATCTCCACCTGGGGGGCACAGCAAGACATGGGGGGCACAGTGAGACATGGGGGACACAGTGAGATATGGGGGACACAGTGAGACATGGGGGGCACAGTGAGACATGGGGGGCACAGTGAGATATGGGGGGCACAGTGAGACATGGGGGACACAGTGAGACATGGGGGGCACAGTGAGATATGGGGGACACAGTGAGATATGGGGGACACAGTGAGACATGGGGGACACAGTGAGACATGGGGGACACAGTGAGACATGGGGGCACATTGATATATTTTTCATTGTCAGGGTTGCAGGGGGGGGGGGCTCCTCCCGTCTTTCTGCAGGTCTTCTTCAATCATCTCTGTGAGGAAAACTGCTACATAAACTAAACCCCAGAATAATGAAGTGGTGGAGCGGATCGGTTCTACGTTGGGTTTGCTCTCGGTGGAAGCACAGCCGCCTGAGCGCTCCAGCTCCTCCGGCAGACCGCTCACCTCTCGGATCAGGTCCTTCCTGATCTGGGTCTCCCTGTAGAGGTGCGGCAGAACCGATCCCAGCAGGCCGCGGATCAGAGACGGTTTGTTATGAGCTGCAGAGTTAAACATCACCAAGGCCACGCGGCGCACCGTGATGTCATCGTCCTGCAGGCTCTTCAGGAAGTCACCTGTCCAGAGGCAGAGGATTCATGCCTGTGCACAGTCAGCCTTATCCTGGCGCCTCACAGCTGTGACGGGGACTGAATCTCACCCATGCAGTCTCTCAGCAGGGCGTCTATGGGAGCAGGATGGTCAACAATGGTGAACTTGACAGCTGTCACCACCGTGCCGCGAACCACCGGAGAACCTGCAGGAACGGCAGAAGACGTTTCAGAAAAGGCTTTCAGCTGAGGCGTCTGCAGACGTCTGTCTCCACGCCGCAGCCGCCAGGCCTCACATCTGTGATTCTGATGAATGTGTGTTGGTTTTTGGGGAGATTCTGTGAGAAGTAAAGTCTGACATGTTGATGTGAGATCCTTGGAAAGATTTGTAATCCAAACCAGATTTTTGCCATCACTCTCCCTCCTAATCCTTTTGTTTTAGTTTGATTTCAGAATTATTCAAAGAATGACAACAAGAAATAAACTGTCAAAAGCAGCCTCACCAAAACATCCCAGCCTTTTATCAGGAGAATAAACCCCAGTGTCAGTTTCATTCTGTAAATCAGTCTGTTAGCACTAAAGCCTGGAGGACCTTTCTCAGTTTCCACAGAGATTTGGAATCAAAAGCACCGACAGAAATGGAGGAATGTGGTGAAGATTCACACAGTTTCAAACCTGGCTGTGGTTTCATCCGTCTGCAGAAAGACATTCATCATTTTAATCGGACTTCTCTCCATGAATCAGAAAACCTGATGTGATGCTAAACTCCATCAGCTCTGTTCCCGCTCCACCACACGGAGTCTGGATCCTCTCCTCCCTGCAGCTCATCCTACGATCTGGAAACATCCGTTTCATGTTTTTGTGAAGCTCTGTGGAGTCGTGTTCCAACCCTCTGTTTGGGCTTTTGGATGTTCTGACTCCACTTGTTCGGTTCCTTCCTGCTGATGCACTGGATCATTTTTAAACACGTCTGTTTTTTTATAATCGAGTGTAAAACTTGGTTTTCCCAAATCCTTTTCCTTCAACCTGAACCTTTATGCTGGCTCTGCTCTCAAAGGTTTCCTGTCACTTTTCCTCTGAACCTTTGTCAGCTTTTTCCAGCTTTAGACTTGTTTTGAAAAGTTTTGGATTGTTAAAAGTCATTTGAGATTTTAGCATTAATGTAAACAATTTAATCCCTTCACTTACTGATTCCCAAATGTACTGTTTTCTCCAGTTAATTTAACATCACCTTAAACGGAAAAAAAACAAAAAATGTCATAGAACTGGAACTAAGTTCAGCCATGAAGGGGTTAAACTGTTAAATCCCCTCTTTATTTAATTCAGTTTTACGTTTTCTGAGCCTTTCTAGGATCATCTTCAGCTAATTTAGTCTTTCTTTGGACAGCTTTGCTAAATAAGGACAGATGTATTTTTTAGTTTTATTAAAAATCTTTTAGATCTTTTCAATAAATGTTACATTTTTTGTCGGTTTGGATGTTCCTTTCTTGCCAAAAGTTCATCTTTTATCCTCCTTAAAAACTCACAGACTTTTCTCTGCTTTCCCTTCGTTCTTTCGCTCTTCACCTGGACAGCAGGTAGAATCTGACCTCAGACCGGCTCAAAACCCCTGAAGCATCATGGGAGCTGACCTACCAGCTCGGAGCTGCTGCTTCAGTCTGGGCAGAAGCACGGCCGGGTCGACCAGCGTCAGTTTTCCCAAACATTCGGCCACCAGATTCCGGCTTCCCTCCTCCTGACACTCGCAGTGCTGGAACAGCAGTGACCAGATAGACTCCACATGGGGCGAGAGACTACAGGCTGGACTGGCACTGAACACAGGAGAGAGAGAAAAGGTTTGAGCTGAAAAACCTTCCAGTTTTCTTACTTTGATTCACACGCTAAAAGAATTTTAGCGTCTCAGAGCTTTAGACCAGAGAACCTGCAGTTCAAAGGCCCGTCAGAGAACAAAGAACCGTCACTGGATCATGCTGGTTCTGCTCAACTGGAGCCTGAAAACTGAGCTAACGCACAGAAACTCTTTTCTTTTCTTTGAGCTCCTCAGACCACAGGATCAGAACCTGAAGGAGAACGCCGCGGCGCTTTGATCCCACCTGATGACGTCCTTGAGGGAGTGCAGCAGCAGGTACTGCCTCCGCGGCTGAGCTGAGATCTCCTTTAACACGAAGGGCAGGTAGTCGCTCAGGCTGCCGACCGCCATGCCGCCTAACGCGCAGGAGGCGGCCGTCTTCACCTGCAGATCAGGACATGTTAGATCTGCAGAAGGAACCTAGAAAAACCATCAAACATCGACTTTGTGGACATAAAACCGATCAAACTAAATATAAAACAATACGCTTGTGGAAAAAGAAGATGAGGAAGTTCTTTAGAAACTTTGATCTCCTGTGAAAAGTTATATATTTAAAACATAAACGTGTGTGGTGAACCGGACGTCTTCTGGTCACTTCCTGTTTTACGCAGCAGCCAGACGGAGAACTTCTACCAGGAAGCAGCGTCTCACCTCCTCACTGGTGGAGGAGAAAGCCTCCAGGATGACTCCCTGGACCTCCTTGCACCCTCCCAGACTGCCGCTCCTCCCCACCTCCCCCAGACTCAGCAGAGCCAGGACACGTGCGGACTCGGGGGAGCCGGGATTCTTCACCTGAGGAGGGAAGAGGACACCTTCATGAGGCCTCAGGACCTCATGTTACAGAACAGAACCAGCTGTGGAAGCTGAAAAGGAGGAGCTGACTGCGCAGCTGCAGACGATCAAAGCTGCAAAAAGAGCAAGAATGTTCTCTCTTTTTCGGGACAGAGACATCTCAGTAACAACATCCCCGCTGTCTGCAAAGACTGGACGGCTTTAGCTTGGACAGAACTTCAGCGCGATGCAGACCTGCTGGATCAGACCAGCCACGGTGGCCGGCGAGTCTTTGGGAGACGCCGAGACCAGAGCTGCCACGCACCGCGCCGCAGAGATGTAGGACTGCCTGTGGAGGGCGCTGCTCTCCGGGGGCGGGTTCTGGAACGGCTCCATGAGAGCCTTCATCAGCTGACTGCAGACAGGAGCAAGACAGCGGCCGGTCAGAGACAAACCTGAAGACTACAGGAGCCACATGTGTAGACTCCAGGACAGAACCTGGACGGGTTCTGCTCTCCTGGGTCAACATTACTCTACGTTCCTGTAGAGCAAAGGGTCCACGCTGGTTTCCCTAATAAACAGTGCTGATAAAATCCTGACGGGATTCCCTTACAGTCATCATGCTAGCATCCTAAACAAACATCAGTCATGCAAAGCAACTTTCATTTCCTCGGACCGACAGAAGTTTCTGCTTCTATTTCCCTTAAACTGCAGGATTCCTCTCACTAACCAAACACACGCCTGCTGATCAAGTAACAGCTGATTACAAAAGCATTCAGAGAAATATTACATTTGGAGCTGAAAGGACGTTTGTGACGTCAGTCCTAAAAGTCCAACAACACCGACCACTGTTCTTCAGGTTCTCTCTCACCCGTAGCCCAGGCTGCTGGCCTTGGAAAGCACCAGAGACTGAAGGAAGTCCAGGATGGCGGCCAGAGCCCCGCCTTGAAGCAGCGGTGAGTGGATGAGTCTGAAGATCCCGGGCAGCACCGACGAGCTGATCTTAGCCAAAGAGGAGGGACAGGCTTTGGACATGCAGGTCAGGAGGGCGATGGACACCTAAGCAGAGAGACAGACACCTGAGCAGAGAGACAGACACCTGAGCAGAGAGACAGACACCTGAGCACAGAGACAGACACCTGAGACTTTTCTAAACTTGGTTTTATTTGTATAAATCCTTTTTCTCTCCACAGACAGCAAAAAATATAAGAAAGAAGGTTTTTGTATATTTATGGTTCTCTGCATGCTGCCGTGGGGGGGGGGGGGGGCATCAAAGGTTCTCGCTCTGATTTAGCGATGAGCTTCAAACTGAAGGTGAGTCTCCTTCTTTCAGTTTTAGGACCCCCCCCCCCCCCCCCACACACACACACACACACACACGCACACATGATACAGAGTTCTGGTGGGAAGAAACCAGCTCCTGGCTGCTTCTGAACCATTGAACTTCTGGTTCACATACATTTTGTATGTAAATAAATGAGGATCTTATCATCTCATAAGTTTTATTTTCTGCTCTCGATTATTTTGAATTGCTAATATGTGAATAAGCAGAATTATAAACAGACTCTTTGTTTGCATCAAACCTGCAGACTTAAAGACCGTGTTTCCTAATGATGAGCAGTGTTCACGTTTCTGCATGAGTCCCTGCATGGATGATGTTCTTGCATTGTGCATGCAGACCTGTGATGTGTGCATGTCGCTCTCATCCACCAGGGGGGGCAGTTCATTGAGCATCGCCTCCAGGGCTGCGGGTTTGATGCTGGCAGCATGATGGGTGACGAGCGCAGTGAGGCACGCCAGCGTGCTGAGCTTCAGAGCTCGCTGGTTCTTCCGCAGGAATGACGCCAGCACAGACAGGGTCTCATCCAGGATGGAGGACAGGTCGATCTGTAGAGGTGGGGCCTCGTGTGACCTTTAGACCTTCAGACTCTGTCAAACTCTGAGCTTGAAAAAAGAACCACAAACCTTCAACGAGGAAGCAGCGATGAGGCTGAGAGTCCTGACTGCTGACAGTCTAGTTATCTCATTTTTTAACCGCTCCAGAAAGATCGCCAAAACTCCCTGTAGCTCCGCCCCCAGGTGGTCACCGAGATGACACACCAGGTGGCCCATGCAGGATATGGCTCGCTCCTTTACTTCCTGGTCGATATCTGTGGCCTTCAGTCTCTTCATCGTTACGGAAAACACCTGGGGGGGGGGGGGGGGGGGGGCAAAGTTTTTATTAAAAACAGAAAACACAATGAAGCACATCTGGACCAGAATCTGATTTAATCTAAGAACAACAAGGAAAAACAGCAGACAGGAGCAAGACAGATGAACTCCACTAAAACGCCAAGTCAACAAAAACAAAGGAGAGTCCAAGAAAAAGCAGGCACACACGCAAAAACAAACGCAGACGCAGACAAAGATGCAAACCTAGATGCATATAGATACACAAATGCAGATGAAGACACTGACGCAGAGACAGATGCAGACGCAGACACAGATGCAGAGACAGATGCAGACGCAGACACAGACGTAGAGACAGATGCAGATGCAGACACAGATACAAATGCAGAGACAGATGCAGACGCAGACAGAGACGCAGAGAAAGATGCAGACACAGATGCAGACACAGATGCAGACACAGACGTAGAGACAGATGCAGATGCAGAGACAGATGCAGACGCAGATACAGACGCAGAGAAAGATGCAGACACAGATGCAGACACAGACGTAGAGACAGATGCAGATGCAGAGACAGATGCAGACGCAGATACAGACGCAGAGAAAGATGCAGACACAGATGCAGACACAGACGTAGAGACAGATGCAGACACAGATGCAGACACAGATGCAGACACAGACGTAGAGACAGATGCAGATGCAGAGACAGATGCAGACGCAGATACAGACGCAGAGACAGATGCAGACGCAGACGCAGACACAGACGTAGAGACAGATGCAGACGCAGACACAGACGTAGAGACAGATGCAGACGCAGACACAGACGTAGAGACAGATGCAGATGCAGATGTAGTCACAGATACAAATGCAGACGCAGACACAGATGCAGATGCAGATGTAGATACAGACGCAGACACAGATGCAGATGTAGAAAGCTGTGAGGCCCGTACCTCCCTGATGAAGGGTTTGGGGTCGAACCTTCCAGGCGTGCTCGTCTGTCCCTGTGGCCGCATCACCCTGAGCAGCTGCTGCGTGACCAGCAGAGCCTCCGACATGATCTTGTAGAACGTGTCCTCCACGCATGCCAGGACTGCGGGCAGCAGCACCTGCAGGAACCACAGCGTTACGCCAGCAGAAGCACAGCCTGATCCAAGCGGCCCAGACACCAGAAGGCAGGAATGATGAGAGTCTGCATCTTCTGCCCATGATGGGAGACTTCACTGAAACTGATCAGGTTGATCTTTAAATGAAAACTACAAAGTTTGAACCTCTTCATTTACATTTCTATTCTGTTTGACGGGAACAACGAAAGCAGAAATGCCGGAGTTTCCCAGCTGCATAATATAGAGATTAAAAAAGCATTTGAAAGCAAAAAGCGTCGCTGAGGCCTGAAGAACCTGCATGTGAGGCTGAAAGGCCTGAGGAGGATGGGAAATGAGGAGAACATGAAGGAAGCAGAGAGCATCGATCTTCATGTTGGAGGAGGCAGATTTGTCCGTCAGGGAGAAGAGGATGCCTGGAGGACAGAGGAGGGAAAGGAAAAACAGAAAATGATGTGTTTCCTCTGAAAGAACATATCTGAAGACTCCTGTGTTTTGAGTGTGGAGGTACCAGGAACCAGAGCGGGTATGTGCTCCTCCAGAGCTCCAGGCACGGTGTGGGCCAGCTCAGAGAGCAAACCGAAGCAGCCCTGCCGGGATTTGATGCTCTTGTCCTTCAGCTGCCTGTGAAGAACTTTCACGATCCCAGGAACCTGCAGGAGAACATCCTCAGTGAAGACGGTCAGAAACTCCTCCAGGAGATGAAGGCCAGAGCCAGAACCTGTTTCTTCAGCAAGGTGACCACCGGCTCCTCCTCCCTGACCCCGCTCCGGACAGCATCTGTGGCGATGAGTCCTGGGTGGCTTGAACCCACGCGACTTTGTCTCAGCAGCGTGGAAAAAGCTGCAAAGACGTCCGCCCGGACGTTCTCCTCACGCTCCTTGAAGCGGGCCAGCAGGGCGGGGCAGATGGTGGAGTAGAAGGACAGCAGCAGGTCCAGGCGCGTGCTGATCAGAGCCTCCAGACACTTGACAGCAGAGCGCCGCACCTTCCAGCTCATGTCGTCATCGTCGCTGTACTCATCATCTGATTCTGCACAGGAGAGGACACAGGATACACCCAGGTTACCGCAGAAACCAGACGGAAAACACAAATCAGTGAGAGAGCCGGGCGGTAGGGTTCCTGGTTTTGCTCTGCTGTTATGGTCCATTTGGTACATTTGCCCCCCCCCCCACCCCCCCACCCCCCACCCCACCCCACCACCACCACCACACAGACACACATTCCCTCAGGCTTTGTCTGTCAGTTCTTCATCCCTTTGCCTGATCTTGCCTGATCCTGACCATCCTTCCATCCAACCATCCATCCATCCATTCTTGCATCCCTACTTCCATCCACCCATCCGTCCATTCATCAATCCTTGTATCTTCAGAACCTTTTGAATACCTTTTAGGGTCACGGGGTTGCTGGAGCCTATCCAGGCTACTGTTTGATCAAGGTGTAGTTCCCCTTGAACAGGCCTGTTACAAGACCACACACACACATTCACACTTAGGGGCAATTTGGGGACCCCAATGAACCACTGGATCAAGTTGAATGATCCTTGAGAGAACTCACACATGAACTAGGAGAACCTGCAAACTCCACTCAGAAAGAGCCATCTTGCTGTGAGGTAAGAGTGCTAACCACTACACCACAGTGCCTGGTCAGAGTTCTTGGAAAAATGTTTTCCGTTTTATTCGAAATTCTGAGCAGAACAAACCTTCATCGTCTCCATCTTCTACATCCATGCTTTCGTCCTCCTCTTCTTCACTGCCATCGTAATTGTAGTTGGGGTCATAGGTCATGAACTTAAAGCAGAGCTGGGTTACCGTAGCAACGTGGGGAGACATTTCCTTCGGACATCTGTCAAACATGACATGAATGAGGGCGGGGTTTCCGGCTTGTTCTGAGCGTCATCATCATCAGTGATGAAGATCTACTGTCGTTACAGGAAGAAATTTTCGTCTGGAGGGCGGAACAGGTGAGCCTACCTGCGAATGAAGGCTTCAAAGGCCTGGAAACAGTGCTCTCGCAGCTCGTCGTCCTCCACGCTGGTGAATTTCACCACCATGGGGATCACCTTCTGCAAATGCTCACCTGGCGACAGAAAGCACACCAGCTGAACCCACCTAAAAAGGTGTCAAAGTTTCCATTTGTCAGTGAACGCAGCATCACTGAGGCGTTAGACCGTACCAACTCGATGGCCCCCCTCTCGGCTGATGGTAGCCAAACATTGGATGTACGTTCTAGCCACTGAAGTAGGCGGACCCTTGGCCAGTTCTGTCATCAGGTGTTCAGTCAGCTGGGAAAAGAGGGCGGGGCTACAGCAGGGCACCAGGTGACCGAGAGCCATGATGCTGCGCTTCCTCACTGCCATTCTGGGGCTGGTGAGCTGAGGCAGCAGACAGGAAACATCAACAGGAGGAACCAGACGAGAACAGACCGTAGAAAAAAGCTAACAACATCAAGATAAAGGAGAGTTTGGATATTTTTGGTGCAGTTCTGTCGTATCCTTTTGATACATTTGGATATTTATTTTATTTTTGTTAAAACGCTTTTGTTTTGTTTTTTCAGTGTTTCTCTAAATAAGTGTTGTTTTTATCTCTTGCTTAGTTTTTAGACCTTTGTTCCCTGACGGGAAAAGTTTGGTTTTAACTCCAGTCTGCCTTTCCTGAGATGAGGTCAACCTGATTGAAAAAGATGCTTGATGGTCACAGCCTGGCCTTCTTAGGAGATCTGCAGACCTTGTGGAAACCATACATTAACAGCTGGGATGGGTTGACTGGAGGATGCATGAACATAAGATAGGTTTACTTATGGAAACTTCTAACCTCTGAAACCCTGAAACTGCAGCTTTCTTTAGTCGTTAGACAAACCGGACAGTGTTCCTGTCACTCAGCAGTCTACATCCAGGTTTGGCTAAAACATGGCAAAAGTTTCAGCTTGGATACAGTCCAAGTTGCTTCCTGTCATCCGAGATGTAATCATGTGATCAGCCATCAAGCTGGTTGTATCTGTTGCTATGCTGATGACACCCTGCTCTTCAACAAGACCAGCTCTTCATTACACCATCTTCACTTCTATCCACTGGAAGATTCCAGTTTAACAATCTTCTTGTTTCTCACTGGTTAGCATGTTTTCCTGTTCAGACATTTAAAATGTTTTTCTAAAATTTTGGTTCCTTTTATCCACATAAAGAAATGTGCAGCTTTTCATCCTCTTGGTTTCATACCTGAGGCAGCAGACTGGACAGCAGAGAGCCATGAAAACTGACCAGAGCACCACTGAGCCTGCAGGAACAAAGGGCGGAGTTAGTGTTCTGAATGAACGGATGGATGGATGGATGGGTGGATGGATGGATGGATGGATGGATGGGTGGATGGATGGATAGATGGATGGATGGATGGATAAACGGATGGATGGATGGATGGATGGATGGATGGATGGATGGATGGATGGATGGATGGATGGATGGATGGATGGATGGGTGGATGGATGGGTGGATGGATAGATGGATGGATGGATGGATGGATAGATGGATGGATGGATGGATAAACGGATGGATGGATGGATGGATGGATGGATGGATGGATGGATGGGTGGATGGATGGGTGGATGGATGGATGGATTGATGGATGGATGGATGGATGGATGGATGGGTGGATGGATGGGTGGATGGATGGGTGGATGGATGGATAGATGGATGGATGGATGGATAAACGGATGGATGGATGGATGGATGGATGGATGGATGGATGGATGGATGGGTGGATGGATGGGTGGATGGATGGGTGGATGGATGGATGGATGGATGGATGGATGGATGGATGGATGGATATATGGATGGATGGATGGATGGATGGATGGATGGATGGATGGATGGATGGATGGATGGATGGATGGATATATGGGTGGATGGATAGATGGATGGATGGATGGATGGATGGATAAACGGATGGATGGATGGATGGATGGATGGATGGATGGATGGATGGATGTTTGGATGGATGGATGGATGGATGGATGGATGGATGGATGGATGGATGGATGGATGGAATGATGGATGGAAGGATGGATGGATGGATGGATGGATGGATGGATGGATGGATGGATGGATTGATGGATGGATGGATAATTGGATGGATGGATGGATGGATGGATGGATGGATGGATGTTGGATGGATGGATGGATGGATGGATGTTGGATGGATGGATGGATGGATGATTGGATGGATGGATGGATGGATGGATGGATGGATGGATGGATGGATGGATGGATGAGCTTCCAGGGAGGATCAGTTTTACCTTCCCAGCATGTCTGACAGGATGTCCAGGGCCTCTAACTGGAGAGCCACGTCTTCCTGTTTCCCCAAAGCACCAATCAGCTGGGAGGTGATCATTTTGCTCACACTGGCTGTCAGAGTCAAACCTGAGGACACACAGACAAACTGAGCTCTGTAGGAACTCTGGAGACATTTCAGGCAAAAGCATTGCTAGGAAACCCAAACCTTAGCCCCACATTACAATCCAACAGTGATGCTCAGAAACGTTGCATGATGATCTGCTGTGAATCAGCCCCCACCTGAGGAAGACAGCGGCAGCTCCGTGATCACGGCCTTCAGCCCCATGCTGGAAATGTCTCTGAGCTGCTCTTTGTCCGACATCATGTTTGAGCACAGAGACTCCACCATGGCCTCCACCTGCGGCTCCTTCACCTTACTCACCAAAGGAGCCAGGCTGCAGACACAAACACTCAGTCGGCAGTCCTTCCAGAACATCTCCGTCTGTTTCCTCACATTTCTTTTAACATGAAGAAAGTTTTTCTTTACATGGTCATTTTATTTTTTTACAAACAGTAATTGTGTGATTGTGTTTGTTTGCAACAGCAATCAAAGGTTCAAAGATGACCAAAGTCAGGGGGGTGAAAGCATCACAGCGACCTTCATTTCCAGCTTCCAGCTCTGCCTGCTGGTTCCTGCAAACGTTACCATTTCACAGCCAGGTTCTGCACTTCTCCGTTCTTGTCCTCCAGCAGTTTGAGCAGCATGGCCACCACCCTCCTCTCACTGTCCTCGTCCAGTTTGATGCTGTCCTTCTGCAGCTCCAGCATCAGGTCGTTCGTGGCCATGAACCTGGATGCAGCAGCACATGCAGAGAAATGAGACACTTGGAGCAAAGTGTCCTGCTCCTTCTGCAGGTCTGAACCTTCAAATAAAGTGATCTCTGAGCAAACATGAAGGAAGCAGCTCAGTGTGGCTGGAATCAAACCAGCATCCAGTGATTTAGGCAATGACACGCTGATGCTACAAGCAAAAGAAATGTTTTTACCAAGGGGGTGCTAAGTATGACGGGTGTGATGGTAGCGGGGCATCAAAAATAAAAATATATTTTTATTCCCCAGCGAATAATCATCCTCAGCATGAAATACGTGACTTGATTGACATGCAGAATGGCCAATCGAACGTCCTCTGAAACATACGTCACCGTGTTTGGCTACACTGAGATCACTTTCTGTCTGTCTGCCTGTCTGTCTGTCTTTCTTTCTTCCCCGGTCTCCAATGGAGGACCACTCCGGCCCACAGAACATTCATTGAGGCCCGATGCTCTCTGTCCTCATAATAAAACGCCTTATCTGCTCCACTTATGGATTCCTACAAAATAATATTAAAACACAGGACTAAGCTATCTCCTCACAAAGATCTTACTGTGTCGTTTTCTAGTTATTATACATAAACATGTTTGTTTGACGGGACATATTGTAGATGCTGTCATTTTTTAAGTTGAATTGTGACTTTGGTGCATAGATTTAGGCCATGATTAGTCTAACGTTTTATTCTAAAAATACTGTAGAAGTTGTCAACTTTTGGAGATGCCGCCTCTTGTTTTCATATTCTTTATTGAAGCTTCAGTTGTGATTTGATTTTAATAATTGAAATAGTTTGGATTCAAAAGCGTGACATAAACAAATCTTTACAAAGAAATCAACTAAAACAGTTTTAAAGGTTTCGTTCTGTACACAAACACCTGAGTTTAGGATTCGCTTCTTGTTGTACTTCTAAAGTTTGTGTTCAAGTTTCATGATGTGTGTGTAATGAAACTTTTACTTTCACTTCTTTGTCATTTGAATTTTGCACTTTTTAAATGTTAGTAAACTAAATACATCTGCATTTTCAGCAAAATGTAAAAAAAGAACCTTTTAATAACTGTCTTTTCTCCTCTGAGTCTCTGATCAGATTTTAAATTAAAATGTTCATTACTTTAACATTCACTGCTTTATATTCATTACTCAGAGTGTCTTAAACAAACGTTTTGACAAAAGAAATATCTACAATCGAATGACGAGTCAGAGTAAAAAGGGTCTCACTGTCAGAGCTGATGAGCAGCTGATGAGCAGCTGTCTCTTACTTTACCTGAAGTCTTTGTCAGTGGAGGTCATTTTCTCCAACAGGTTGGAGATGTGGTAGGACACGTTAGACATGATGGTTCTTTAACAGCTGACACGGACGCCGATAAATGCTAAATCTGTAGGAAAGCAATGGAACTGGGGAACCAGATTCACCCTGACAACATGGCGAGGCTGGTGGGCAGAAAGCGGAGCTAACCTTAAACCTGACACCCCCAGGGTCAGCTAAAAATACAGCACACTTATTCTGGTTTATGTCTCCCTCGTGTGGACAAACCGAGCATTACAGCCGAGTTCGTTTTGAAATCCTAAACCATGGACTGTAAAGAGAAGTTTTACAGTCTCTGTTTGCCATGAATTTGTTTGAATAACATACAAGGTTGTTTTGTAAATAGATTGTTTTCTGATTTATAACTTTATTTTTTAATTGGCTTTCATGTGTGTGAGTATTGTCCCAAATAAATTTAGATTGTTTAATGTGAAAATATACCTTTTGTTATTTTACAGGAAGATGTTTTGACTCTTCTTTCGTTGCATCAACTTTTTTTTTTTTTTTTTTTTTTTTTTTTCCTCTTTCGGCTTTTCCCATCAGGGGTCGCCACAGCGAACAAGTCGCATGGTAAACTTGGCAATGTTTTACGCCGGATGCCCTTCCTGACGCAACCTTCTCAAAGCAACCGGGCTTGGGACCGGCACAGATAGACAGAGAGACAGATAGACAGAGAAGGGAACAGGGAGCAGCCCTGTCGTTGCATCAACAGGCTTTGTAAATGTAATTTTGCGTTGTTGTCGTGTAGGCGGAACTTACGTTTCGATTGCGTCACTTCCGCCGGAAGCAAGTCTCGGGCTCTGGAAGCGGTCTGCGGTACTTGTTGCCACGTCGGAGTAGTTTGTAAACCCGGTCGATTCATTGCTAAGCGACCAGAAAACTGTTGAAGGGTTTTTGGGTTAAACAGCAGCGATGGTTGGTTAAAATACTTTATAAAAATGGTTTTAGCATTTCTTAAAAACATCTTTAAAGTTTACGTTTGCCTGCTAAGACTCACAGTTAGCTAGCTCCCGTTAGCCGAAATACTAGCTGACGCGTTAGCACTGCAGATAAAAACAATGATGGTTATTTTTTTTATGAACAGGTCAAATAAAATTCTGCTGTTTCTAATCTATAGGTCTCCGTTATTAACACCGTGGACACCTCCCACGAGGACATGATTGTAAGTGTTTGACCTCCCACTATGCTATCCGTGGATGGATAATTACATTGAATTTGTTTAATATTGTTTCACACGTTTATCCGTTCTTACAATTAAACTTTTACTGTGGTTTGATTACTCTATTTTGGGGCTGTATCGTTATCGTTTGGAACTAATCATTAATATTGATTTATAATTACATTTATCCTTAGGTTTGTTTGTGGGGGAAACGTGTTTTTTCTGTCTGTCTTGTTGTTTTCTTGAAGTTCATCTTGTTCTTTGTGCTTTAATCTCTTTAGAAGAAATGACCCACTTTTATCAGAAAGGCTGGATTTTATTGTGATACTTGTTCCTGAATGATACCCTTAATGATTTTAGAGGGAAACGTTTGCCTAACACATGATCATAGAGACGGGCTTCATTTTAAACGAACATACAAGAAAGACAAACATGTTATCAACCTATCAGAGGTCACAGTGTTCTAAAAGTACGAACACATAACTTTTTGTTGACGAGTCCAGGGACATGCTGTAAAGGTTCATGTGTGTTGTTGTGTGTCTCTGTGATGCACGGGTGAAGTGTCCTGGGTGAACCCTGATGGGATAGGCTCCAGCAACCCTGTAATCCTGAGCGGGATGGATGAATTCCCTTCAACATCAAAATGTTTCATTCTTGATAGCATTGAGGCAGTTGTCTGTTGCATAAAAGCATCTAAATCAACCTCCAGCCCCTGATTTCACTGATGTGAGGATCCTCAATTAAAAATGATTTGTTCTAGTATTAAAAGCGCTGTGCTGTATACACTTAAACACTAGACACGCCTGGCAGTTGCATCCCATCTGCATTCATGCATCTGTAAATCTTCAGGTGAGTTGGATGGGAAGTGATGGCGTGTCTAAATACTCACACGTGTTGAAAAGTTCTCTTCATGTCTTTATTCTGGTTTTAGGAGTTAAATTCTCAGAAATCTTCCCTTTATCCAAATGTAACGACCTGCCTTTCTGCAGTGTTTCTTTCTACCTACTAGTACTAAAGACCTTTGACCTTCACACGCCGATGATGTCACCCTTTCAGCTGGAAGACCACCGCTCTCTAGGTGGTTTTTAAACAGCCTCTTCCTGATCCAGAGGTGCTGTAGATTCAAACGGCTGACATGAAAGGTTTAGATCCAGGAGTTCTGGATTTGTGCCTTCATTTAGTGCCAGTATAATGATTGACATAACCAGCATACGTGTTTCCCTTTCAATCTCAAAATGTCCATTTGAAACATCAGACACATAGAAATGGTTTCACTGGCTGTGAACACATACATGTTTCTGTGTTTCAGCATGACGCTCAGATGGATTATTACGGGACGCGACTCGCCACATGCTCCTCTGACCGCACTGTCAAGATCTTTGATGTCAGGAACGGAGGACAGATTCTAGTGGCAGACCTCCGAGGGTGAGTCATCCTCAGAAAAGTCTTAGTTATCCTCTGTTAAATGCAGTAAAGAACAGCAGGTGGGTGTTCTCCAAGAAGAATAACTTCTAGTTTAATGTTCTTTATGCTGGTATAATACACGCTGACAAATATCGTGAAACACAAACGGCTTTCATCGTGAAAAGTTCATTTCTACTCTGAACTCGCGTGTGAGAGATTTTGTGTTCTTCGTTCAGCCATGAAGGGCCCGTCTGGCAGGTGGCGTGGGCCCACCCCATGTTTGGGAACATCCTGGCCTCCTGCTCCTACGACCGGAAGGTCATCGTCTGGAAGGAGGAGAACGGAGCTTGGGACAAGATGTACGAGTACACGGGACACGAGTCCTCAGGTCAGTAAGGGAATGTTTCCCCTCATCCAGTGTTAGAACTCCAGCTCATTCCATTACAGCTACTCTGTAGGTGTTTATGGTAAATGCCATTTCTTATCCTATTCTCAGTGTTTGTAATTCCACACCAGAGTTAGATTGTGTTTGTTATCATTTTTACTGGTTGTTGTTTGTGTTGCTGTGGAACTTCAGCCGATCCGAAAGCAGGAGAGACGTTCTCCGTGCTTTTGACAGCGGAGACGCCGCCGGCGGCTCGTGCTCTTTGACGAAGCGTAAATCCTCGTCTGTTTCTGCGATCAGCAGGAATCAGCTGAACTGATCGCTTAAGGCCGCTATGCAACACTTCCTGCTTTTGTCTGCGACAGAATCGGCTGACCTCCGCTGATTATGCTGAAGAGCTAGTGGGTAGAATGTAAAAGAAGACCTTTGAAGAGTCACTGTGACCACGGTAAACGGCCGCGTCTTTGTGTTCATGGCGCTGCTGCTGTCGTGTTTGCAGTCAACTCTGTCTGCTGGGGTCCCTATGAGTTCGGCCTCATCCTGGCCTGCGGCAGCTCCGATGGAGCCATTTCCCTCCTCACCCTAACTGGAGATCAGCAGTGGGACGTGAAAAAGATCAGCAACGCACACACTGTGAGTCTGACCCACTACTGCTGGTCCACCGAGAAAGGCCGATTCTGCTCGGGTTGTCCTTTGTGTTTACGGGTCAGTGATCCGGTGTCTGCTGCAGATCGGCTGCAACGCTGTGAGTTGGGCTCCGGCTGTGGTTCCAGGCAGCTTGATAGATCAGCCGTCCGGACAGAAACCGAACTACGTCAAACGCTTCGTCTCCGGAGGCTGCGACAACCTGGTTAAACTCTGGAAGTAAGTTTGAGTTACGCCGGGCCAAAGGTCACAGATTCTGCAAGTTCTGGTCGGTAATGTTCATCAGAACTTCAGCTGCCAGAGACAGAAAGTAGAAAATGAATCCAGGAAATCAGGTGGATTTAGTTCTGAATCATTTATTTGAACAGTGGAGCAGACAATAAGGATTTATTTCCCCTAAACATGAACTCTGACCCCATAAACCCCATACCCACTGTCAAGCATGGTGGTGGAACCATCATGGTTTGGGACCGTCTTTTTACTAAAGGCCCAGGACGACTGATCCGTATGAAGGACAGCATGAATGGAGAGGTTTAGGTCAGAAACCTCCTTCCATCAGTGAGAACATTGAGGATCCTGATGGAGCGTCCAGTAGGATCCTCAAGGTTCCTCATCGCCATGGCAACCAAGGAGCAGGTCCATCAAACCTATTTCAGGTTATGGAGTCTTCCAGCCAGAATCTGGACCTCAGTCCAACAGAGAATCTGTGGAGGGAGATGAAAGTCCTACAGACCTACAGGAGACCTTTGACCTCCGTCACTGGGGTCACATGACAAAGTGTTGAGATGAACTTATTGATCGAATGCTCGTTTCTGCTCCGTGGTAGAACAAAATATTTCAAATCAAAGTGATTTCCTGGATCCTTTTCTGCATCCCGTCTCCCAGTTGAAGCTCTGATGAACATCAGACCGAACAGCTGTTCAGGTGGGATCACCTGCAGACTGACTGATGAGGAACTTTGATGTCCTCTCTGTCTGACCCGCTCCTCCTGCAGGGAGGAGGACGGTCAGTGGAAGGAGGACCAGAAGCTGGAGGCTCACAGTGATTGGGTCAGAGACGTTGGATGGGCTCCTTCCATTGGTCTCCCCACCAGCACCATCGCCAGCTGCTCCCAGGTAAACTTTGTTCCGGCCTTTTCCGTCTTGTTCTCCAGGTTTTTAGGAGGAATGTCAGTACTCCGTTTGGCCACTAGGTGGAGCAGAAGTTAAGCTTCTGAGGAGGTTTAGGGAGATGATCTGGACTTGGTTCTGGAGCATCAGGGTTGTTGTAGGACGGATGCTGATAAAGGTCTGCGTGTCCTCAGGATGGGCGTGTCTTCATCTGGACATGTGACGACCCAGCAGGCAACACCTGGACGGCGAAGCTGCTGCATAAGTTCAACGATGTGGTCTGGCACGTCAGCTGGTCCATCACTGGGAACATTCTCGCCGTTTCAGGCGGAGACAACAAGGTGAGGAAGTCCTCGGCGCCGTCCTCTGGTTCCAAACGTTCTTGTGCCCGTCCCCCCCCTCACTCTGCTGTTCTCGCTGCTGAAGGTGACGCTGTGGAAGGAGTCGATGGAGGGTCAGTGGGCGTGCATCAGCGACGTCAGCAAAGGCCAGGGCGCCGTGTCCACCATCACAGATACGCAACAGAACGAGCAGTGACCCGCAGACGCGTCTCTGACCCGGCAGGCGGTGACGGCCTTTTGGACTATTTTCCTGCATTCCATCATGAACCTTAGGCCTCGGTGGTCTGAGCTCCTCGTCCAGACGACGGGCCTTCAGCGCCCAGGGGCTTAGGCTCCACCCCCTCAGCATCTTTGGTCCAAACCGGTTCCGTGGTTCTCTGATCTGCTCCTGTAGGTCTAGAGGCGAACTTTTCGATGGTCCAGAACTTCCTGGATTGGACTGAAAGTTCTTGATAAGTTTCCTCAACAGTGTAAATTCTGCTGCAAAGCTTTCAGAACACAGGTTCTAAAACATCTGGACCAGATTCTGGAGTTCCGTCCACTCTGGATGGTTTTCATGTTTGATGTGATTCAAATAAATGAATAGAAAATGATTTTGTTGTTTTATTTCTGGACTTCTCAGGTCTGACTCTGACGTTTGGGATCAGAACCAAACGTTTGTCGGTTCTGACAGATAAACGCTCCGCTGAAGCTGCTTCCTCAGACAGGAAGTGGGCTCTGCAGCTTCCTGTTGTGGTCTCTGTAGCTTCCTGCATGTAAACAGCTGACATTCAGCTGTCCTTCAGCTTTTTAGTGAAATAATCGTTACAAACTTTCACAGACAACCACACAATGACGCAACTCTCCACTAAAAACATGTTTACGCACATGAAAATCTATAAATCCTTCAGCATTAATTTAATTTGAAGGCAGTTAACAATCTGCCCAACCAGAGACGTTCTGGATCTGAAGGATCACCTGAACACAAAGGGGGAGGAGCAACAGGTGAATCCCCCCCCCCCCCCCCCCCCCCCCAGCAGGTGATGCGCTGCAGAATTCCCCAAAGTCTCCAGAGTATCACTTCTTTGTCACTGAGCCCGCCTGTCTGTTCACTGAGGAAGACCTTGGTGTGAGGAAGAGGAAGCGCGCGCGGGGTTGGAGCTGCAGCCGCTGATAAGAGGCAGACCTGCGCCTGTTTACCGCGCGGACACACTTCCTGCACAGCTGCTCCTCCGGACCGGACCTGCTGCTGGTTCTGCTGCTGGTTCTGCTGGACCTCCTGGTGAGATTCAGTTCGGTTCCAGACTTTGATCGGACCGAAAGTCCGTCCGTGTTTGGCCAACAGAAACTTTTCGTTTCGTTTTCTTTTGCGTGAGAAGCAAAATAACTTCTGTTATTTATTTGACTGTTTCTGTGAATTTAAATCTCGTTCATTCATCAAAGATCCGGAAATGAAATGTCTGTGAAGAACTTCTGTCCGATTGCTTTCAGCAATCAAACATCAACCCACAGCGTCGCTGCATTCAGGAACCAGCGCGGGTTTGATGCCCCCCCTGCTACCTGACCGCTTTCCAGAATGAGATAAAGACAGTCACTGCGCATGTCTGTGGCCTTAAGGGGGGACTGACTTCACCTATGAAATCCCTTTAAATGGGGTCCAAATTCCATTTGAATTTCTTTAACCGAAAGTAAAGTGTTAAAATGACATTTGACCTTAAACACATCTTCTTTCCATGACACTGTTTTATTAATACTTTATTAAAAAAAACTTTGCCAATGAAGGAAGAGACGGTTAAGGTATAACGAAAGGCGGCCTTCAGAATAAGCCTCACTAATATATATTTCACACAAGAAAGGCCCCCCCCCCGTGTTTTTTTTTGGGGGGGGGGGCCCTTATAGTAAAATAAACCTACTTTACATCAATCCAGATGGTATTTTCCAATATCAATTATGGATTGGTCTCATTTTGATAACGGTTTAGTCCGATTGATTCTGCCTCAGACGCATCCATCTGGTTGGAAGGAATAGAAATGGATTCATTGATTAATCGAGTCACTGCTGGTAAAAACATGTCAAAATTATTTACATTTTTAAGTTAAATAGCTGAAATGGCACCATAGACAAGGAATGACCCAATTTTAGAAATGTATTTTTTATATTTCCTTTTCACATCAAACTGATTTATTACAAAGGAAAGTTTCCAGGAAATCATCAAAGCTTTATTGAAATAAAACTAACGGACCAAACATCTTCATCAGAATAATTCTGTCAGTGAGACAGAAGCAGAGGAAGTGTCTTCTTTGTGGTCACTTTGGGTTTCCAACAGGTTTTATTAGAGTTTCTGTTTCTTCATCTGATCCACAAATGCAGAAGGAGAGCTCCTCAGCTTCCTCCTCCTCTCACTCATCAAACTCTTCTCTGTTTCTGAATGAAGTCACCATGAAAATAGCAGCTTTCAACATGAAGAACCTGGGACAGAAGAAAGTCTCAGACAAGAAGGTCGTCAACCATCTGATCAAGGTGAGGCATGTTATCCCCTCTGGCAGAAACCAACACAGGAGAAGAAGGAAGAGCGGCTTCTGCGGTCTCCCTGTTCCTCCTTCATTATTTGGTCAATGATGTCACGTAAACATGGCCTGTTCCTCCAGATCATGTCTCAGTACAGCATCGTGGTGATCCTGGAGGTGATGGATAAAAGCGGTGAAGCCATGAAGCTCCTGCTGGAAAAGCTCAACAGCAGCAGGTCAGTTCACACAGTCAGATGTCTGAGCTTATAGATCCAGATGCAGATCTGCAGACGGAGACTCCAGCTTGATGAGAGCCCACCGTCTGTCTGTGTCCCTCAGCCAGAACAAGGAGAGTCCTTATGGAATGATCTGCAGCAAATCTCTGGGCAGAGACACCTACAAGGAGAAATACGTCTGCTTCTACAGGTGAGAGCAGGTTCTCTCAGGAGCTCCTCCTTCACTGCTGCTCCACCTCACCTGAGGATGAAGATGAGCTGTAAACCTGAGCAGCTCCCACACAAACTCCACCTCTGCACGTCTGTGTCAGAACGAAGGAGGTGGAGCTGAAGGACTCCAAGCAGTACGCCGATGACCAGCCTGGAGATGAGGACGCCTTCGCCAGAGAGCCCTTCATCCTGCGCTTCAGCTGTCCGTCCACTGGTAGGCGCCGCTGAGCATCAGCGAGGCTGATCACTAATCAAAGCTCTTTGGATCTGAATCTCTGGGTTTTGACGCAGCAGGAGTTTAAATGTTGTTTTTGGTTCTGGTGAGAACTCAAAGGACGGTCCACAGGTTGCTGCTGTCCTCTCTGGTCCACTTCCTCTGTCGGTGTTTCCTCTAAGGAAATGTTTCTGCAAACGTGGGGATAGACTTTTATTCTATAACCCTTCTAGGAATCACTTCATCAAACGTTTCACTACCATTCAAAAGTTTGTGTTCACTAGAGATTTTCCTATTTTATAAAGAGAAAAACACTATTTTTCAATGTACATAACTTTAAACTAATCAGAAAAACACACTATAGATTGTTAATGTGCTACATGACTAGAAAATGACTGTTCCAGTTTGGTGTTTTATCTTCATAGGGGACTAGAGACCCATTTCCAGCAGCTATCCTCCAATGGAACGGTTTGCTCATTGTGTCAGAAGGCTAACAGATGATTAGAAACTCCTTGTGTGATCACGTTGGCTCAGTTGGAAAATGTTCGGCTGCTGAAAGAAGCTATAGGTTGAGTATCTGGAGCATCTTGAGCATTAAAGGCTCAAAAAACCGTCCACGTGAAACTCAACCGTCTATTGTTGTTCTTAGAAATGAAGGCTATTCCAGGAGAGAAGATTCCAAGAAACTGAAGATCTCCTTCCACTCTTCAGAGAACAGCCCAAACAGGCTCTGACCAGAGTAGAAAAACAAGTGGGAGGGTTGGGATTAACCCTAACAAAAGAAAAGGATGAATGTGAGTGAAAGAGCACAGACATCGGACAAACGGAAGTTTGAGGTGTTTGGATCAAACAGACAAGCATTTGTGTGACGCAGAACGACTGAAATGATGCTGGAGCAGTGCCTGACGCCATCTGTCAAGCAGGGGGGCGGTAGTGTGATGGTCTGGGGTTGGTTTGGTGCTGGTAAGGTGGGGAATTTGTTCAGGGTAAAAGGGACTTTGAATGAGGAGGGCTATCCCTCCACTTTGCAACGCCATGCCGTACCCTGTGGACGGCGCCTGGTTGGGGACAACGTCACACAGAACCCCTCCAGCCTGTGCAGAACTATTTAGATAGGAAGCAGCAGCTGGGGTTCCATCTGTGATGGAGGGGCCAGCGTGGTCCCCAGATCTAAAGCCCATTGGGCTGTTGTAGGAGCAGCTTGATCGTACGGTATGGCAGGAGCGTCCATCCAGCCCACTAATGTGTGGGAGGGGCTTCTAGAAGGTCGGGGTAAAATGTCTCCAGATGACCTCAACAAACTCGCAGCTAGAACGCCAACAGGTCTGCAATGTGCTGCAAACGGAGGATTCGCTGACCAAACCAAAGTTTAGAGGGAAAAAAAAGGTTATTTCAAATAAATATCATTATTTCTTACCATGTCATTGTTTAAACTATCTTTTCTTATTACCATTTAACTCTTGTTAAACCGAAAATGAGATTTTATTTATTTATTTGGTAAATGGCGTATACTTATATAGCGCCTTTCTTCCTACAAGGACAAAGTGATTTACAGTCACAGACCCATTCACCCACACATACACACACACATTCACACACACATTCACACACACATTCACACACACATTCACACACACATTCACACACACATTCACACACACATTCACACACGCATTCACACACTGGTGGCAGCTCCGCTGCCAAACCCAGGCGCCCGCCTGCCCCCATTTATTACTTTTTTTTTTCATGGAAAACGTTTTCAAACTTTTGAGCGTTAGTGTGTCTGTTAGAAGTTATACTTATAAAATTGCTTTTTATTATTATTAAAGGATTCAGATGAATGATTTTAATGCCAAGGTGATCCTTGCAGGAATGAGATGAGGTGTGGATATGTGTGTGTTAGCACGTGTGTTTGTTAGCACACGTGTGTGGACATTGGTGTGCAGGGTCTTTATTCCTGTGCTGGTCTCCTGACAGCTGTGAAGGACCTGGTCCTGATCCCGGTCCACACCGTCCCGGAGGATGCAGAGAAGGAGCTGGACGAGCTTTTCGACGTGGTGACTGAGGTCTCACGGGAATGGGAGACGGATGTAAGCTGCAGCTTTCTGTACTTCAGCGTCTCAGGGACACTTTGAGTTCAGCGCTTTCCGTAGAGGTCTCTGCCTTTCCAGCTCGAGTTCTGAATTCTGCTTTAAAGGTGGCGAGGCTTTTGTATCATAAAATCAAACATCAGGAAGTAAATGGGGAGAGTTTCTGCTTCAATGGCCATCGGCTCCCCGCTGTGGGACAAGTTTCCGTCTCCTTTGATCGGTGCATCACTAACCGGTTTCCTTCCCAAAAATGTTCTCCAGAACATCATGATTTTGGGGGACTTCAACGCAGACGGACGATATCTGTCCAAGAAGGGGAAGAAAAAGATCCGCATCCACCAGCCTCCCTTCTATTGGCTGATAGATGATGATGTCGACACCACAACCAGGACCTCCAACGACAACACCTACGACAGGTGAGCCGCAGGGATCTGCCACTCTCTCTCTACTTTCATGAAGAGGCTCTAGGTGTGTTGGACGGAGAACATTCTTATGTGGCGCCCGGATGGAGTAGGAAAACGTGTTTCCATCTCCAGAAATGTTCATTTGGCTCTTTCCCGCTAAACTGGAACAAATGATGAGCTTATCAAACTGAAGCTCCTCCGGTGCCCTGAGAAGCTCCGCCCCCTCAGGACGTTGAGTCCCATTTAAGACATTTTCTGACTGAAGGAAAGTGAGAAACGGTTGGAGAATAACGCAAACATTCATCATAACTCCATGTGCTTTGACTGAAGGTTTCTTTAGAACATTTTAGAACCTGTTTGGAATTTGGGAACAGAGAAACCCACAAACCTTTTGCTGACTCGCTGTTGAAGCTCCTGACCATCCGATGCCTCTTCTTCAAACAGGATCGTGGTGCACGGACAGACCCTGCTGGACGCCGTCCTTCCTGGATCTGCAAAGGCTTTCAACTTCCAGGAAAAGTTCAAACTGACTGAAGAGGAGGTGGGACGGATTTCTGGTGTTCAGCTCTGGCTGAAGTTCTCTCCTGCTTCATCGTGCTCCTCTTCCTCCCTCAGGCTCTCAGCATCAGCGACCACTATCCTGTGGAGGTGGAGCTGCGTCCGTCATCAAAGAAAAGGCGGGCTCAGACGCCAAAGACAAGTATGTGTCATGTGACTCCTGCAATAAAAATGAACGGCGAGATCCGTCACACGCTGGAGGTCACGAGATGAAGCTTAAGGAAAACGTGCTCCTTCAGTTATTATAGATCACATCTAATCTAAGGAAAAATGATCAGTATTTACATGGCAGATTTGAGCTTTTTCTAAAATGGTGGTTCTTCCTCTGGAATCATGCAGGAGCTCCAAAGAAGAAAGCTGCAGTGAAAAGGAAGTGTGAAGCAGCGAAGGCGGCAGCGAAGGCGCCAGCGAAGGCGCCAGCGAAGGCGGCAGCGAACAAGAGACGTTAGCCGAAGCTTTTACACCTAAACACCAGCAAACAAAGCCAACATCCAGACAAAATCCAAGGCGAGCATCTTTTTTAGCTCCTGGAAATCTTCAGCTGAAGAATGTGTCTAAAAGAATGACAAATATAAATGTGGTTTTGAGCATCTGGATCCAAAACAGAGAGACTACATTTATTTATCAAGAAGAAGAAGAAACAGAGAGATGGTCTCACGGCTCAGATTTACTTTAGAACTTTAGCCTCACATGAAATGATGCTCAGATATTAAGAGATAAAATCAAACAATTTTCAATCAGCTGTGAGATGTGGTTGTGCTGTTTTATTTTAGTCATTATTATAAAGAATTCTAACAGAAATGGCTCTAATTCATTTCAAAGACAGAAGGTCCAACATTTGATTTGAAGAGGTTTTTGTAAAACAGGATTTTGTTGAATTACTGACAAATATGGGTGTTTTTTAATAAAAGCATTGTCCATTATTTAAAGTGTCTCATAATGAATAATGATTATGTTATTGTCTCTTCATGTAAATAAGATCAAGTCTGGATACGTGCAGACGGCCGTCTGCAGGTGTGAAACAGTCAAACCTGTACGGGTGCTGACAGGTTGGCAATGCTACAGCGTCTTTGCGTGGTACCTGGACTTCCCTACTCGATAAATCACACGAGCAAACAATTCGTTTCACTCTCAGACTCCACTCTCATCTGCCGATCACAGCTGAGAGTGATTGCCATATTTATTTAGACACACCCACATGTAACACACCAGAATCAAATAAACAGGAAATGATGATGGCTTGTTTCAAAATAAAATACATCAGAAAAACAGGTATAGAAAATAAAACTGTAATTGGGATCACATTCTAACAACGGGTCACACAGGTGACCCGCGGGAAATATTAAGGTGGTCGACGCCCAGTGAACCCGTGGAGAGAAAATGTTCATGTTTTCTATGGTCATGCTGCGAGCGACGGGTCGCAGTGAACACTTACACTGACAACACATAAGGGGAAGAAGGAGAGACGCAGGCGTGTCGTGCAGATTTCATTTTTATGTTTTCAACCTTTGACCTTTGTTATTTCCTCAATGGGAGCGATATCGCCTCCACACCAACATGGGCGTAACTGCAGCCATCAGCTGGATTTTTTTCTGAAAATTCCCAGTCAGGTTCTTCGATCAGCTGCACCTCCACTTTATTTTTGTCTGATTCAAAGAAAACGTTCCTCCTGTCACCTCCACAGCCAACCAAACATGTCAGTTCAGACCAAAACAAAGGCTTCTAAGTCAAATCTGACCAGAAATGCAGGAGCTTCTCACACAAACGGTTATGGTGACAACATTTGTCTTTTTTAAAAAGACTTTTCAGAAGGCCCAAAGCGCCTTCCAGTCACAGTGGCAGCAAACTTCCACTAGAGGAATCAAAGGGGAATCAAACCTGCAATATTCCAATCAGAGCCGACCGCCCTACCACTGCGCCACAGCGGTGTGCACGTCAACCTCAGTCAGATTGGTGCGCACACACGTGCACGGCAGCATGTTGGATCTCAGGGCTGTTGGCTCAGGTTGTTTTTCCTCTCAGCTCCTCCTCTTTCCTGTTTGCTCCTGTTTTCACCTCCTCCTTCATCCTGCTGCAGCTAACAGGTGCGCCTGCTGCTCCCCGCCTCACCTCTGCATACTGAGGATGTTTACAGCAGGCCCCAACAGGAGGAAACCCTTCAGGCAGAGCGGAGCCCGTCCCAACAGGAGGCTGGCATCCGTTCTCAGACGCGTGGTTATGGAGGAACATGCGGTTTGACTAAAACACAAAGGCATTTTATGGATTACATTTTTAATTTTACGACTTTGTCTGGAGAAGATTAGTCTGCCTCAGTTTGGCTACAGAACGGCCCAGTGCCGGAGCAACAACATTTCAAATAGGGGGTGGGAGGGGGGCTGAAGACTTTGGAAGGGGGGCAGACGAGAACAACAGAGTGGAAGTTATGCGTCTCAATCTGGTTCATTATTGTTACTGTTATTAGTGTTCAAACAGAAGTCGTTTATGCTGAGGTGCTGATGCTTGAAGAAGCTTGAATGGATGAGTTCTTTGTCAATAATGATGCTAATAGAATCTCAGATAATAGAATTTCCCAAAGTCAGTCAGTCTGTCTGAAATGATAATAAACGTTATTTATACAGCACCTTTCAGGATAAAAATCACAAAGTTCTTCCCAGTTAAACCCAGAATATAAAGAGAATTATAAAAAATCAATAGAGATGTTTTTATCTGCTTTTTAGAAGAAAACACTGAGTCTGCAGATGTGAGGCTGAGAGGAAGGGAGTTCCAGAGGATGGAGCCACTGCTGCAAAGACTCTGTCACCTTTAGTCTGTAACAACCTGCAGACCCTGGTCACATGACCTCAGGGACCTGCTGGGAGTGGACGGCTGCTCGAGGTCTTTCTATAGACCAGTGCTCGGCTATTGAGAGCTGTGTGGGTTAAAAGCAGGAATTAAAATGTACTCGGAGACGGATGGGGAGCCAGAGCAGCTGGATTAACAACGGGGGGGACGGGTGAAAACTTGGATTATTAAAGGGGGGACGTGTGAAATCTTGGATTATTAACGGGGGGACGTGTGAAAACTTGGATTATTAACGGGGGGACGGGTGAAAACTTGGATTATTAACGGGGGGACGAGTGAAAACTTGGATTATTAACGGGGGGACGAGTGAAAACTTGGATTATTAACGGGGGACGGGTGAAAACTTGGATTATTAAAGGGGGGACGTGTGAAATCTTGGATTATTAACGGGGGGACGTGTGAAAACTTGGATTATTAACGGGGGGACGGGTGAAAACTTGGATTATTAACGGGGGGACGGGTGAAAACTTGGATTATTAACGGGGGGACGAGTGAAAACTTGGATTATTAACGGGGGACGGGTGAAAACTTGGATTATTAACGGGGGGACGGGTGAAAACTTGGATTATTAACGGGGGACGAGTGAAAACTTGGATTATTAACGGGGGGACGGGTGAAAACTTGGATTATTAATGGGGGGACGTGTGAAAACTTGGATTATTAACGGGGGGACGAGTGAAAACTTGGATTATTAACGGGGGACGAGTGAAAACTTGGATTATTAACGGGGGGACGAGTGAAAACTTGGATTATTAACGGGGGACGGGTGAAAACTTGGATTATTAACGGGTGGACGTGTGAAAACTTGGATTATTAACGGGGGGACGTGTGAAAACTTGGATTATTAACGGGGGGACGTGTGAAAACTTGGATTATTAAGGGGGGACATGTGAAAACTTGGATTATTAACGGGGGGACGGGTGAAAACTTGGATTATTAACGGGGGGACGGGTGAAAACTTGGATTATTAACGGGGGGACGTGTGAAAACTTGGATTATTAACGGGGGGACGGGTGAAAACTTGGATTATTAACGGGGGGACGTGTGAACACTTGGATTATTAACGGGGGGACGTGTGAACACTTGGATTATTAACGGGGGGACGTGTGAAAACTTGGATTATTAACGGGGGCACGTGTGAAAACTTGGATTATTAACGGGGGCACGTGTGAAAACTTGGATTATTAACGGGGGCACGTGTGAAAACTTGGATTATTAACGGGGGGACGTGTGAAAACTTGGATTATTAACGGGGGCACGTGTGAAAACTTGGATTCTTAACGGGGGACGTGTGAAAACTTGGATTATTAACGGGGGGACGGGTGAAAACTTGGATTATTAACGGGTGGACGTGTGAAAACTTGGATTATTAACGGGGGGACGTGTGAAAACTTGGATTATTAACGGGGGGATGTGTGAAAACTTGGATTATTAACGGGGGGACGGGTGAAAACTTGGATTATTAACGGGGGGACGTGTGAAAACTTGGATTATTAACGGGGGGACGTGTGAAAACTTGGATTATTAACGGGGGGATGTGTGAAAACTTGGATTATTAACGGGGGGACATGTGAAAACTTGGATTATTAACGGGGGGACGGGTGAAAACTTGGATTATTAACGGGGGGACGGGTGAAAACTTGGATTATTAACGGGGGGACGTGTGAAAACTTGGATTATTAACGGGGGGACGTGTGAAAACTTGGATTATTAACGGGGAGACGTGTGAAAACTTGGATTATTAACGGGGGGACGTGTGAAAACTTGGATTATTAACGGGGGCATGTGTGAAAACTTGGATTATTAACGGGGGGACGAGTGAAAACTTGGATTATTAACGGGGGGACGGGTGAAAACTTGGATTATTAACGGGGAGACGTGTGAAAACTTGGATTATTAACGGGGGGACGTGTGAAAACTTGGATTATTAACGGGGAGACGTGTGAAAACTTGGATTATTAACGGGGGGACATGTGAAAACTTGGATTATTAACGGGGGGACGTGTGAAAACTTGGATTATTAACGGGGGGACGGGTGAAAACTTGGATTATTAACGGGGGGACGGGTGAAAACTTGGATTATTAACGGGGGGACGGGTGAAAACTTGGATTATTAACGGGGGGACGGGTGAAAACTTGGATTATTAACGGGGGGACGGGTGAAAACTTGGATTATTAATGGGGGGACGTGTGAAAACTTGGATTATTAACGGGGGGACGTGTGAAAACTTGGATTATTAACGGGGGGACGTGTGAAAACTTGGATTATTAACGGGGGGACGTGTGAAAACTTGGATTATTAACGGGGGGACATGTGAAAACTTGGATTATTAACGGGGGGACGTGTGAAAACTTGGATTATTAACGGGGGGACGGGTGAAAACTTGGATTATTAACGGGGGGACGGGTGAAATCTTGGATTATTAAGGGGGGGACGTGTGAAAACTTGGATTATTAACGGGGGGACGTGTGAAAACTTGGATTATTAACGGGGGGACGTGTGAAAACTTGGATTATTAACGGGGGGACGTGTGAAAACTTGGATTATTAACGGGGGGACGGGTGAAAACTTGGATTATTAACGGGGGGACGTGTGAAAACTTGGATTATTAACGGGGGGACATGTGAAAACTTGGATTATTAACGGGGGGACGGGTGAAAACTTGGATTATTAACGGGGGGACATGTGAAAACTTGGATTATTAACGGGGGGACGAGTGAAAACTTGGATTATTAACTGGGGACGTGTGAAAACTTGGATTATTAACGGGGGGACGAGTGAAAACTTGGATTATTAACTGGGGACGTGTGAAAACTTGGATTATTAACGGGGGGACGGGTGAAAACTTGGATTAGAATAGAATGAGGTCTGAATACTTGGATGAACTGGTTAAAAGCCCTGCAGCAGCGTTCTGGAAAACCTGGAGCCGTTCTACAGATTTTCTGCTTAAACGTGTGAAGATGGAGTCGCAGAAATCAAGACGAGAAGATAGAAAACTGGACTATCTGGGGGGGGGGGGGGCAGCTGTCAGGAGCACAGACTCAGTTTTGGCTTCATTTAGTTGTTGTTCATTCAACTCTTGACTGAATCCAGACACATGCGTAAAATCTGAATTTTTTTTTTTATTAGGGGGGGCACAAAAGCATTTTGCTGAGTGGCAGCTGCCCCACGCCTCCCACCCCTTGGCAGCCCGTTCCCATTTTTCCATCAATAAACATGGGGGAGGAGGACTGTAAAAACTGGTTTCTGTAGAGTCTAAAGATTGAAAGCATTTGCTTGGCCAAACATAGTGAAGGGCTTGCCAGAGAGTCTAGGTGTGCATGTATGAACACGTGCACCTGTCGTCTGCTCACACCCATTCTCTGAGGATCCAAAGTTCTGCTTCACCTTGCAGCTGTGATTTTTCCTTCCACTGTAAGTATTTATTATTTTTCATCACTTTGATCAGGTAAAAGTAAATATATTTGGTGGTTCAAAAACTCCAAACGTGGTTTTTATGATTTGCAGCGTTTGGAGTCTTACATTTAAATAGGTTTTGGCTCGTGTGCTTTCATCCTAAAACTACAGATCATCTTTAACTATTTCCTCTTATTTTTGTGCCTTTTTTATTAGTTTTAGTTTATTTTCTTTTGGTCACATAAAAGCATTTTTTTCCACTGAAGTCACCATGAAAATAGCAGCTTTCAACATGAAGAATTTCGGACAGAAAAAGGTCTCAGACGACAAAGTCGTTGGATACCTTGTTAAGGTAACAGGTTTTTTTTCTCTTTTTGAAGTTCTCTGAAACATTAAATAGATTCATTATTTGGTCAATGATGTCACGTAAACATGGCCTGTTCCTCCAGATCATGTCTCAGTACAGCATCGTGGTGATCCTGGAGGTGATGGATGAAAGCGGTGAAGCCATGAAGCTCCTGCTGGAAAAGCTCAACAGCAGCAGGTCAGTTCACACAGTCAGATGTCTGAGCTTATAGATCCAGATGCAGAAGATCTGCAGACGGAGACTCCAGCTTGATGAGAGCCCACCGTCTGTCTGTGTCCCTCAGCCAGAACAAGGAGAGTCCTTATGGAATGATCTGCAGCAAATCTCTGGGCAGAGACACCTACAAGGAGAAATACGTCTGCTTCTACAGGTGAGAGCAGGTTCTCTCAGGAGCTCCTCCTTCACTGCTGTTCCACCTCACCTGATGATGAAGATGAGCTGTAAACCTGAGCAGCTCCCACACAAACTCCACCTCTGCTCGTCTGTGTCAGAACGAAGGAGGTGGAGCTGAAGGACTCCAAGCAGTACGCTGATGACCAGCCTGGAGATGAGGACGCCTTTGCCAGAGAGCCCTTCATCCTGCGCTTCAGCTGTCCGTCCACTGGTAGGCACCGCTGAGCATCAGCGAGGCTGATTGAGCCAAAACATCCCATAATTACAGCTCTTTAGATCCGAATCAATGCAGTTTAAAGCTGCAGAAATGTATTTGTGTTTTCAGACCACAACTGCTGTCTGCCTGTTACTGAGGAACCACAACAAAGATGATGCTTTTATTTTGGCGGTCTGTGTAACATGTTCTTCCTTTCTGGATAACATGACAGCTGTGACTGACATCGTCCTGATTCCCGTCCACACCCAGCCGGTAAAAGCAGAGAAGGAGCTGGACGAGCTTTTTGATGTGGTCCAACAGGTCCGGACGGAATGGAAGACAGATGTGAGTGTGAGGACACACACACACACACACACACACCTACACACACACACCTACACACACACCCACACACACACACGCACACACACATACAAACACACACACACAAACACACACCCACACACACACACGCACACACACATACAAACACACACACACACACCCACACACACACACAAACACACACCCACACACACACACGCACACACGCACACACACCCACACACACATACAAACACACACACACACACACATACACCCACACACACGTACAAACACACCCACACACACACACACACGCACACACACACACACACCCACACACACAGACTAACTTTTACTCAAACACACTGAAATTCTAACTATTATCATTTTTCTTCTTCTAATTGTTTTTTAGTTACTTTAATTAGCAAACAATTGAATAAACACCCACAACATACATGCACCCATGTCACACACAGTGTCCAGCTAACCCGAGTCTGACTGCTACAGTTAAAAGAAATGAACCGCTGAGGTCTTGAGCTTCTCCGTCAGTCAGTGGGCGGGGCCTCATCTGTTCCCTCCTCTTTTTCCAGAACATCATGATTTTAGGAGATTTCAATGCAAGCGGTCCATATCTGTCCAAGAAGAGGAAGATAAAGCTCCGCATCCAACAGCCTCCCTTCTATTGGCTGATAGACGATGATGTCGACACCACAACCAGCACCTCCAACGACAACACCTACGACAGGTGAGCCGCTTTAGTGTGAAAAGAAATGCAGAATTGAGTGAGAATATTCAGGAAAGAGAAAATGTTAGTGCTGTTTATTATGACAAATATGTTTGCTAGACTGTAAAAATTGAAAATGTTTTACTTATAAACTAAGAACAGCATTTAATAGGAAAATCATCAGAAGGATTTTAGTTTAGATAAAAATGGATTTAACTAAAGAAAAACTGCTGCTTCTTAGAAAAAAGACAAACATGTCAATAATACTAACTTACTGTCACAAGAACAGGCAGACGGCTGGATCCAAGTGCAGCAGGTTTATTAGCTCAGCTAAAAGTCCACAAAGCTAAATGAGGGTCAGGCAGGCAGGGGTCTAGAACAGGCAGATCCAGATCCAGATCCAGATCCGGATCCAGATCCAGATCCGGATGTAACGCCCGGTAAGGATGGCAGAGCGGCACAAACAATACTTCACACTGAGCTTCACTCAGTGCAGAGCTGAAGAATGCTGTTGATGATGAATGAATGAGAGTCGGGTGTTCGGCATCCAGGAAGTATCCGCTTGGGTTGCTGGGAGTTGTAGTGTGGCTGAAACTCTGGGTACACAGTACCGCCGGTGACCAGAGGGGGAGACAGAGCTCTGACTTCTGACACTTACTCTAAGCATAAAGTTAATGTTATTGTTGCTTTATAACATGAAACCTAATAAAAAATGACAACATGTCTTTAAAATGAAATATGTCCGTCAAAGCAGGAAGTGAAAGGCTTTTATTGTGGTGGTTTAACTTCCTCTTCAAACAGGATCGTGGTGCACGGACAGACCCTGCTGGACGCCGTAAAGCCTGGATCTGCAAAGGCTTTCAACTTCCAGGAAAAGTTCCAACTGACTGAAGAGGAGGTGGGACGGATTTGTGGGGTCTGGATCAGCTCTGGCTGAAGATATCTCCTGCTTCATCGTGCTCCTCTTCCTCCCTCAGGCTCTCAGCATCAGCGACCATTATCCTGTGGAGGTGGAGCTGCTCCCATCAGGACAAAAACGTCAGGCTCAGACTCCAAAGACAGGTTTGTGTGGTTGTCAGACACCAGTCATTCTCAGACGGTTGCATTTCAGTTTGTTTTCTCTTTTGGTGAATGGCAGGAGCTGGGAAGAAGAAGAAAACAGCATGAGGATGTTCTGGAGACAGAACAGGAGGATCTTCAGCCGCAACTTCTGTTTGCTCCTCTTCCGACTGAATAAAGAACTTCTTCATGAAGCCCGTTTGTTTGTTCGTTTGTTCTTCCCTTCACCTGCTGTCAGCAGAAATTCACACATTTCACTGACATTAGAATGACCTGACTGTTCAAATATTTATTTACATGGGAAATGTTGCTAAATTAAACTATGAAGAAAACCTGGATAAAATTGGGTGCTTTTAGCACTTTGGTTGTTTTGTAATTAAAACGTTGATGAGAACAGTTTGTGCCACTTAGAGAACTGGAACACCAGACATGAGATACTGAAGCTGAATGGTCCTCACCACCCCACCCCCCACCCCCGTGACTCCACCCTAGGGAGATTTAAAAGGTCATGAGACACCTGAGACACCTCCCAGTCCTCAGACATCCTCAGCAGTCCCGGTGCCGTCTGGGTTCCTCCAGCAGCTTCTTTTTCAGTTTGCTTCTTCTTCATCTCCTCTGTCGTCCATCGCTCCTCACCATGAGTCTGAGCAGAAACAAGAGAATCAGCTCCAGCATCTCCGTCCGGACCAGCACTCCGTCCCGGAGGTCCAGCGGCTTCGCTCCAGGTCAGGGGGGCTTCAGCGGCGTCTCGCTGAGCAGCAGCTGTCTGTATGCTGGCACCAACGGCCACCATCCGGGGCTGGGGGCCTCGCTGACATCCCTGTCTGTGAACAAGAGTCTGCTGGCCCCCCTGAACCTGGAGATCGACCCCAACCTGTCCATGAGCCGAGCTTTTGAGAAGGAGCAGATCAAGAGCCTGAACAACCGCTTTGCAAGCTTCATAGATAAGGTAAAAACAGAAATCTTTTGGGAAGGAGCAACCTTCAAATATTGTTGAGATGATTCAAAAGGTTCATCTCTTATTGTTGCTCCTCCAGTTTTGGCAGCATTCAACACTATATTGAACATGTCTCTGTGAGAGTAAAACCTGCAGCATCTCCGGTGAGCAGAAAGAGAACCAAGCAGAAATCCTGAACAGATGGAGGATGTCGATGCAGACTCGATGTTTGAAGTTCTCCTTTACTCCAGAACAGTGCATGAAAAAAGTGGTTTTCTTTAACAAAAGAAAACCACTTTTATATTTTGGGGTTTTCTATTGTTTTACATTTATGCTATGCAAAACTAAAATGTTAACATTTTCTGAGAAATTAACCAGACAAAAAACATTTTTGTGAAGCAGTGTTTGCAACCAACGTTGTTGTTTTGGGATAGATTATAAGTGAAGCACACATTTAACATTAAGATCATGTTTTGTGATAACTGGTTGACTTACAAACTAAAACTACGGCAAAGAGAGAGAAATGCAGAGGAATCTGTGCGTCCTCAGGCTCCAGTGACTCTTTCTTCCATTTAAAATCCCATCCTGGGGGGCGGGGGGCGGGGGAGGCTTTGTTTTTGTAACGTGATCGTGTTCTTGGTGAAGTTTCAAACTAACCTCGGGTCTCATGTGAAAACAGATCCACCAAAGCTTTTAAAGCGTTTAAAACCCAGAGAGGCAACCAACCAACACTCGTCACCTGAACCTAGAAACGCTGATGCAGCCAGCGTGGCTCAAGAGCACTACAGCACTGACTGTGTTCTACTTTGTGAATGTGAAGGAGGTCGTTGGTGCTGAAACACGAGAATCAAAGAAGATTCCAGCAATGCAGGAAGAACTTTTGCAACAGAATTGATATTTAGGGCCAAATCAAGGAAAAGACCGCAGTCACCTGTCAGTCATCAGTCTGTGGGTTTAAGACCATCAACCATAAACTTTCTCCTCCAAAGTCTCATGGAAGAAAAACCAGGATGGAAAAACAATCTTCTGAAAATGAAAGAAGAACCAGATGAAATAAAACAACGTGAAGCTTCATCTCTTCTGGTTTCAGAGAACTTGTCTGAGAAAATGATCGTTTATGAAGGCTAACCACCCGTGATCACGTGACATCTATTATGGGATGCCATTCCTTCCAGTGAAGTCCGGTTCTGAACAGGTGATTGGTGGTTGAGGTGAAGAGCCGGGCCAAACTCTGGAAGTGAGACTCTCCTCCGGGGACCGGGATGCTTTCTCACGGAGTGGGTGACCTGCTCACAATGGAGGCTTTGTTGGCTGCTGGCTTCAGCGCAGAAAGACCTCCGGTGTTCAGTGACAGAGAGCTGAGCGGCATGAAGCCATCAAACACCAGACATTTTTCATCTGCTCCATGATCCTTAAGAATGGAAATGTTTGTCCTGTTCTGAAGAGTCCCGACTGAGAAACCTTTCAACCATCAACAGGTGAATCTTTGGAACATACCTGAGACAACGGATGGGAGGAGCCACCGTGCTGACAACTCTGTCAAAGCTCATAATTCCTCTCTATTATTATAGACTACTGCACGGCACATGGATCATGTGACTTATATGCTACAGGAACAGCCAACAAAGGCTTTTATTGTGAAGAAACATGAAAGCCGACTCCTCATCTCCTTCCTGTTGGCTGCCTGAGTATCTCTGTATCTCTGATTCTGTAATCCGATGCCACCAAACTGAAACATTGAAGAGCTGCTTCCCTCCTGCAAAGACACATTGGTGCCATCAGGCAACGCTTTGCTGATGAGGATGATGATGGTGCTGAAGAAGATCTGGTTCCCGCTTTGGTGAGGGTCCAGACGTCTGAGGCATGTAATGACATTTTCTCAACACCCCCAGCCTCCATCTAGGATTGAAAACATCCTCAGTATTCTGATGGTACCGGGCTCCTGGACATTCGACCCAACCGTCCCATTTCTGTCTCATTGAGTGGGGGGGGGGGGGTAACCTGAGCGGTCCGGTCAGCCATGGTGCTTTCCCTGCTCTGAACAGAGCACAGGCTTTGTCTGGGAGAGAGTGAAACCCATCTGCAGGAAGGAAACTGGAGCTGCTGAGCTGTTCTCTGCTGCCTCTGTCTGACCTCTGAGTGTCCTGCTGAAACCCACTGAGTGCATGTGGAACGTCTGCAGAAGAAGACCAGCTGCCCATGGACCAACCTAAGCTGCTGACCCTCAGAGACTGGGAAGGCCTCTTTCTGCAGCACAAATGTTAGTGCTGTTAAGCATCCAGTGAGGCTGAAGGTTTGAATGTTTTCTAAAGAAACCTGCTTCTGTGCTGAGGAAGAGTCTGGAGTCTTCATGAAGTGGTAACCAAGGGAAACCCAGTGAATCTGTTGCAGCAACATCATGGTCTAACCGTGAGTTCAGAACAATCATTATGTATTTAAGTGCTGATACAGCCATCCATCTATCCATCCATCCATCTATCTATTCCCAGACCAGCACTCTCCAGTGTGTCCTGGTTCTTCTCCAGGGCCTCCGTTTTGAGACATCTTATCAACAAAGACACAACATTTCCTTCATGGCTCTCCTGCTTGGCCTTCAAACCCGCTGTTTAGCATCTACTGCTCTAAATGAGCATGAAGAGTTTTGAGAAAAGATTTAAGCGAGAAAAACAATGTGACTCCAGCTGACATCAGCTTTGTGTTTTGTGCTGAAATCTCTGAGTCCCATGGTTCTCAGCAGCTTCGTGGCGAGATCTTGACATCCTGATTGTTCCTCAAACTGTTAGTCTTTGAATTGTTTGATGAGCTGATTTAGAAACTTACTTTACAGTCCAGGAACTTCCTAAAATAAGTCTTTCCCATATCTGAACGTCAGCGGAAAGGCCACGACCTTCATCCCGTGCCGTCATTTCCTTCTGCATCCTTCAGGTGCGTTTTCTGGAGCAGCAGAACAAGATGCTGGAGACAAAACTGGAGCTGCTGCAGGGTCAGGGGGTCAGCCGCTCCAACGTGGAACCCATGTTCGAGGCCCACATGGCCAACCTCAGGCGCCAGATGGACCTGGTCAACAACGACAAGATCAAGCTGGACGGGGAGCTGAGGAACATGCAGGGCCTGGTGGAGGACTTTAAACACAAGTAACCACAGATTCTTTGACAGTTCAACGGGAAAATGCTGCAGATGGAGGAAACCCATCATGTCTCTGTGCTCTTTCTGCCACAGATATGAGGACGAAATCAACAAGAGGAACAACCTGGAGAACGACTTTGTTATCCTGAAAAAGGTCAGAACGCAGTTTTCTTTTTCAGCTCCAGAGGTGTGGTGAGTAAGGTGAACCTTCTTTTTGTCTTCCATCGTCACGTCATCCGAACCTCAAACGTCCCACCTGAACGCTGCGGGCCACTCCACCACGCAGCACTGAAGCACCAGCCTTCTTTGTTCCTGCTCCATTTTTGTTCGGGAAGCGTTTTCTGTTGATACTATTCTCAATTTTCCATTTCTGTTGCACATTAATGTAAGGTCGGGATTGTGAGGGGCTGTAGCTAGCGAGAGATAGTGAAAACAAAGGGATGATGGGAAATCAGACCTACCCTGCGCCCACAACTCAGACGTGAAAACCGAATGAAGTCCTGCCGCTCTGCAGAAACTATGTCCTAGAAAACGACACAGGTTTTTAGATTTTGGCTAAAAATCCTCATTAAAAGACAACTGGGAAGACTTTGACAATAGATCAGAAGATGATCAGAGTTGGATTTTAATAACTGTTAAAAATGATGCTTCACACATGAAAGCTGATCTGTTCGGCTGTTCAGAAGAACTGGATGATGACTGAATGAAAAAATTCCAAAACGTTTTGGTTTTGGATGCTGCAGATTCTAAGGGTTCTGAGCTGTTTTGCATAACATACACCGTACAGCTGTAGCTGTTTTTCTCTGTTTTGACCTGCCTTGGTTTTTCTTTTGCATTTTATTGTTTACATGCTGTTTTGTTGTGGGCGGAGCAACACCGTTTCTCTCTGCGGTGCATCCTTGAGGACGGATGTCAATAGTAAAGAAAGCCTGAATCTGAAAGGAAACCAAAGGTGTGTGCTCTTCGTGTGGTCTCAGGATGTGGACTCGGCCTATTTGGTGAAGGCAGATCTGGAGGACAAAGTTGGAGCTCTGACGGATGAAATCAACTTCCTGCGCAACATCTATGAGGAGGTTGTGCTTTTTGGAACTTTTGGCATTATTTCTTTGAATCAACTCCTTTTTGTCTTCATGAATGTTTCGATTGTTTTCATTCTTGAACTATTATCAATGAGAGGCTCTTGGTGCTAAAATAATTCTGTTTCTGAAACGGAACCAGGAGCTGCAGGAGCTGCAGGCCAGCATCAAAGACACCTCCGTGGTGGTGCAGATGGACAACAGTCGCAGCCTCAACATGGAGCAGATTGTGGCCGAAGTCAAAGCCCAGTATGAGGAGATAGCAGCCCGCAGCAGAGATGAGGCGGAGGCCTGGTACAAGAGCAAGGTCAGGATGAGTGATGGACCAGAGCAGAATGAGTCTCGTAAAATGTGCTTAAAATGTGTTCCTAGCATGTTCCTCTACGTAAGTAGAAACCTCCTTTGAGTTAAAACGATGATTCCATGGTGTGTGAGTAATGGTGAGCCTTTCTCTGCCGCCAGTTCGATCAGATGTCAGTGCAGGCCAGGCAGTTTGGAGATGAGCTCCGCATGGCCAAGGCAGAGGTGGCCGAGGTCGGCCGTCTGATCAGCCGCCTGCAGAATGAGATAGAGGCCGTGAAAGCGCAGGTAAACCTCACCAACCGACAGGGCTCTTTCTGAGCGGTGCACGACTCCCTTTCTGACCACTCCTCCCTCAGCGCGCCAACCTGGAGCACCAGCTGGCTGAAGCGGAGGAGCGTGGAGAACTGGCGGTGAAAGAAGCCAAAGCCCGAACCAGAGACCTGGAGGATGCTCTGCAGAGGGCCAAGCAGGACATGGCCAGGCAGCTGCGGGAGTACCAGGTGAGGACGGCCACCGTTAACCCTACAACACAAAGTCACACCGTCACTTTTAACGGGTCATTTTGACCCGACATATCACACCCAACTAAAATTACTTGTCATAAAACACAGGTCAAAGCATGGCAACACATGATAAATCAGAGTGGTTGTCTTTTATTGTCAACTGTGATGTAACAAAATGTAAAACATGGGAAGTTCCTAAAAACATGCTAAAAATTGTGAATTTGAGAACAAAACATTCCTGAAATATGATAAAATCATACGAGTAACTTGGTCTGTGGTCCACCCATTTCTGGGACGTGTGAGGCACAGACTCCTCGACACGCAACACACTGAAATTCATGTAAATTGTTTTGCTCTGGTGAAAATCCCCTGGCGATAGTGCTCCAGGGTTAAATGATAAAAGTAGAACACAAGTCAATACCATTGTTTGCACCTGCAGGACCTGATGAACCTGAAACTGGCTCTGGACATCGAGATCGCCACCTACAGGAAGCTCCTGGAGGGGGAGGAAGACAGGTGGGACTTTGAGTGAGGAAAAATATTCTGAAATTAAATTTCCACCTCATATCCCTGAACAGAAATGTACTTGGAGTTCCCATCCTTTGGTTGGAACACCTTTTATCTGGAGACTGTTGCCGTGGTAATATTTACATTTTTAGTGTCTCAGGTTCCTCTCAATCTCATGGTGGATTGGTTCCGTTCCTCATAACCTGGTCTTTGAAATTGACTGTATGCATAGTAAAAAAAAAAAGTTAAAGATCATCAAATAATTCTGTTTCTCAAAATGTGGTGTCCCTAAAACCAGGAACCAGCAGAAAAGCTGATATTTGAAAGCCACCAGTGGTTCAGGTAAAAGTTCACCTGTGCTTCTCTTCTCTTCTTCAGACTTGGACAACAATCCATCCTCAACATCCAGGCTGTCTCCAGCTACTGTAAGTCCCACTGCTGCAGCACAAAACTCAGACAGAAGCCTTTTCACCATCTGAGTCTTCCTGTTTCCCTCCAGCTCCTAAAAGCAATGGCCACAGCGGCGGCGGCGGCGTCTCTTCTGCTCCCAGACTGCTGGTAAAGATGACTGAGACCAGAGATCTGTCCAGATACAGCACGCTCTGAGAGCAGACACTACAATCATGTAGGAATTAAAGTGATTTAAAAACACTGGAATTGTTCCGGAGAAATGTTTGCTTTTAGCTGCTAGTTACACTAACTTTAGTTTTCTTCTTTCACATTTTCAAAAACACTATTTTAAAGATCTGATGCTGTTTGTTTAGCCTGTGGGGATTTTTTTAGGAGTGTAGATTGTAGTTCTGACCAAATACTGTAAAAACTATTAGAAATGCCTCACAGTTCTGATGAGTCTGCAGAAATTAACTCTTTTTATTTCTATTTTCCAGAATCAATGAGATGTGTGGTCAATGGCTTTAAGTTGATTTATTGATTTACACAAATAAAATGAACATCAAAGGGGGTCCTGTGTGCTTTTTTCAATTTTGTTGAATCATTGAAGTTTAACAAATGTGAAGTTTAATTAAAGTTGATTCTTTTTAAAATGGCAAAAACCCTGAAATCCACTGCTGTGCACTTTAACATGAGAAAAGCTAGTCTTCCATCCTCACATCCACAGTGACTTTCAAAGTCTGTGTGGTGCTTGACACATGTATGTGCAAAAAGTCAGCATGTGTGTCCTTCACATTGACGCAGATGGGACAGACTTTTCGTGTGTATTTGTGGATGTGTCTTCCTCTTGTCTCGTGTGTTCCTGTCATCCTGTCCTCACCAGATTTTGGGCTTCACTTTTCTTTGCTGTCTGGTCGAGAAAATGGTCAAAGAAATAAGTTTAACACTCAAAAACAAATGCATTTTGGGATGGTGATAAGATGTAAAAAATAACTTTTTATCAAATTACATGTTTCTGGTTCTTAATAATGTGATAATAATAATAATGAGAAGTCTTAATTGTTGCAGTTGAGTCAGGATGAAAATTGTGGCTTCTCTTATAGATAAAGCAAGTCAAAGAAACAAATCAATTACTTCTTGTTACTCTGTTTTTGTAACATTTTGCTAATTAAATGTTCAATAACTTGTTTGTTATGATGAATTATATTTAACTGTCTAAAGCAGCCAGACCATGTAGGAAAAATCCCAGAAACTAAATGTCCCCATTCGTTTTTAGTCCATCGTTTTATGCTGTTTAAATTTGTATTTCCACTTGAACAAAATATCTAGGTTTGAGCTATAAATGCTTAAATTGTGATTTTTGAATGTTTCTTTTTATTATTACTTTTCCAGAGGTTTTTACTTTACCTTTATTCTACCAGGTAGTCCTATTGAGACAAGATCTTTTTTTCAAGGGAGTCTTGGTCCAGAGGCACATTTCAATACAAAAAAATACATAAAAACAAACATCATTAAAACCACATACATCATGAGAAGCAGTTGCACATTATTGTTTCAGTCTCTGATGCTTTGAGCTTGTTCTTAAAAACATTTAAAGATACCAGTTCAGTTAGTTTCCAGTCTTTCTGCAGCATTTTCCAAGCAGGAGGAGCAGAGTGGACTAAGGCTTTTTCCCAGCTCTGTGCAGCAAATGGAACAGAAACAACCGTCTAAGGATCAGAGGAGTGAGATTCCACACTTCTCCTTGTGATTAAGGAACAAATGTAGGGAGGGAGTAATAACCAATAGTAACTACCAATAATAATAACCAATAATAATTACCAATAATAATTACTAATAATAATAACCAATAATAATTACCAATAATAATTACTAATAATAATAACCAATAATAATAACCGATAATAATAACCAATAATAATTAACAATAATAATAACCAATAATAATTACTAATAATAATAACCAATAATAATTACCAATAATAATTACTAATAATAATAACCAATAATAATAACCGATAATAATAACCAATAATAATTAACAATAATAATAACCAATAATAATAACCGATAAAAATAACAAATAATAATGACCAATTGTAGTAACCAATAATAACAACCAGTAGTAAGAACCAATAATAATAACCAATAATAATAACCGATAATAATAACCAATAATAATTAACAATAATAATAACCAATAATAATAACCGATAATAATAACCAATAATAATTAACAATAATAATAACCAGTAATAATAACCGATAATGATAACTAATGTCCCTGCCTCCTAGTGGCCAGAGAAGTTTTTGCCTTCAATGTGTTCGTGCTTTTGTTTTTTATAAAGTTTTAGAAAAAAAAGTTGACATCCGGTACATAAGAAAGGGGGAGAGGGGGGCGTAGGTTTCTCGCCTCTGATTGGTCAGAAGGGTAAAGTTTTCGCGCCACCGCACTGCATGCTGGGAGCTGTTAGCGGAAGCGACGGGAACCGTGTTGTTGTGGTGAGAGCTCGGCTCCGCCGTTGTTTGGTTCTGTGGGTCGGATTCGAGCTGCGCGGACGGGCAGCGCTGGTTCTGTGGATGAGAGGGGAGGAGTCTTCGGATTCTGAGTCGGGGAGGATGGAGGAGAGTTCGGTCCGGAGGAGTTTGGAGGTGCTGTGTCAGGAGCTCAACATGGACGAGCAGACAGCCAGTGAGGCCATGGACAACTTCACCTCCATATGGAACACATACACTCTGGAGGTAAACGACTGGCTTCGGTTCGGTTCGGTTCGGGGGGGGGTTAGAGTCTCCCGGGGGCGCTGTAGACTGACCCGCTATGAGCCAACGAGCGCTTCTGCTCTGCGACCTCCGGTCATGATATACATTAATACATGATGCTGTGACGTGAGTTTTCCTGAAGCTTACCGGAGATTTTTGTGTTTACACACAGAAACACTGAAATGAGGCTTATTTGTGAGACTGAGTTAAAACATCCAGGTGTTGATTTGAGTCATAGGATTGTTGTTTACGTCCGTTGTTGAATCAACGTCACAGCGAGATGCTGCAGGTGACGGGAAGAGGAGCCTCGTCTTTAGGTTTACCTGGTAACTAATGGCAATAAATAGATGGCAATAAACGGAAGGTGTATTTATTATCTACAACATGGAGGTGGATGCACTGAATTTTTAAATATGAAGTCCTTATTTTTTTAGCAAAAACTAAGAAAATATTAGCAAGAAAACAGTATTTGAGGGGCGTAAAGAGAATTATAAATTCCTACTGATTGAACAGGGCAGTGAACACAGCACGACTCACCTGCATAAAGGAGGATTTGTAATCAAAGGCGTCTAATATCTGGATTTTTGATTTGATGTGGCTTTAAAAGGGACTCTGTTCATTTATCTGTTGCTGTCTAGAAAAGTGACCCAAAGAACAGAAACGTCCAAAACTTTACTAGATTTGTTTTAGCTCTTTGATTAATATACAGTAATAATAATCACACATTTTATTTAGATGGCGCCTTTCTGAGCACTCAAGGTTGCTGTACATCATATGTACTTATATAAAATATAATAAACAGTTAAAACAGCAATTTAAATAAATACAAATAATAAAAATATTTAAAAACAGGAAAAGGTTACAGTGAATGGGCCATTTGGAGGAAATGAGTTTAGTTGTTTTTATTTGATGATTTTTTATGGATTTGTTTGATCTCAGGGTTGAGATGGTGGATTTGTTCTGTGCGCTCCTGCTGCTGTTTAACACGATGGCGTTGAAGATGGAGATGCCTGAAATTCTTCACATGATTCAATGTTTCTTTAAATGTAGAAAAATGACGTCACTCTGGTGAATAAATTCAGCATTTTTGTAGCATATTTGGTTCCAAACGGATCCAAATGTTGTACATTTAGTTGTAATAACTGGATTTTATGTTGATGCGTTATTTTAACTAGACGAGTGAACGTTAGGAAATCGTTTATCTCTGTTGTTGTCTCCATAAAACAGCTGTTACACCTCATTATGAATTCATATGGTTAAAGATGTAAAGTCTATTTTGAGCAAAATGAAAAGAATGAAATAAAACGCAGTATTTTACTGAAATGTGACTGAATGCTGAACGTGTTCATGTTTCATCTACTAGCTGTTCCTGAGGGTTTAGCACAGGGTTTTGTTCAGAAGAACCTGAACCTTTACCAATCATTTCATTCACGCACCAATGGAGGCACAGCTGCCATGCCAGACGCTAACAGGCCCAAGGGCACTCGGGCACCGGTGGGTGGGCAGAGCTGGACGATGCAGAAATGTGCCGTTGTGTTCCTGCAGGGGGAGGTGGTCCACTGGCTGGCCTGTTCTCTGTACGCCGCCTGCAGGAAGGGGTCCACCCCCACTGTGGGGAAGGGGCTGATGGAGGGCAACTGTGTGTCCCTGACCCGGATCCTGCGCTGCTCCAAGCTCAGGTCAGGTTCTGCTCTGCAGCTTCTGCTGGATTTTACAGCCAGTCCCGGTCAAACGGGATCCGCCTGTGCAACTTTGGGATTTGCGTCTTCATGTTTGGTCCCGTTTGTTGTCGGCCCCCCTCCCAGCCTGATCCAGTTCTTCTCTAAGATGAGGAAGTGGGCCGACATGTCAAACCTGTCACAAGACTTCCGGCTGAGGATGGACCGGCTGGAGCGAAACTTTGAGGTGTCCACCGTGATCTTCCGCAAGTTCGAGCCCATCTTCATGGACATGTTCCAGAACCCACAGGGCAGCGAGCCCCCCCGGCAGCCCCGCAGCAGGAAGCACAGGTGGGACGCCGGCGCGCCTCAGGCATGACGGTGTATACTATATACATGTCCACAGTATACTATATATACACACATACACACATGGTGCATTGCGTCTTGTTGGAATATCTTGAGTTCAAATAAAACCCGAGCAAAGGTTTTGACAAAAACAAATACATTTTAGGCTTTTGTCTTGATGTTTCATCCTTTTTACTGATCTGAGACATGATCCAAACCGTGAGTGTTGGGATCCGTTGCAGCTCCATCTCTACTGCAGACACAGCTTGAACTCTGACCTCCACGTCAGAGACGCTGCTGCATGTTTGCACCGACAGCAGCTTTCAGCAGATGTGGAGTTTTCCGGAATGTTCTGGGCTTTAGGATCTGCTCCTGTGTGTCTGCAGACGGCTGCCCTGTCACATCAGTGATGTCTTCAAGTTCTGCTGGACCCTCTTTGTCTACACCAAAGGTACCGAGAAACAAGCCGGACGACCTTCCTGAACCCTCTGGGTTTGCTTGAGCTGTAGAAAACATCCAGAGCTGAAGGAAGAGATGTGGCGAACGCCATTTAGGGACAAACGCAGAAAGTATTTCTGTGTTTGCAGGTTGAAATCCATAGTTTGTCCTCAGACGCTGGAATGTACTGGTTGCAGATGTTTATGCACAGACTTCAATGTCTTTTTTTCCAGGAAACTTCCGAATGATCGGCGATGACCTGGTGAACTCGTACCACCTGCTGCTCTGCTGTCTGGACTTGGTGTTTGGAAACGCTCTGCTGTGTGCAAACAGGAAGGACCTCATCAACCCGACCTTCAGAGGTCGGTCCGCTCCGCTTCTGCCACCTTTTCTGTTCACATGCAAACACGCATAAACTCCCCCCAACACACACACACACATGATCACGTTGATGGGAGTGATGTGCGTTGGAGAAAGCAGCTCCATGGAAGCCACGGCGGGCTTCAAACCACCGTTCCTCGCTGTGCGGCTTCATGGCCTCACGGGGAAGCGGGGGCCTTCAGGGGGTTGCACCAGCAACCGTCAAACTCTTCCCGTGTTTGGGTCTCCTCAGGTCTGCCCCCCCAGTACCGCGCAGACTGCCACGTGGTGCCTGACGAGCCCCCTCCCTGCGTGCTGGAGAGGTTGTGTGAGCTCCACGATGGGCTGGTGGTGGAAGCCAAAGGCATCAGGCAGCACTACTTCAGACCGTACATCCAGAAGCTCTTCCAGAGACAGGTGTGCACCCTGTCTCCTCACCTGTGGCCCCCCCAGTCTTTCCATTACATCCTTGGATTGCACAACTTCTGATGCTTCCGTTTTCTTTGCATCCTTTCAGATCTTGAGGGGAAACCAGGAGCTGCTGACGGAAATGCTGGACCCTCAGAACTTCATAGATAACAAGTACGGACGCTCTGGATTCTGACGCGGTTCTTCCGCCGGCGGCTCCTCACCGCTGCGTTCTGCCCGTTTCCACAGCAAAGCCGTCAACAGGGAGTATGAGGAGTACGTGCTGACGGTGGGGGACTTCGATGAGCGCGTCTTCCTGGGAGCCGACGCAGACGAGGAAATCGGAACGCCGAGGAAGGTCCTTCCAGATCGCTCTGCCGGTCAGATGCAGCAACACAGGGAGAAGGTGCGTCCTCGCAAACGCCGCCAAGTCGTCGCCAAAGTCGCTTTGACGTGGTCGTCCTGTGAGGAAGGGGCTCGCACCGCACCCACGAGGAAGACTAGAAACTCCTGTCCTGTCTCAAATCCATCATGGGTCAAACCCGCCATATGGCGGCCTGTGGTCAGACGCAGAACCAGGCGGGTTTGACCCCTCTGCTCCACCACGCCGTGAAAACGTCCAAACGGTTGATGGGGTCAGGACAGCAGAGAAATGCGCCGTTCCCCTCTGCTGCTGCTGCTCATCCTTTGTGTAGCTTTGCTTTCATTTTCCCAACAAACGTCAAATCATGAAGCTGCTCCACCATTTCCCGCCTCGGTGCTGGAAGCAGGCCATTCGGCAGACCTTCAGGAGGTTTGACCTCCAGTTACCTCTGGAGGAAATACCAGCGCCAGCGTTTCTATGACGATGAAGTCCAGCCTCTGACTGCAGCAGCATGTTTGTGTCTGTCGGAGCGGGGCTCTGCAGACCACCTGATGGACCTTCTTTCATTCTCTGCAGCCCGCCTCCCTCGCTCCATCCACCCCGCTGACGGGGCGGGGCTACCTGAAGGAGAAGGACCTGCTCGTCACTCCCGTCTCCTCGGCGACGCAGAGCGTCAGCCGGCTGCAGAGCATGGTGGCGGGTTTGAGGACGGCCCCCAGCGAAAACCTGATGCAGATCTTCAGGTGGGTGTTTGTCTTGGCACGCGCTGCTGAGAGGAAGTTCATATGAAAAATTTCTCCGTTTGTGTCCCGGTTCCTCCGTTTGCCCTGCAGAACCTGCTCCAGGGATCCCACTGGTTCCGTTCTGGCCCGAGTGAAGACTCTGGGTCAGACCTTCAAGGAACATTACACCAACGACTCGGAGGACACCCCGGGTTCTCACATAGGTATCCGGTTCTGCTCAGAAGCTGCCTCAGCTTCATCCGTTCAGGTTTAGTCCGGGAAGAGTGACGATGTTCGTCGCGTTTGCTTCAGACTTTGCAGAGAACCGCCTGAAGCTGGCTGAGATCCTCTACTACAAGGTTCTGGAGAACGTTCTGGTGCAGGAGACCAAGCGGCTGCAGGGCAGAGACATGAGCGTAAGTGGCGCGGCGCCGGATGGCGGGAAACGCGGCGGCCTGATCTGACAGTGCTGTGACTGCAGGCTCTGCTGGAGCAGGACATCTTTCACTGCTCGCTGATGGCGTGCTGCCTGGAGGTGGTGCTGTTCTCCTACAGCTCGCAGAGGACGTTCCCGTGGATCATCGACGTCTTCAAACTGGCCCCGTTTTACTTCTTTAAGGTAGAGACGCTGCTCCGCTGGAGATCTTTTAGATCCACTTGGGTTTTCCTCTGCTGAACCATGAGTCAGCTGGTTTAAGGAGAACGGCGGTCTCTGGGGCTGTGTGTGCAGGTGATCGAGGTGTTCATCCGCTCTGAGGAGGGCCTGTCCAGAGACATGGTGAAGCACCTGAACTCCATTGAGGAGCAGGTTCTGGAGAGCAGAGCGTGGACCGAAGATTCTGCGCTGTGGAGCGCCCTGAAGGCTGCAGGGAACGAAGTTCCCTCCGTGGAGGAGGTCAGTGTGACGGTGCTGACCAAGGTGAAGGTCATTGAAGGTCATTTAGGGTCTGTCAGGTTTACTGAGGTCTACATGTGAAGCCTGCTTTCATCTTCCTGCTCTCCAGAGTTTGTCTCAGCAATTCTGCTGAGTCATGAAAAGGTCTGGATTATTGTAGACCTTCATGTGGACAAAATAAAAACTTTGGATTGTTTTATTTTGTCTGCGTGAAGATTATGAACTTCAAACATCTGACGGTTAGAGCAGAGGATTCTGGGAATCCAGGTTTTTCTTTAAGTCACCTGACGACACACCTGGCAGCAGTCTCCTCGTCTCCTCCAACAGGTCAACTTCTCCTCCTGTCTGGACTCGGGTTCCTCTAACGGCATTCAGCCTCACCTGCCGCTGGCGGCCCACTCCCCCATCATCCACCCCCGCATCCGGGAGTTCAGGGCCGGTTTGGGGAGCGCGCGGAAAGGTGGGTGTCTGCTCCACGTCTGTGCAGGATGCTGCGGTTCAAGCACCGACTTTGCTTCCTCTGCCCTTTCAGAGGTGCCCCCCTCTCCGCTGTCGGTTCACGACAGGTACAGCTCCCCGGCGGCCGGGAGCGCCAAGCGGCGTCTCTTTGGCGACGACCCTCCGGCTCCGTCTGTGGGCCTGACCTCCCCCGCGGGGCCGCTGCCCTCCCCAGCCAAGAAACTGACCTTCAGCTCAAGCGGCAGCACAACGCTCAAGATCGGTGGCCAAGGAGCTCAGACGACGGTCGTGAGTCTCCCACTGCAAGGTGATCATTTCTCACCTGGACACTGAATGGGAGGAAAGTGGGAGGAGTCTGAGGCATGAGAGCAGCCCGAGCTGAAGGTGTGACGTTCAACCCGCAGGCATGAGCACCGACCGCACCTTCACCCTCATCCCCGTGTCTTCCTGCGATTCCTCCGGAGTGGTGACCGCCCAGTTCCTGCTGACGTCGTCCCCGAGCCGACCCGCCGCCGCTGTTGCCATGACGACCGAGCCGTACACGGGAAGCGGCCGGCCGCGGCGCACGGGATCGCTCGCCCTGTTCTTCAGGAAGGTGAGGAACCCACCAGTTCTCTGTTCACGTTCAGCCCAGAGGATCTGCTGCAGAACGGCGTGGTGTCTGCAGGTGTACCACCTGGCCAGCGTGCGGCTCAGGGACCTGTGCATGAAGCTGGACGTCTCCTCGGAGCTGCGGGGGAAAATCTGGACGTGCTTCGAGCACTCGCTGGTCCACTGCACCGACCTGATGAAGAACCGCCACCTGGACCAGCTGCTGCTCTGCAGCATTTACATCATCTCCAAGGTGAGCCGGACTGTTAGGAGGAGGAGGACAGACTCCTCCTCTTGAGACGCTGGTCCGAGCGCTGACCCCAACCCTTCTGCTGGTAGATCACCAAGGAGACCCACACCTTCCAGGACATCATGAAGTGTTACCGCAGCCAACCGCAGGCCAGCAGCTATGTGAGGAACACACAAACGCACACACTTCACCTGCCGCTGCAGAGGCTTACCTGATGGCTGTGGGCGTGTCTGTCTGTGCAGGTGTACCGCAGCGTGTTGATACGCCGCACGCCCAAAGAGCTGTCCGCCGATGAAAACATGGAGGAGGGTTCTGCCTCCGAGGAGGAGTGTAAGCTCTCACACACGCGCACACAAAACACACAACACAACGCCGTTTCTCTGATTGGACAATCTGCTGATGTTTGTGCATCCTTCAAAATAAAAGAAGACAAAACATTACTTTGTTCACTCAGAATGTCAACAGATTTCAGCTGCAGCTTCACCGTTAAAGATCCGCACAGATGTAGACGCCGTTTGTTCCTCCGATGATGGATTAGGATTCGATTGTTTATTTCTACAGCCCTATATTTACAATAGTCGTCTCAATGGGCTTCATACTGTAACTGAGTAATAAACACGAATCATAGATAAAGAAAACTGAGATTAAATTTGCATTTCTGAGTATTTCTTTATTCAAATCAGACGAAAAAGTGATGATTAAAAAAAATCATATTTATGATTTAGAAAATATACTTTCCCCTGGCTCCGCCCCTTTCTGGTCCTCTTGCAGACCAGTGGATCCATGAAAGTCTTTGTTTTCCTGGTCTGAGCCGGAATCTGGATCAGAACTGTGCTACGATGCTGCTGCCATCTTTTGTGGCTCCGCTAACGTTAGGATGAGGTTTGAGGGCCTGTAAGCTAGCAGGAGAGAGTGTAAACCAATGAGCTAGAGGAGACACGCCCGCTTTAGAAGCCTGGCCGACGGTGGCGGAGCGCGACGCCATCTTGGTGAGGTCGACGACGCCCACGTGACAATGATTTCTATAGACTTTGGTGGCATCTAAGTAGCTTTGATATTATTTATATTTCTATTTATTTATACATATAAATAAATATATAATATATGTTTATAATTTATGTATATATATATCATCATCATTTGTTGCTGTTAAATAAGAGAAACAGTCAACCTTATAAGCTCAAACTTTAATGAAAAATGCATCGTTGCAGGACTTCTTATAAATAAATAAAAATGACAAAGAATTTTTGAAAATCATTTTTAAACATTTCAAAGTTTTAGACCTCTTTGACATGTAATTTAAATTATTTAGAAAAGCCCTACAATAAGTTAATAATAATAATAAATAATAACAATATGTAAATAATAAGTCAGTAGTAATAATAATAATAATGAATCAATTATAAATAATAATAAATCAATAATAAGTCAACAATAAGTCCAAAAGTCAACAACAGATTTTCCCCTTTAAAAAAACAAAGAAAAACAATAGATCTGCACTACTGGTTCATGTGAGAGATTCATTTGTGTAACACAGATGGTCTGGTGCCGGGTTTCCAAATGTTCTGAACACATCCAGACTGTATTGCTAGTCGGTACCACAGTGATCCATCTGAATTAGCTCTTTTTATTGCTAAGATCCACTTTTTCCTGAAGTCTGAATCCATTAGAAACCTGCAGGAAAAGTTCAGTCACTGAGTCAGAAATGTATAAATCTATATTACTATAATAGTATAGTCCTAGTATACTGTATACAGGTTTAACACAATAAAGTTCACATTTATGTCAACAGCAAATTCTCCGTACATCATGCAGCAGCATGTTGATAACAGCCCTGCAACATCATACATGTCTATTCTATTAATGAAGCCCCTGCAGCATTAAAAGAAAAAAATTATAGTACTTACCTGTGAAATGATCTGCCTTCCTCCTTCATGGACTCATTTCTCTGATTTTGGCAGTTGAAACCCAAACAATGAACTGGAATTTAGCAAAAAATGTGTTCACATGCATTCACTGCAGTAGTAAGTTGACCTCACCAAGATGGCGGTGCTCTCCTCCCATGAGGAATCACGTGATGTCTCCTCTAGCGATGTAACTCATTGGTGTAAACAGATGGATGATGGGAAGTGAATGCAGGGTAGCTTTAGGCCAGTGGTCCCGCCCACAACTCAGAGGTGAACTTCTGATGAAGTTCTAGAGAACGACGGGTTTTAGCCCAAAAGACGACTGAAAACAGATGAGACGATGACGGGACTCTAAGTTGTGATTGAGTGAAGTCATCTTTACTGTGACGGGCGCCACATTCCTGCGTCTGTTTCCTGTCTGGTTGATGACCTGCTCACGTTTTGCCTTCAGCTGCAAGGAAGAGCAGCCAGCTTCCAGGAGACCCGCCTCCCGTGGAGGAGGAGCGCGGCGACCTGATCCAGTTCTACAACACCGTCTACGTGGTGAAGATGAAGAGCTTCGCTCTGCGATACGCCGCCAGCGATAACCAGGTGGGGCGCCCTCTGACCCGCCGCCGTCCACGCTCTGTGCTGCGGCGCAAACTAAATGTGGCCTCGTCCTTCAGGCGGACGCGCCGCCGCTCTCGCCATTCCCGTCGGTGCGGGCCCAGCCGCTGTCGCCGCGGCGAGTCTCTCAGAGCCACTCGCTGTACGTGTCCCCCCACAAGAACTCCCCCGCCTGCTTCTCCCCCAACTCCTACACCTACAGGATCAACAGCAGCCCGTCCAAGGTGGGAGCACACACACACACACGCACACACACACTGATGAACACACACACACACACTGATGTACACACACACACACACTGATGTACACACACACACACACACACACACTGATGAACACACACACACACACTGATGTACACACACACACACTCACTGATGAACACACACACACACACTGATGAACACACACACACTGATGTACACACACTGATAAACACACACACACTGATGAACACACAAACACTGATGAACACACAAACACTGATGAACACACACACACTGATGAACACACACACACTGATGTACACACACACACTGATGTACACACACACACACACTGATGAACACACACTGATAAGAACACACACACACTGATGAACACACACACACTGATGAACACACACACACTGATAAACACACACACACTGATGAACACACACACACTGATGAACACACAAACACTGATGAACACACAAACACTGATGAACACACACACACTGATGTACACACACACACTGATGTACACACACACACACACTGATGTACACACACTGATAAGAACACACACACACTGATGAACACACACACACTGATGAACACACACACACTGATGAACACACAAACACTGATGAACACACAAACACTGATGAACACACACACACTGATGAACACACACACACACACACTGATGAACACACAAACACTGATGAACACACACACACACACTGATGAACACACACACACTGATGAACACACACACACACACTGATGAACACACAAACACTGATGAACACACAAACACTGATGAACACACACACACTGATGAACACACACACACTGATGTACACACACACACTGATGTACACACACTGATAAGAACACACACACACTGATGAACACACACACACTGATGAACACACACACACACACACACACTGATGAACACACACACACACTGATGAACACACACACACACTGATGAACACACACACACACTGATGAACACACACACACACACTGATGTACACACACTGATAAGAACACACACACACTGATGAACACACACACACTGATGAACACACACACACTGATGAACACACACACACACACACTGATGAACACACACACACTGATGAACACACACACACACTGATGAACACACAAACACTGATGAACACACACACACTGATGTACACACAAACACTGATGAACACACACACACACTGATGAACACACACTGATAAGAACACACACACACTGATGAACACACACACACTGATGAACACACACACTGATGAACACACACACACACACACTGATGAACACACACAAACACTGATGAACACACACACACACTGATGAACACACACACACACACTGATGAACACACACACACACACACTGATGAACACACAAACACTGATGAACACACACACTGATGAACACACACACACACACTGATGAACACACACACACACACTGATGAACACACAAACACTGATGAACACACACACAAACACACACTCACTGATGAACACACACACTCACTGATGAACACACACACACTCACTGATGAACACACACACACTGATGTACACACACACTGATGAACACACACACACTGATGAACACACAAACACTGATGAACACACACACACACACTCACTGATGAACACACACACACACACTGATGAACACACACACACTGATGAACACACACACACATACTGATGAACACACACACACACACCCACACACACACTGATGAACACACACACACTGATGAACACACACACAAACACACACAAACTGATGAACACACACACACTCACTGATGAACACACACACACTGATGAACACACACACACACACTGATGTACACACACACTGATGAACACACACACACACACTGATGTACACAAACACTGATGAAGACACACACACTGATGAACACACACACACACACTCACTGATGAACACACACACACACACTGATGAACACACACACACTGATGAACACACACACACACACTGATGAACACACACACACTCACTGATGAACACACACACTCACTGATGAACACACACACACTGATGAACACACACACACACACTGATGTACACACACACTGATGAACACACACACACTGATGAACACACAAACACTGATGAACACACACACACACACTCACTGATGAACACACACACACACTGATGAACACACACACACTGATGAACACACACACACATACTGATGAACACACACACACACACTGATGAACACACAAACACTGATGAACACACACACAAACACACACTCACTGATGAACACACACACACTCACTGATGAACACACACACACTGATGAACACACACACACACACTGATGTACACACACACTGATGAACACACACACACTGATGAACACACACACACTGATGAACACACACACACTGATGAACACACACACACTGATGAACACACACACACACACTCACTGATGAACACACACACACACACTGATGAACACACACACACACACTGATGAACACACACACACACTGATGAACACACACACACTGATGAACACACACACACTGATGAACACACACACACACACACTGATGAACACACACAAACACTGATGAACACACACACACACTGATGAACACACACACACTGATGAACACACACACACACTGATGAACACACAAACACTGATGAACACACACACACTGATGTACACACAAACACTGATGAACACACACACACACTGATGAACACACACTGATAAGAACACACACACACTGATGAACACACACACACTGATGAACACACACACTGATGAACACACACACACACACACTGATGAACACACACACACACTGATGAACACACACACACACACACTGATGAACACACACACACACACACTGATGAACACACAAACACTGATGAACACACACACTGATGAACACACACACACTGATGAACACACACACACACACTGATGAACACACACACACACACTGATGAACACACAAACACTGATGAACACACACACAAACACACACTCACTGATGAACACACACACACTCACTGATGAACACACACACACACACTGATGAACACACACACACTGATGTACACACACACTGATGAACACACACACACTGATGAACACACAAACACTGATGAACACACACACACACACTCACTGATGAACACACACACACACACTGATGAACACACACACACTGATGAACACACACACACATACTGATGAACACACACACACACACACACACACACACACACTGATGAACACACACACACTGATGAACACACACACAAACACACACAAACTGATGAACACACACACACTCACTGATGAACACACACACACTGATGAACACACACACACACACTGATGTACACACACACTGATGAACACACACACACACACACTGATGTACACACACACTGATGAAGACACACACACTGATGAACACACACACACACACTCACTGATGAACACACACACACACACTGATGAACACACACACACTGATGAACACACACACACACACTGATGAACACACACACACTCACTGATGAACACACACACTCACTGATGAACACACACACACTGATGAACACACACACACACACTGATGTACACACACACTGATGAACACACACACACTGATGAACACACAAACACTGATGAACACACACACACACACTCACTGATGAACACACACACACACTGATGAACACACACACACTGATGAACACACACACACATACTGATGAACACACACACACACACTGATGAACACACACACACTGATGAACACACAAACACTGATGAACACACACACAAACACACACTCACTGATGAACACACACACACTCACTGATGAACACACACACACTGATGAACACACACACACACACTGATGTACACACACACTGATGAACACACACACACTGATGAACACACACACACTGATGAACACACACACACTGATGAACACACACACTGATGAACACACACACTGATGAACACACAAACACTGATGAACACACAAACACTGATGAACACACACACACTGATGAACACACACACACACACACTGATGAACACACACACACACACTGATGAACACACAAACACTGATGAACACACACACACACTGATGAACACACACACACACACTGATGAACACACACACACACTGATGAACACACACACACACACACTGATGAACACACACACACACACTGATGTACACACACACTGATGAACACACACACTGATGAACACACACACACTGATGAACACACACACACTGATGAACACACACACTGATGAACACACAAACACTGATGAACACACAAACACTGATGAACACACACACACTGATGAACACACACACACTGATGAACACACACACACACACACTGATGAACACACACACACACACACTGATGAACACACACACACACTGATGAACACACACACACACACTGATGAACACACACACACACACTGATGAACACACACACACACACACTGATGAACACACACACACACACACTGATGAACACACACACACACACACTGATGAACACACACACGACCCGTGACAGACACGGCGAGCAGAAGACTCTGATGGATGACGGACTTGAAAAGTTCTTCTCTTCTGCAGGATCTGTCAGACATCAACAGGATGATCCGGCAGGGCTCTGCCAGCAGGAAGAGGGCCTTCACCATGGAGGGGGACGTGACCATGGCGTCCGCGTGCGACTCGCCAAGTAAGAGGGCGTGTCCGGAGAACGGCGGCAGCCCGGACGTGCTGCTGAAACGTCTGCAGGACGTGGTGTCGGAGAGGCAGAGCCACTGAAGTCCTGACGGGAGGAGCAGAGTCGGCAGAAGACATCCGTGGAGGTTTCTGTCCTTCAGTGGCCTGATTGGTCTGCAGGAAAGACTCATGAGCTGAAGCTGTCACCAGGGGGCGCTCCCGCTCACAGCGTTGGGGGCCGTCGCTCGTCTTGTTCTAGTGCAGTTGGAAGATGGTCGGACTGAAGCGCCACGTGTCGCTCTTTGTGGTGTAGATTGTAGGTCGTCGTCGAGGAGAAACCGTCCTTCACCACATCTGTCAGTTTTTAACCCAATATTCTCACTTTTCAGAGGAAAGATGCTCCTGCAGGTTAGATTACCTGCGGCTTTTCATTTCTTTGATCACTCATTTAGATCTCCCCCTTTGCATTTACTGAAGTGAAGCACAGGTTGCCATGACAACAGCAGACCGGTGGAAGTTTTACTGATGAGTATTTGATTCCTTCATAAACTGGTGACAAGAAAACAAAAAAACTCAATTTTAAAACATTTTTAGGTCTTAAAACAACGTCTGAACCTGTGAATATCTTCCTCTGATGGTCTTCCTCACTGTTTTTGTAAAAAGTCAGTTTAAAAGTAATTTTATTTTAACCTTTTCTCTGTTTGTTTGTGACTTTAACCATTTTGTTGTAAATGTAGTGAAGAAAATCACTGCAGAGGTGTGTGTGTGTGTGCGTGTGTGTGCGTGTGTGCCTGTGTGTGTGTGTGTAGCATCTACACACCTGGTTTTATTCAGTTTAAGATTTGATGACACCTGTTTTTCATACATGGAACAAAATTCTGTCAGAAACTGAACATTTTTTGAAGTCTTTCTGTTTTGTCCTGAGAAAACAGAAATACAGAAAATCTGTTTCAATTATGGAAAAGAAGCTGTTTCTCTGCAAACTACAATCGTGTTCAGTTTGAAAAAAATAAAATGTATGTTTTATTATTTCTGTGGAATTCTTTAATATGCAGATAAATATCAGGTTTTGCCTTTTAAGGCCAGAATGTTCTGAAAATAAAAAAAAACCTTAAAGGTAGACATTTGTTCAAACATTATGACCAAAAATCACCACAAGAGGTAAAGAGTCCAAAACAAACTGGAAGGGAAATAAAGACGGCAGAGACACCCAAACAGCCCCAGGCAGCTGTGACCTCTGCCTGGAGGGGGCGGGGCCTCCAGGAGGACTCACCGCCAACCTGCAGAACGAATGCAAAGAAAACTCCATAAACCAAAACACCAAAGACAGACGCTTCAACAGCTTCAGAGCTTCAAGGCTTCAGAGATTCAAAAGCTTCAACAGCTTCAGAGCAGGCAACGTCCATCTCTGCAAGCTTCCGTTTCAGGAGAGACGCTCTGCTGGAGCTGCTGCTCCTGTCAGTAGATCTTTCCTTTCTGCTCTTTTCCATCCCGTCCAGACTTTCCATCTGAGACTTTCTGTGAGGAACCTTCTGAGCCGCTTTGAGTTCGAACAGTTTTTAGTGTAGACCAGGGGTCGGGAACCTATGGCTCGCGAGCCATATATGGCTCTTTTGATGGTCACATGTGGCTCGCAGACAAATCTTTAATTATACTTTTTTTTAATCATTAGTCCAGTTCTTCTCGGGCGCGATGCGATGCCAGAGGCGCGCAGTAGTAGCGGTGCTTGGAGAGAAAAATCTGCGCCAGCGCTATAAGTTTACAATTATCTATAATTTCACAGAGTTTGTACCAACTGGAAACCTGTGAATTGCCGTGCCTAAAAGTGCGCGCTCCCGTCTCTGAGAAAGAGCGCGCAGTTGCGGGGACGGGATGTGTGAGGAAGAAAGCAGAGGGTGGGGGGGGGGGGGGTGTTGTGGGGACAGGCAGCAGGTGAATCGCGCAGGGATTGTAAAAACGTAAAACCCGCTTCCCGTCACTCACTGCAGCGTGTGAGTGTGTGTTTGGTTCCATGTCTGTCTCACATCTACAGAACATTCAGACCTACGATCACGTTTAAAGTCTCAACGCCTGCATGAAGCAGAAACTCACCACGTATCAACCAGACTAAACCATCAGCAAAACTACCACGAGAAATACTCATCATTTATTAGCAACAGAATAACAATGTTATTAAAAAGAATCCACAGACTTATTGTACTTTAAAAATGTTGAAATTACATCAAATGCACACATTCACTTGTATATTTAGTTTTAAATATATCGTTGCTTACTGACTTGGACTGGGTGGCTGTTGGGTCGCGTTAAAAGTTCTGGAGTTCATTGAATGCATCAAGCAGAGATCTGATTGGCTCTCAGTTCTGTCGCTCAGCCTGTTGTTAGGTAATTTGGACCAATGGGGTTCAGCTATGGGCCGAATAAGGGAAATGGGAGGGCTGGAGCGGGAGGGGGGAATATAAAGTTGGGAGAAGCGCTCTCGTTTCAGCGGGAGAGATTCAGGAGTTGCTGAATTAATTGTACGGCGTTTGTTGTGGTCTGCAGTCACCAGAATAAAGAACCTTAAAAGAGGTTAAGTCTCCGTGCCTCAGTGTGGGAAAGGGACACTACATTATTGTATGGCTCTTTGGAAATTACATTTAAAAATATGTGGCGTTTATGGCTCTCTTGGCCAAAAAGGTTCCCGACCCCTGGTGTAGAGGATCAGAAATCCCCCGAGGAACCAAGTGGAGACTTTCAGAGGACAGAAGATGCTGAGAATGAATGAATGTTTTATTAGACCCCATGAAAACAGAGAGAACCAAGAGCAGAAACGAAAAACAAACAGGACAACAGACATAAAAGACAGAATCGAACGGAGCACTTCCGGTGATGGACGCAAATATCCCCGTCGCTCCCGTTCAGCGGCGCTGCAGCCCCGGTTCATCAGGAAATCAGGTCACAAACATGACGTTCCCGTGACTCCGCCGCTCAACCGACACCAGAAATCCACGCGCAGCCTTTGCGCATGGTCAGTGTCTCCTCCGCGCTCCCTCCCCCTCCTCCCCCTCAGCATCCATCATCAGATGATGCCCTCAGCCGTCTGACTCCTCGCAGCATCAGCACCAGGTGAGTCCCTCCGTTCCTCGGTGAGTCTCCGGTGATCTCGTCGCCTCCCCGACCGGTCGGTGCCTCCGGCGGGGTTTGTCAACGGTTGCTGCCCGCTTTCCCGCGGTTCTCCCCGGATGAGCGGCGCTAGTTCCCGCGGACGGACGCGGTCTCCGTGTTTGCTGGCGGGGGGCGCGCGCCTGCCGGTGCGCCGCGGTGTGCTTCCCGACGCGCGCTGACAAACAGCTCCGTGCATCACAAGGTCACGGTATGATGATCACGGCGGGCACGTCCGCTCGCTCACGGGCACTCCGGCGTCTCGCGCTGCCCGAGAGGCGGTCGGTGGCTGACGTGAACCGTTTCTCTCCGGCGGGAAGACGGTGGATTTGACCGCAGAAAAGGTGATGCGTGACGCGGCCACGCAGAGGGTGTGCTGCGTTTAGAATGAAAGTCCCGCTGTGGGATGACTGTGCGTTTCCACCATAAACAGGTCGGGGTCGGTTCGGTGGGGTGGGGGTGGGGGGTCTTATCTGCTTAAGCTGCAGATTTTTGCCGCTGATTCTGTCGTTTGGCTCAACAGGAATGATGGAGGGGACCCTGAATGCAACACCTGGGATGACGTTTGTCACCTGCCTCAGCTGAGACAAGAGATCTGCAACGTCATCACCTGCAAACTGACCTGAGAGTCCCGCAAAGTAAGACACCCCCCCACACACACACACACCTGTCAGTAAGAGAGGAAGGATGTCTTCGTGTTTCTTCTGTTCAGGATGTTTTCAAACACAAAGGTTCTGGGTTTAATGCACATGGAGTTCTTCTCCACACCGTTTAAAGCTCCGTGTTGCTTTGACGTCGACCCACCAGAATGTTTCTGAACTTGTTCTGCAGCAAATCAAGGATGAACTTAACATGCAGAGAGATTCCTTCTAGAAGTTTGAAAAACCCAACTTTTAAAGTTTTGCATTTCAGATTCTGTTGCAGGAGAAGCTGTTCAACAGGAAAATGTGGTCCTGTAGGCTGGAATCTGCATCTTTACAGTCATCATTTGTTTTAACGTCCACCGTTAAAGCTGACAGGGATAAAAGTAGAGCAGTTTAATGAACGTAGAAATGTGGATGGCAGATCCGGTGAAGAGGCAACTGGCAGACGGGCCGAAGGTCCAGAGAAGATCGTTGATGGCGTAGAGGGGAGGAATCCAGAAGGATCTGATGTGGCTTGGCTAGAAATGACTTGGCATAAAGTGGCTCAGCCTGGCTCAGCTCAGCTTGGCCTCTGCAGCGATCGGTAAAGGCTGTCTGATTAGATTTAGCGCAGGTGTGTGAGACCAGGCAGGTTGGCGAGGGCGACGCCCACACCTGACGGTTGACCATAATCGCTGCAGGGGATCAGCTGTGGTTCCTCCCTAAAGAGGATGTCTCAGCAGGACTCTGGACCTGAAACCAGTTCCAGACAGTCCCAGTCGGGAAGTGAAAAGGTCAGATGATGTGATGAGGTCACCTGCCACCGACGCCGCCGCTCCTTCTGCCTTTGTGCTCAGTGACGGCCGGCGGAGCGCAGGTCCGTGAAGACATGACCGCAGGCCCATGGAGTCGTGTCTGAACGCCGTGGAGCTCCAGGAGCTGCGAGGAGGTCGGTCTCCTCTGGCAGCCTCGGCGCCTCGGTCAGGTTCCTCGGTGGGGGGCGCCGGCCGGGGGTTCGAGAACGCCTCCTACCAGCAGGACGAGGAGCAGACCCCGCAGCAGCCAGCGAGTCGTTCGCCTCCCACAGTCAACGGCAGTAAGGTGAGCAGATTTTTGGAATCATTTGGTTTTATGATGTAATCCCCCCCCCATCCCAAGCAGCGGTTTGGGGTCATCCAGAACCTTGTGAGTCAGTGTCTGACCCACTTTCCCGCCTGCTCTTTTCATGTGGACTCTTTGAGCACTTCTCCTCAAATGTTCCCCCTCCTTCTGTCCCGCAGCAGCATCCAGCAGGTTCTCCAGAGTCCTACAACGAGGAGGAAGGAGCTGTGGAGGCAGGCGGGGGGCAGGAGGACGGGCAGGTGGACGACCGTTCTGCCGACTATGGCTTCATCCTGGCGCTGGTCTTCCTGGTCAGTGGGATCGTCTTGGTGGTCATCGCGTACACCATCCCCAGGGAGGCCAAGGTGGACCCCGACTCGGTGTCGGCGCGTCAGATGGAGAAGCTGGAGATGTACTACGCCCAGCTGGGGTCCCACCTGGACAAGTGCATCATTGCAGGCCTGGGCCTGCTGACCTTGGGGGGCATGTTCCTGTCTGTGCTGCTCATGGTCTCCATCTGCCGGGGGGAGATGTACCGACGCAGGGCGGCGTTCGTCCGACCCAAGAGGACTTACGGCTCCATCAACCTGAGGATGAAGCAGCTCGCCACGGGTGAAGCAGCAGGAGGGGAAGGCGGGGACGGAGGGGAGGACTGTTTGGTGGGATGTGCTGAAGGTCAGAACTATTTTCAGGCAGAATCCAGCAGGGATTCAAACCCAGAACCAAGACCTGCTGCTGCTGCTGCTGCTCCATGTGGAGTTTAGACCTCTCTTTAGGCCTCTTTGCTCCCCATAAGGTGGTAGGTGGGAGTGGCAGGTCATCCAGGTGAGACACCAGCAACCCGCCACCTGCTGGACAGATCCAGCTCCTCTTCTGGAATCAGTCGTATGAGAGGTTACGGTGGCAGCAAAGGAGGAGATGTGGAGGTGATAGGCAGAGCAGCAGGTCCCAGAATGTCCACCTCAATGTTTCCACCGCAGACGGGTGGATGACGGCAGTTAAGAGACGTTCAAACTGCAGACTGTGATGCTCCAACACTGCTGTGAATGAAAGCACCAAACCAGCCGCCCTGAATGTGACAAAAATACAATAAAAGCAGCAAAAATCCTGCCTTCCTCAGCTCCAGAGGAATCAGTCCCTCAGACGTGGCAGGACGCTCCACAGCAGAACAAACAGGAGCCTCGTCCTCAGCTTGGACAGCCGTCTGGTTGCCGGTTCTCTTTCCTTCTGTTGCTGCTTCGCCCTGAAAGCCGGCCCGTGGGTGTTTGGACTGACCTACCTGATGCTGCTGCTGCAGGGACACCTGAAAGCTTCACCTGCCGCTGATGGACCCAGACGCTCGCTGAGGCAAAGCAGAGACGGGTTCCTGCTCTTGGCGTGAACGCATGAATGTGTTTTTAAAGCTGTTTTTCACTTTTACTTTTATAAGCGGACGGATTCTGAGTGTAGACAGAAATCTTCCTCTTAACGATTATTCTGATTGTATTCACTATAAAAGAGAGAGTTCATATTTACTGGATGACAGAAGCAAAGGAGACGTTTGTGTTCAGAAAGTGCTTTAAATGTCAAATCCTCCTGATGACTGTATCCTCTCTGTTGTGACGTCACAGATCCACTTGGGTTTTTGCAGCAGAATCTCCAGTTTCTGGTCAAATGGCACAAAACTGAAAAGAAGATGAGCAGCTCGATGTGTTTACCGAAAGGAATAAAAATGAAAGTACCTGCCGACACACCGGTCTGTTCAAACCAATGAGAATCGAGTAAAGATTCACTCAGACATCACTGGAAAACACTAGACATGCAAGTGCACACACACACACACACACACACTTCTGTCCCTTCTTGTGTGTGTGCCAAATCCAGTGACCAATCACCAATGAAAACTGGACTGAGTGACCCCGCCACCTGGCGTTCCAAACAGGAAGTGGCTCAAAGAAGCCAAACTCCCATAGACTTCTATGGAGAAAGGAACAGCTGTTCCTCAGTCATTCTATTGGTCAGAACCACCGTTCTGGATCTGACACTTTCTTTAACATCTTCTTAATAATCTGCATTTCTTTTATGTGGTTATTCAAGTTATAAACTGACCAATCAGATGCCTCAATAAAAGTAGGCGGAGCCTGCTGGCCCCAACGTTCAAAACATTTGACTGATTTTGTGAGGCCCGTTTTCAACTGGTAGGGGTGTGGCCTTCAGACAGGCTCCTTCATGATTCCTGAGAAGGTCTCCATGCTGAAACCCACCAGCGGTGCAGGAAGGAGCAGAAGGAGCTCTGAGACCGTGTTGGTCTTTGACTGAAGACTTCCTGCTTCATCAGAGGGAAACTCCTGCAAATGGCAGCAGGTCGGTGTCTTCACCCCCACACCGAGCTGAAGACTCCACAGCAGGAGGAGGAGGAGGACGGATGATTCACACTGAGCTGTTTGGTCCACACCAAAGTCCAACGCTGGAAAAGGTTCAGTGGGAACAGAGGAGCAAAAACAGAAAGTAATGAAGCACCAGAAAAGACTAAGAGGAACCAACGTGTGAACCCAGAAAGAACAGATCAAATCAAGAGAAGGCAGAAAGCAGACAGACCATCCTCAATAGTCCTGAATGTTCACCTGCCGATCAAACACCTGTTCGTGCTCCACAGCACCTGGGAGGACTCTGGGAACCAATCAGGAGCTTTAGAATTCAGAGATGTTCCTGTTCCCTCTCACTGAGGTCCACCTGAGACTGAACTCCCACCTGATCACAGCAGCGTTCCCACAGGAGACGGGAGGCGTCATCCTGGAGGATCTTCAGAGCAAATGCTGAGGGAACATTTGTGAGAGTCAGAAACCTGTCTGTGGCTGGAATGAAGGAGTTCAGAGAACTGATCTCACTCGCAGGTGAAACAGGTGAGATCTGAAACTGTCAGCTTGGAAACCCGTCACAGAAAAGTTGGTCTTTTATTGAACTTCAGGAGTTTGGAGTCGATCCTGATCTGACCTCCTCTGACCTCTGACCTCCTGAACGTTTCAGCCTGAAGACTGCAACTGAAGCTCAGGTTCTCCTGTGAAGAGGAGGAGGAGTGAAGGCTTTTCTGGTAGTTCTTCAGCTTGTTGGAGGGAGCTCTGTAATGCTGGGGGGGGGGGGGGGGGGGGGTCATCAGCAGGGACTGGATGAAGGTTGGTTTTGTGTAGAATCAAGAAGGAAAAGGACTCACAGACGTGATGTTTCCTCATTAAGAGAATAAAACTTCCTCCTGCATAAATGCAGCAGCTGCACTGAAAGTGTCTGACAGGCGATGAAGACTCCGGAGCGTCTTCTTCTCGTCTGGGATGCTCCTGAAAGTCAGCAGGAGAAGCAGCAGAGAGTGAATCCATCTGTATTCTGTCAGCAGCCGGCGTCTCTGAGACCGCACAGACTCTATTTATATCCAGCTCTGCTGCTGGAGGCCGTCTCACGTGTCACGGAAAGTCCTTGTGAGGACAAACGTCCACGGTCAGAAACCATGAGACCAGCATCAGGGACGTCTTCCTCAGAGGGTCAACGCGTCCTGCCAGCAGAGCAGGTGAGTCCAGGTGAGAACAGGTGAGAACAGGTTACAGTGTGGGCGGAGTTTCTCCAATAGAAAAGCAGGAATGGCTGATGGATGGAAAATGGGTGGATGGGGGGGGGGGACTTTTGTCTGACAGGCTCCAGTCTCCAGGTCTGTTTGATCATTAGATCTCACTCCTGCAATAACTGAAGATTTTCCTGAGAAACCTGATCGGCTGAACGAATCCGCGTTTGATTTCTTTGTTTTTTATAGCAGGAAGACATCAGAACCCCCCAAACATGAACAAACATTCTGGGTTTCTGAGAGGAGAGAAGGACATCACCTCCAGGAAACCTCAGGCGACAGTCTTTCCCATTTGTCCTTCACCCACAGCGCTGCTGCTTCAGCGCTTTCATGGAGGTCACGTGACGCTCAGCTGTTTAGGATTCAGAGATAAACTCAAGGAGAACTCTGGATTACGACCCCCCCAGGTTCAGTCTCGTTAATCACAACACATCCTCAGAGAAACAGGTGGGACCATGACAAAGCCGTGAAAGATGTTCCCAGCTGGGAGGAGTCTGGTCCCTCTAGGTCCCCGTTTCCCAGCAGCAGCAGCAGCAGCAGCAGCAGCAGCAGCAGCTACAGCAGCAGCAGCAGCAGCAGCAGCAGCTACAGCACCAGCAGCAGCAGCAGAACAACAGCAGCAGCAGCAGCAGCAGCAGCAGCAGCTACAGCAGCAGCAGCAGCAGCTGCAGCAGCAGCAGCAGAACAACAGCAGCAGCATCAGCTGCAGCAGCAGCAGCAGCAGCAGCAGCAGCAGCAGCAGAACAACAGCAGCAGCAGCAGCAGCAGCATCAGCTGCAGCAGCAGCAGCAGCAGCAGCAGCAGCAGCAGAACAACAGCAGCAGCAACAGCAGCAGCAGCTGCAGCAGCAGCAGCAGCAGAACAACAGCAGCAGCAACAGCAGCAGCAGCAGCATCAGCTGCAGCAGCAGCAGCAGCAGCAGCAGAACAACAGCAGCTGCAGCTGATGCTGCTGCTGTTGTTCTGCTGCTGCTGCTGCTGCAGCTGATGCTGCTGCTGCCGCTGCTGCAGCTGATGCTGCTGCTGTTGTTCTGCTGCTGCTGCTGCTGCTGCTGCAGCTGATGCTGCTGCTGCTGCTGCTGCCACTGCTGCTGCTGCAGCTCCAGCTGCTGCTGCTGCTGCTGCCACTGCTGCTGCTGCAGCTGCAGCTGCAGCTGCTGCTGCTGCCGCTGCTGCAGCTGATGCTGCCACTGCTGCTGCTGCTGCAGCTGATGCTGCTGCTGCTGCTGCTGCTGTTGTTCTGCTGCTGCTGCTGCTGCTGCTGCAGCTGATGCTGCTGCTGTTGTTCTGCTGCTGCTGCTGCAGCTGCTGCTGCTGCTGCAGCAGCAGTGGCAGCAGCAGCAGCAGCTGCAGCTGCAGCAGCAGAACAAACAGCAAAAGGCCTGACGACGGTCATCAATGCACAAACCCCTGCAGAAAGAGCTGCAGCCGACATCCCCCATCCAACCCTCTGCATCATCATCTCAGTTGTCATGGAAACGTCATCACTGCTTTTCTGTCCGTCTGCAGGGTCAGAAGGTGAACCCATGAACGCTGGAAGGTGATTAATGTAGCTTCTCTGTTGGCATGGCAACCAGATCTGAACATTGACATCATACTTCACCGTTCAGAACTAAAAGACCTTTTTTTCAAAGTACCATTCTTGTGTAATAGTTGAATGGTTTTGTGTAACCCTTGTGCTATCTTATGACCCCCCCCCCCCCCCTTCCATTGAGGTGTTCTCCCTACCATGACAAAGGTGGATAAAGGTGGAAAGATTTCATGTAATCCATGGACACCAGTGAAGATCACAAATCATTGAAGAAAAAAGGTTCAGAGCACTGTCTAGTGGGTCTAGATGACCCAACTCCCAACGTTAAAGTGCCTAGGATAGCACAAGGGTTAAATGAAGAGAAAGACAGAAAAGTCTCTGACTTCATGGTTCATTTTCAATTCTGTTTTTTCCCTTTCGGGGTCACGGGGCTGCTGGAGCCTATCCTGGCCACTTGTGGGTGAAGGCAGGGGACGCCCTGGACTGGTCGCCAGTCTGTCACGGGTTAGAATATCCTCAATCACACATCCATTCACTCTCACACTCACACCTAGGGACAATTTAGATTAACCTATGAAGCATGTTTTTGGACGGTGGGAGGAAGCCGGAGACCCTGGAGAAAACCCACACATGCACGGGGAGAACATGCAAACTCCACACAGAAAGGACCCCCATTGGTGTTCTGTTCCAGGTCCCCCAGCCGGGACTTGAACTGGGGGCCTTCTTGCTGCGAGGCAAGAGCGCTAACCACTGCACCACCGTGCAGCCTGGACTTCATGATGACGTCTGTCAACGTCTGCAGGATGTCAGACTGAGCAGAAAGATTCACAGGTAAACCACTAAACCTCTCAAATTAGGATTTTATGAATCTGCATCTCTGTGGGACGGCAGCAGAAGGTCCGGGAGCAGAAACCGAACCGGTTCCAGGAGCAGAACCGAACCGGTTCCAGGAGCAGAACCGAACCGGTTCCGGGAACAGAAGGTCCGGGACCAGAAAAGAGGAATCAGATGAAGAATAAAATTCAGGATGTTGTTCTGGACTTTGTCCGTCTGAAACTGGACCGTCGGAACCGAAAAGCTGTTTTTTTTACAGAATGTAACCCTTCATGTCTGAAATCTGCTGCTAAATTTGATTGTCTTTTTTCATCACCGTTCGTGTTTTACTTGATCAGAAAAAGAGAATCTTCAGAGATTTTTGTTCTGAGTGTCAAACCTCTGTGACCCACAACGACCCGCTTCTACAGAACCGGCCCAAGCAGAAAGCAGCACAGAGAAATGATTCAAACATTTATTCCATCAACAGGATTCACAGTTTTTTAAACTAACTTTATTTCTGGTGTTCCTGAATGAGCCACAAAATGATCAGGAACCTGAAATCGGAGCGAGAGTCCGACCCGAAGCTCAGAACTCAAACTCCGTCCGGTTTTCTGGGCCGTCTGCTCCAAACACCGAGACAAGCAGAAGGATTTCCTTCTGGAATCGTCTCCTCCGACCCAAAACAAACTCGCTTATCTCAACCAGAACCTGCAGCCTCAAACTTCACGTCCTGAAAGCTGAGAGCAAAGTGAGCGGGTCAGAACCGAGTCAGGGTTTCAGAACCACCCACGTTCAGCTCTACATGAACATGTCATCGTAGCCGGGGGGGGGCATGTGGTCCGGATCCGGCCTAGGAAGCAAAAACACAAACAGGTTTCAGGTTTTTGGTTTCTGCTGCAGCTTAGGTCATCAAAAGAGAACCAGAACCGCCCAGAACACGACCAGAACCCAACGCAGCGCTTTGTCTGTTTGTTTTAGGACTCTGTGCTGCAGCGGATCAAACTTTTCCAAGAGATTTTCTTCTCTTAAAGTCATTTTAGGAGAAAATCTCTAAAAAAACCCAATTCTCTGAAATCAGAACCAAATTCTTCAGAATCCGCACAGACGTGTGTCTCTCTGGGTTTTGGCTGCAACAACCATCATCACATGCAGGAGAACACGAGTGCTGCCTTCACCCTGGTCTGTGCCGCCCGATGGGTCCAAACGGGTCGAAGCGAGCTCCCGGTGGCACGGCTCCGGGGGGCAGAATGTCCGGGATGCCGCTGGAGGGGTCGAAGCCGGAGCGGGGGAACCCCGACCTCAGGGGGTCCACGATCATCCCGCCCCCACCTCGAGATCTGAGGACGAGTCAGGAGGACAAAGGACACGATGAACGTTTCTGCAGGAGCAGAACCAGAGCAGAACCAGAGGGGTTCTGCACACAGGAACGTTGACTGGAACACGACCTTCAGAGGTTCTGACACGAGACTGCAAACGGGTCAATCCTCTCTGAGGAGGTTCTCCTCAGGAAAAGGAGGCTCCAGCGGAACCGAAAGCCAGGAAGTCACAGAGCTACTCCTCCAGCTTCACGTGGACTAACAGAACCCAACAGAACCCCACTGAACCCTCCAGAACCTCACAGATCCCCATGAACCCTACAGAACCCTACAGAACCCCCTGAACCCTCCAGAACCTCACAGATCCCCCTGAACCCCACAGAACCCCACTGAACCCACCAGAACCTCACAGTGGACTAATAAAACCCAACAGAACCCCACAGAACCCTCCAGAACCCCACTGAACCCTACAAAACCCCACAGAACCCTACAGAACCCCACTGAACCCTACAGAACCTCACAGATCCCCATGAACCCTACAGAACCCCAAAGAACCCTCCAGAACCTCACAGATCCCCCTGAACCCCACAGAACCCCACTGAACCCTCCAGAACCTCACAGTGGACTAATAAAACCCAACAGAACCCCACTGAACCCTCCAGAACCTCACAGTGGACTAATAAAACCCAACAGAACCCCATAGAACCCTCCAGAACCTCACAGATCCCCCTGAACCCCACAGAACCCCACTGAACCCACCAGAACCTCACAGTGGACTAATAAAACCCAACAGAACCCCACAGAACCCTCCAGAACCTCACAGATCCCCCTGAACCCCACAGAACCCCACTGAACCCACCAGAACCTCACAGTGGACTAATAAAACCCAACAGAACCCCACAGAACCCTACAGAACCCCACTGAACCCACCAGAACCTCACAGATCCCCCTGAACCCCACAGAACCCCACTGAACCCACCAGAACCTCACAGTGGACTAATAAAACCCAACAGAACCCCAAAGAACCCTACAGAACCCCACTGAACCCACCAGAACCTCACAGATCCCCCTGAACCCCACAGAACCCCACTGAACCCACCAGAACCTCACAGTGGACTAATAAAACCCAACAGAACCCCACAGAACCCTCCAAAACCCCACTGAACCCACCAGAACCTCACAGTGGACTAATAAAACCCAACAGAACCCCACAGAACCCCACAGAACCCCACTGAACCCACCAGAACCTCACAGTGGACTAATAAAACCCAACAGAACCCCACAGAACCCTACAAAACCCCACTGAACCCACCAGAACCTCACAGTGGACTAATAAAACCCAACAGAACCCCACAGAACCCTCCAAAACCCCACTGAACCCTACAAAACCACACAGAACCCTTCAGAACCCCACTGAACCCTACAGAACCTCACAGATCCCCATGAACCCTACTGAACCCCAAAGAACCCTACAGAACCCCACAGTGGACTAATAAAACCCCACAGTGCTCTAGTAAAACCCAACAGAACCCTACAGAACCGACTCAAAGAAAAAACAACAATAAGGCTTTCAACACAAATTCCAGATGTAATCCTCTCAGGAGTTTAGAAAGACGGTAAAGAAAAGGAGGAAAATGTCAAAGTGAGGCGTCATGTGACCATCGAATGCTGACTCAGCAGATTCTGTTCAGAGATTCAGCGTTCGAGGTCAAAGCTGTGAGTCCGCGAGGCCGGAGGCTGATAATCCGTCATCCCAAATCCTTGGATTAGGACAACGCTGGCTGAAACTCACAAACATCTGGAAGTTTTAGAGGAGGAGACACACCCACCCGAACGGATCCAGATCTGCTCCCCCAGTGGCAAAAGGCGGAACTGCAGGCTCACGCCTGAAAAACAAAGCGTTCATCAAATGATGAAGAATCACCTCACCTTCATCAGGAGCAGCACAGCATCCGTGATGACTGTTTCCTTCCTGACAGAATAAACCTTTCAAAATAAAAGCTCATCTTTAGATAGACTTGTTTCTGCTTTTATCCTTTAAAGTTCAGACGGATCTAACAACTCATTCAGTTCTGTGAGAAAATAACAGGAATTTATTCCTGATTTTTACTTTAACGTCATTTCTTTTAACTTTCAGAATATAGAAATATTCTAGAAAGAGAGAATAAAGACTTCTTTATCCCATCGCTGTGATCAAATCAATGCCAGAATTTCCCAACCATGGATGCTGCGTTCCCGGACCAGGACGTCTGCTGGGAATGCGTAGAGGGTCGTCCTCCTCTCTCCTCCTCCTTCCTCCTGCTTCGTCCTCATCCTCCCGCAAACTCCTCCTCCCTGCTTTCTTCTCCTGGGGGGGCAGCAGCTGAGCCCTCACCTTCTCTGACAAACCGTCTCCATTTATGAAAACCCTTCAGAATAAAAGCCTTCAGTCAATCATTTCATCCAGATTCAGGGTTGCTACCTCTGCACCCGCAGCTCTTATGGTCTGCCCTCCTCACCTGTGACTCTGTGACCCTGAGGGACTGAAAACAGGAAGAACTGCTGATTCCTGTGGGGGACGTTTTTTTACACCGACCTGTCAAACGTGTCCAGATGGTCGGCGTCCACGTGATCCTTCATGTTCACGGTCAGGTCGGTCACCTGCTGCGTGCTGCAGTTCTTCAGACACACAGAAAGCAGACGCCGTCACACCGCCGTTACCTTCAGCTGGAATCTGACGTCAGCATTTCTGAACGACGATTGTTCAGAGTTTCTGTGACGTTCGTGACGCGTGGACTCATGTTCAATACAACACGAGTCCACATGTCTGCAGGACGTGAACGGAACAGAAAAATAACATGCCACCATAATAAAGATTGAAGAAACAGACAGAGGGCTGTACCGACTCACTGCACAACTACACATAATATATTCACCAGGTTTCTGCTTCAGAAATATTTATTGTTTTCCTGTTTCTCTTTATTCTAGTATCTTCAGCCATGTTTTGCAGCTTATCTTCTACAGTTACTCATCTATTTCAACCATCCATCTATTCAAATGTTCGGCTCTTTCAGCTTTTTCCAGCTGTGACTTTTGGTCCTTCAAATCCTTGAACTTTTCCAGATATTCCAGGATTTCTGCCTCCATTTAAATAAATGGGGAATCCTTGGTGCAGAAGCTCGCTGGTTTGATACCCGGCTCTGGCATTTTTCACAAACATTTTTGTTATTGTGCTGTTTTCACTTTATTTATGGTCAACTTTGATCATTTCTTTATTTTTTGCCCGTTATTCCCCTTTAAGTTTCATTTTCATTCAGCAGTACAGCATTTAACCGGCATTTTCTTCTAGAAATGCAGCTCCTTCTAGTTTAAGTTTCTTTTTGAAGACCTTTTCAGAACTTCTGCTGGGAAATCAAAATAAAAGAAAACCATCAAAGTTCAAACCTAAAGCCATCTGATCTTCATTCAGAAAACCTTTGTTAAAATCTCTGACTGCTCTCTATTTTTTTAATTTGAAGCTATTCCACTAAATCTTCACCTTTCAACAGTTCTGAGATGATAAATAACGCCTTTGTGTGCTCCCTACATCATCAAAACACGTCTGATGTTCTAAAACGAGCCAAATGTTGCCATGAAACCTAAAAGCGGCCTCTGTGTTTTTAAATTTCAGATTTGTTTCTCTGTCGTCTCAGATGTGAGGTTCGCTGCAGACTTTTTGCATTTAATGCTTCGTTCTCCCTCATTCCAGCAGAGTGCCCACCCCCTCATGTCCTGAAGGACCCCCCCCCATGCCTACCATCAGGTTGAATATCACAGCAGAGTCCACGGGGACGGCTTTCAGCAGCATCTTTGCGTCCGCGCCTTCGTAGCGGAGACTGTACAGCTCCTTGTTGCTGCTCCAGTCTGCAGGCAGGAGCTCCGACTTCCGGTCACCGCTGCGGGGCTGGGGGGAGGGACGGGGGCGGGGGGGGGGGGGTGAGACACCCTCTCTTTCAAACGCTTCTGTGCCCCCCCCCCCGCGCTAAAGATGACGTGACACTTTTTGCGGAAAGTCCATTTGTTTAGTATGAGACCAAATGGCGCGTGCCAACTGCACGAGACTAAAAATCGGACTAAAACATGACTCAATGCAGAACTTTAGGAGGTCAAAGGTCACCTAGATGGAGGAAGAAGAACCAACTCAGCGGAGGTTTCCTCTGAATCGCCTGCAGGACAGTTTCAGTTTCCATCCTGATCCTCCTGCTAATGTAGCAAAGCTAACATTTATTCCCACAGACTGAGAGTTTAAATCAAAACTGTAACTCAGAGGGACTTCAGAGGCTGTCAACAAACTACGATCTAAAAGTAAACAAACAGCATTAACTTGGTTCGTCTCGTATCTTAAATGTGTTTAAATAAAACCAGAATGTGTTGTTGGTTTGTCTCTTCTGGTTCTGCTTAAGTTAGCTAGTTCGACCCACCTCGTCTCCGGAACCGATGCACCGGTATCCTCCCTTGATCATTTCCCAGTGAACGAAACACACGAGGGCGTCCTGAGGACAAGTCAGGCTACCTGTGACGCAGGTGTACAACACCTCCAAGCCTGCCATGTTGTCTCACAAACCAACAGCACAGAACAAGAACAGAAAACAAAAATCGCAGAGTCGTCGCTTCCATAACAACCACAGCGACTTCCTGCAGGGATTTTCAAAGTAAAAGCACGTGGCTTTTAGAGGATTGCAGAAAACACATACGACACGCTAAAATAGTATTGTAGACGTGATACAGTCACAATTTAGTAATCAGATATTTTTAAAACGAACAACGATAATCTACTTCAACGTGACGCTAACACAGGCCCACAAAAGCGTTAATTTTATTTTATTTTTAAATACGCCCCCGGAAACAGTAAAATAGTTTATTCCAACTAGACGGCGAGTTGCAGTTTTGTTTTGATCCGTCACATAAATCTTTCGACTGAAAACACGCAAATGACAAAACATTCCGCATTCCGGGGTGATTAAAGAAAAACGCCTGTAATATGTGCTATATTATTGTTTAAAATTACAGCGTCTTTATGTATATTCAGCATATGCAAAATTAGAACTAACAACAAGATCATATGAAAACTCCTCTGTTGAGATTAAACTCCTTTTCAAGTTGTTTAAAATGTGTTTATTTACCTTTACACATAAAATTAAATACAATATTTGATTAAAACAAAATTCTAATCTTGATTTTAATTGCTTGAATTATGCGTTTTAAATAGTCTTTTTGTAAATATGTTCCTTTATTATTATTATTATTATTATTATTATTATTATTATTATTATTATTATTATTATTATTAAACTCGCTCCTTATCGCTGCTTGGACTGTAAATCTGTGGAGGTTGGAGGTAAATGTTTTCCTGACGAGACGGAATAAACTTGACTTCCCAGCATGCACCTCGAGCGCAGGGCGAGAGAGCTTCCTCGCGAAGATGGCGGCTCCCTTGACGCTCCTAATGATTGTCGCCGTGACGGTCCGTGCCGTTCTATTCCGGTCCAGTTTGGCGGAGCTGATTTCAGAGAGGGTGGAGGTGGTGTCACCGATTACTGCCTGGAAAAGAGGTGAGCGGGCCGCCGGCGGGGGTCCGGAGCGCACCGGTCACACACGCCTCGCACCCGCGCGCCTCCCCGCTGCGCCGGTAAACCGGTTCGGCGACAAAATCTGTCACAAAAGAAATCTGTAAATGTTTGGAGAATGGTCGACGAAGGTGAAACGGTGTCAGACTCGGACTCTGATCCGATTTTTGGTCCCCAAAAAAACCCCGAACTGAAGGAACTCATCTCTGATTATTATCATCGATTGTTACTCGTACAAGTAATCTATTACATTTGAATATGACACTGTCAGAGCTGTAACGCCTTCATTAACTGAAAGTGACTTCAGTCAAAGTAACGACAGGAGGTTCTGCAGAGGAGCTGTTGGGTTGTCCTGCAGGTTCTGATGGATGAAGAACATGTTTGGGTTCATCCATGTTCCTGATCATCTGATCTGTTGTCAGATTGTTCCCGGTCGTTTGTTTCTGATGATGATGCCGTTTTTAGCCCAAAATCCTGTCTTTTTCTAGGACATAGTTTCTGCAGAGCAGCTGGAGTTCAGTAGAAATCCACCTCTCCTCTGAGTTGCCTGTTGGCATGGAGCAACCCCGCCCCCCTTGCCCTCCCCTTTGCTGAGAGCTCTCTGTTTCCACGCTCTCCCGCTAACATTAGCGCAGCTGTCCAGCCGCTCAGTTCTGATCCAGATTGCAGGAAGACAAAGACGTTCATGGGTCTCTCTACCTGTCTGCAGGTGGATGCATCAGAAAGGGGCGGAGCTGGGAGTTTGTGGCCCCGCCCAGGATATTTTTTGTCGACATCACAAATAGGATGTTTTTCAAACGGCATAGTTTCGTCTGCTCCTCATTCACAACGATTTGAATAAAGAAAAACTCAGAAATGCAACTTGAAGCTTCATTTTCTTCATATTTGTCCCCATCATCAGAAAAATGCCACCAGAACGCTTCGTTTTTCTGATGCATCTCTGCAGCTCTAAACAGGTTTTCCCTGATTCACGACGAGAGGAAATGTGGAACATTTAACCAAATCTGATCTGTGAACTCAGCACGGCAGAAAACAGACCATAATATTCAGTCACAGCAGCCAACGGGACGTATTTAGCAGGCAGAGAGGGTAGCATTCCTAGTGTGCTGTGGATGCGGTCTGACTTTACAAAAGGACGGGGACGTCAACCGTTCAGGAGGTTGGAGGCGGAGCCTGCTGCTCAAACAGACAATAGTCTAAATGTTTTGTGGGTTCTGAGGTTTGGATCCTTTTCTGATGAATCTTCCTGATCATGAACCTACCGCCTCAGACTGAGGACTCTGTTGTGGTGTGGTTGTGTTGCAGTGATCGAGGGTCTGGCTCTGCTTGACCTGGGAGTGTCTCCGTACTCTGGAGATGTTTTCCACGAGGTGAGTCACAAACCAAAACACCTGAAGGTGACACCTTCGTCCGACCTGAACGTGGGAAACGGCGGACGCTCAGGCCGGACCTCACCACATGTGTTTGTCCGCAGACTCCGCTCATCATCTACCTCTTCCACTTCCTGGTGGATTATGCAGAGATCACCTTCATGGTGAGTCCCTAAAGGAGGTTCTGGACGTCAGGAGGTTTGTGGCGGATGTGTGGAGCTCTGCTTTGTGTCCTCAGCTGGCAGACGTGGTGACGGCCGCGGCGCTGTACGCAGCAGCCAAGGATTACAACAAACAAGTGGTGAGAAAGCTGCAGAACCTCTGCACGTAGATCTGCTCTCACCCAGACTCTGTCGTGTTTTTACAGTTCAGAAAACAGAAGTTTGCGTTGGAGGCGGACCGCTACCCCCCGGACTGTCTGGAGCTCATCAGGACCCCCTTAGAGATGCACTACGTCCCCCTGAAAGTGGCCATGTTGTGAGTCCTCCTCAGAGCTCCGCCCCCCTCCGCTCTCTGGGCGGAACCAGCAGAAGCTTCAGCTCTTCTTCTCCCGCAGTTACCTGCTGAACCCGTTCACCATCTTGTCCTGCGTCGCCAAGTCCACCTGCGGCCTGAACAACATGGTCATCTCTCTCTTCATCCTCTGCACGGTCAAAGGTCGGCCCTCAGACTCCGGCTGGACCCCTTGTTTGGCGCCTGGACCTCTGACCTTCTCTGCGTTTCAGGAAACGTGCTGCTGAGCGCCATCTTCCTGTGTCTGGCCACCTATCAGTCCGTCTACCCTCTGACCCTGTGCGCTCCTGCAATGCTCTACCTGATGCAGGTGCGTCTCCTCCCAGTGACGGGAGCGTCCCGGCGCTCTCCTGGTCTCTGACTCCCGTCTCCCTGCGTCTGCTCCTGCAGCGTCAGTACATCCCGGTCAACCTCCGGCGCGTCAGCTTCTGGTGGTTTGTGGTTCAATACCTCTTCATGTACCTGGGCAGCCTGTTCGTCCTGGTCTGCCTGTCCTTCTTCCTGCTGGGCTCCTGGGACTACATGCCGTCCGTCTACGGCTTCATGTGAGTGAGGATGAGGAGGAGTGAAGGGTTTTAGAGATGGTTTCTCCCCCGTGTGATGGATGTTTCCTGCTGGTTTCCCTGCAGCCTCTCCGTTCCTGACCTGACCCCCAACATCGGCCTCTTCTGGTATTTCTTTGCCGAAATGTTTGAACATTTCCGCCTCTTCTTCCTCTGCGTCTTCCAGATCAACGTCTTCTTCTATACCATCCCTCTGTCCATCAAACTCAAGTAAGTGGGTCTGATGCGGTCGCTGCAGAGCTTTTCTCTGCTCCGGTTCTTCAGCGTGTCTGCCTGCCTTCATGCTTCTGCTGCAGGGAGCATCCCGTGTTCCTGATCTTCATGCAGCTAGCCGTGATCTCCATCTTTAAATCCTACCCCACCGTGGGGGACGTCGCCCTCTACATGGCCTTCCTCCCGCTCTGGAGTCACCTGCACCGCTGTGAGTGTGTGCTCCAGGTTCTGGCGTTCTCTGGCGGCGCCGAGGTTTCTCAAAGGTTTCTGTTCTCCAGTCCTGAGGAACATCTTCCTGGTGTCCTGCGTCCTGCTGGCCTGCTCGGCGCTGTTCCCGGTCCTCTGGCACCTCTGGATCTACGCCGGCAGCGCCAACTCCAACTTCTACTACGCCATAACGCTGCTGTTCAACGTGGCGCAGGTAAGGAGCGGCCTGAGGGGGGCGCTGTCAGGTTCAGCTGAGAAAGGGGCCAGCAGATTCTATATTCATGAGGACGTGAGAATATTTTAAAGGGCCTATATTATACTTTTCGCAAGCTTTTCATAGTAAACTATATTCATTCATCTATAATATGTTCCCGCTAAATAACAAACTTTTTATTAAATATTAATTTTTCCTACCCAGAAGTAAGACGACTGGATCTTTGGGGCTCCGCCTTTCTCTCTTTGTGGGTTCCGCCCATTTCATGACATCATCCTAGAGCCGGCCTCTGCAGCGTGTCTGCGATTTTCCCACGAAAACAAACACCGCCGTACAAAGACGGATGTGTGTATTGTGCCTAGAGAAGGAAAGCGTTTAGCCGATCACCGCTAGCTCCACAGAGAAAGTGTCCAAATTCCCGCCCTAACTACTAAAAAACGAGGAGGTGCCCTGAATTTTGAAAACAATTCAGACGCCACACTCACTCCTTTTTTTTTTTTTTAACGGCAGATGTGACGTCATTGATTTCACAAAGTTAAAATCTAATTAATGAGCGTTCTGGGAGGATTATTTATGATCCACTGTCTTCTGAAGATAAAAACGTTGATGGTTTATTAAAAAAATAAATTTTTTTTGCAAAAGTTGTTCCAATGCAATGCATTGTGGTCTATATTCACCGATCTAGTGGTTTTTCGCAGAGACTTCTGGGAAATTTCTAGGGCTCTGGATTTTGGAATTGTAGATTCAGACACTATAGAATGATAAACGCACTATAGATGCTCTATGTAGAGGTCAGGGTGGGAATTTGAACATGGCCTGGGCGTGTGTGTTAGCCTGGGGGCGGAGCCTGCAGCACAGACTCTTCCTGGAAGGGGCGGTTCCTCACTTTGTGACATCACAATGTGAGAACCAGCTCGTCGTGGATTGGGAGGGGCAGGTCCTCAGAAAGCAGTTTTATAGAGGAATTACAGCTTTGGGGATGTTTATGGTGAGGAATGAACATTAGAAGACACTTAAAAGCTCCAAAAGTGGATTTAGCATGAAAAGGTTTATAGATGGATGAAGTTTTCTCTTAGATCTGCAGATGCAGCAAACAGACTTCTGAGGAAACCAAAACACTTTCACACTTCGTTCTTCTTTCTTTCTTAGATCCTGCTGGTGTCGGATTATTTCTACGCCTTCCTGCGGAGGGAACACCACCTCACCTATGGGCTGTACCTGAAGAAGAAGGACGGCTCGGAAGCAACGCTGGTCCTGAAGTAAACCCCCCCCTGAGCGTCTGCAGGGACAGACGGTGGAGCTCCTCTTCACGCTCGAGGAGGAGACGGCGTCCGAAGCCGCACCGCTCCTCCGACGGACCGAAGCCGCCCGTGCAGAGGCGGCGGTGCAGCTTGATGCAGCTGAGCTGCTGCGGCTGCAGGACCTGAGACACGTGCTCCATGCAGACCTGCGGGTCCTTCTGTTCTGGAGTGCTCTTATTTTGAAGCTTCTTTCCAGTGGAACAAGCAAAGCTTTTATTTTACAGACTATTTAACCCGCTCTGTTGGACTTTATTTTGACTTTTTTTTTAAACACTCCTCTGCAATGAGCTTTTACTTTGAAAGCTTCCTCTTCCTTTGAAGTCAAACAAGTTGGAAAAATAAGTATTTCTGACTAAACCTGTATTGTAACCTATTTTATAAACTGGACGGAAAAATGTGAACGGAAGCTTCATTTACAGACTTCTATAAATCAAACCGTTAGAGTTTTCAACCTTTTCCTCGTTTTGTGTCGATGCTGCCGGGACTCGACTCGTTCATCTGATCAATACTGATTTATGGATCCTCACTGATCAGACGGCAACAGCAGGGCAGCTGGAGAGAATTTCAAATTTAACGTTTAAACTTTTTCATTTCTGCTTGATTGTAGATACAGACGGATTTCTGAGTTTGATCATTTTCCTGGTAAAACAGCAGAATAAAGAGATTTAATCCAAATTTAATCCAGATTATGTTTGAAATCTGTGGTCTTTAACACTGTGGACTACAGCACATGTATGGCAACAAAACAGAGTTATAAAGGCTTTATTTCTGTAAATGTAATCTTTTAAAAAGAAAACTGTGTCTGGAGTTTGACGTTTTTCCTAATGTGAGCAGAATAATATCTGAGTCTGGAGTCATTAGCGTGAAGAAGGTCGTTCTCCGTGTCTGGGTTGTTTTCACATTAACTTCAGGTCTTCCTTTGCTGATCCTCCGAGTCTCCGCAGGTCAGACAACCACAGCTAGAGTCTAGTAATTGAACTACAAACCCAGGAGTTTAGAAAGGCATGTCATTCTTTTATATACTCTGGTACTTTTGGTTTGAACTGATATTTACTTTTTTTATGTTTCATTTGTGAATAAAAGTGTCAAATGTTGGTCATTTAACTTTTCTTAATTTAGTTTGTATACATATTTAAAAAAAAACTGTTTCATCAAAAATATCTGAAGTGCAAGCTGTGGATTTTTAGACATTTGTCCATCTTATCACAAAAACGTCCTTCCTTCATGTCCACAGAATCCAACATGATCAGCTTTTGGAGCAGCAGGAATCTCCTTTGATGGATGTTGGAAGTCAGTTTAAAGATCGCAGACAGAGAAGGACCATCTGGATCTTCTGGTTCTGCTGTAAAGAACTCAACATCATCACAGACCTCTGGAGGCACACGGCCAGGACATTGTTTTCGGGCTCAATCAGACGTTTGTTGTTCACGCATGCGCAGATAAGCAGCTCCTTGCTGGATGCATTTCTATCGGTGGCCTGTAGATGGCAGCATCGTTCTGAACAGAATCCTTTCAGGTGGTTCGGAGAACCACTCTGCTTTGCTCCAGCAGGTAAATCACTTCCATCTCACTTGAGTTGTTTTTGTCTGCGTCTATAGCTACATTAGTCCGCCAAAGGCTGAGCTCATGTTTTTCTGGTGGAGATTTACAAACAGAAAATGCAACAGTGATAAGTACTAATCATTGTGTTGTCATGTTTTCCTGCTGGCTTATTCTTGCTGCTCTGCTCTTCATTTTTGCATAATAACAAATAAAATAAATAGCAAAACCCCAATTGTACATAAAAACTGAGTTTTAAGACTTTAATAAAAATAGAAATAAAAGTTAAATTGTAAAACTGCAATTCAGGCTCAGCCTAATGTGTTTGTGATGGTCTTTCTAGAAAACATGATTGAGTAAAAATGTGTAAAAGTAATGTAAATACTTGTAAACTAAACCTGAGACCATCCGGGAAACTTCAGGAAAAATCATTTACATAAAAAAGACAAGACTATAAACAGATGTCAGTAACTTCTTTAGAAAAAAAAACTTCATTTCATGAACAATCTTCATTCAGACAGGAAGTACATGGCTCTGAACAGCCTCATTCACAAAGTGCAGACCGTAGAAACCAGTTTTTAGTGTCGGGTGGGCCGCGCGCGTCCTTCACCTGAACGAAGAATGCAGAAAGTTTCAGCAGAGAAAATGATTCGATCACAGAATTCATGATGTCAGAGAGGAAGTCGGTCTGAGGAGCATCGGATCCAACATTTCCTTTCACATCATGCAGGATGATGGCTGGAGAGGACCGTCAGCCACCAAGATCTCACCTGGATGGAGGTCACACCTCCTTCCAGGCTTCCAGCTGGAACGTGCAGCTTTCACAGAAAACAGCCTGAAGCCCACAGAAAGAGACTCCAGAGGGAAATGGTTAGTTCCAGAGTAAACCAGAGTGTGCAGGTGATGGCAGAAGCCAGCCTGCATCTGCAGTGGTGAGTCTTTCAGTCAAACGGATTCCAGCTGGAGGAGGTTCAGTGCAGAGCTTCGTCTCTGAGGAGGAAACCGAGTCTCCAGAAGGAGCTGCAGCATTTAGGAGTCTGCCATTGATCAGTAACACACAATGACTGGATAAAACAACCCCCCCCAGACAAAACCTGGTTTTTCAGCAGGGGGGGGGGGTCCTTCTGAAGGCATTTCTTTTTAGGACTGAAGACAGATGCAGCCTAACAGACTACAGAACTGCTGCATCCTGTCGTCTGCTCAACCCAACATTTATTAAGCTCCGCCCCTGAACAGTGAAGGCGGATCCACATTCAGATATGCACACAAACAATCCCAGCATCCTCCACTCTGCGCGTCGGGCTCCTCCCGCCTCCACGGCCATGGAGGTTCTGAAGGTCATGGTCCAAACGCGCAGCTCCACTGAGGATCTACTCAATCTACACATGGAAAGTGACTGTCGTTTCCCCGTCTACCCCAAACACCCCCCCCCCCATTTATCCCTCCACCAAGTGCTCCAGCCCCCGTCCGTCAGTCTGGATCAGAACCTGGGGTCAGACGTTCAGCTAACAGTCCTGCTCTCTGAGCAGCTGAGCAGGGCCAGAACTTGTCCAAAACAATCAAACAGAAAAAAAAAGAGCTTTTAGTTCCTCCTCCACCCGCCCCCCCCCACTCTGAGGCACCCTTGGGGTGTCTGTCCGGCCCAAACAGAACCTCCTGGTGCTACATGATGATGCGCGGCTCTGGGACCGACTCATTGATGGACTTGTGGGGCAGGACGTTGGCGCCGTTCAGGTAAAGCTCGTCGTTCACAATGACGTCCTCCCCCAGCACCGTCACGTTCTCCATGCGCACCTGAGGACGCAGACCCCCCCACCGTGAGACTGCAGCTCAGCTTCCGGTTCCACGGCTCCGACTCTGTACTCACCCACTGACCCACGGAGGAGCTCCATCCCACAATGCAGCTCTCCAACCAGGAGTGCGATCGAACTCTGGATCCCTTCAGCACCGTGCAGCGCTTTATCCTCACGCCATCCTCCACCACCACGCCGGCGCCGATGGTGACGTTGGGCCCGATGGTGCAGTTCTGTCCGATCTGTGCGGAGGGGTCCTGCGGGGGAGGAGGGGAGCAGACCGCCATGGACGACAGGCACTCGTTTCCCGGGAAGCGACATGGAGCGGGACTCACCACCAAGACGTTGCCAAGGAAACCGGGTCCCGTGTGCAGCCTGTCGGGAGCGTGCTGCCTCAGCGACTGCAGGTACATGCACATCCCCGTCAGGAAGTCTTTGGGCTGACCGATGTCCATCCAGAAACCTGCGGAGGACGGCCGGTTACCATGGAAACAACCCCCAACACCATCACAGAAGTGTCTTCTACATGAGCAGCTGGGAGCAGAGCTGCTGCTCCTCCTCACTGAGGGGAGCCGGTTGAGGTGAACATCTCCCCGGCAGAACTGGAGGAGCTTTGGTGGGGGAGAAGGTGAGGACCTCTGTCCCTGAGACCCGGCCCAGGACAAGCAGGAGGAGGTGAAAGGAAGGGTGACAGCACAGGAACAAAAGCTGCACGGTCCAATCAGGAGTCCAGGTTCTTAGGATCTGGCTGCTTCTGGTCCCTGTTCCACTGAGGGTCCAGAGAAGCACCAACAGATCCGCCTGACATTTGGGCCGGAACACGAAGGACAGGGCAGGAAGTGACTGCTGGGCGCCGTTCTAAGGCTGTTGGTGCTTCTCTACAAACCACGACTACAGGAGAGTGGATGTGAGGAGAGAGCCAACACTTACGTCTGACGGAGGCGTGAGCTGCAGAGACCAGAGCAACGCCATCAAAATCTCTGGATAACATTTATGACACTCATCCTAAACAGAAACCATCTGAACATGTTTAATGACAGAAAAACCTTTCTTCTCTAGATCCACTCAAACTTTCATTAAAGCGGTTCTAGAGGAAGACATTCCTGTTCTCAGAGCAGGACCACGTCACTTCAAGAAAACACTCCTCCACGTGGTTTTACTGGCCAGGAGTCTGCTGAAAAACGGCCGAACCGATGGGAGTGACCACGACCGTCGCCTGTATCACAGAACCGGACTGAGCGAGTGTGACGTCATCAGCCCAAAACGGTTTACTTCCAGCTCCAACCAAATGAAGTCAATTCAGTCGCCACTCCCTCAGGAAGCACTGATTGGTCCCAGTTGGTCTGAGTCATGGTTTCTATGGCAACCACTCATCAATCAGGAGTGGGGCTGTTGGAAGGCCACGCCCCTTCCACTTGAAAGCAGGCCACACAAAACCTGTCAAACATTTGAAATGTTGGACGTGTGGCCAGCAGGCTCCTCCTACTTTTACTGAGGCATTTGATTGGTCAGTTTGTAACTTGAATAACTTTGACTACAGAAAATAAATCATGAAAATAAATGAGAATTATGAAGAAGATGTTAAAAACGGTTCTTCTGACCAATTGAATGAGAGAAGAGAGAAAAGTGTTTAGTGAGGAGCTTTACAGGCTTAAAACATCTAGAATATTAGTCAAAAATAAAGGAATGCTCATTTCTTCTATGGCGGTTATTTTAGAAACTTTAAGTGCGATAAACGATGGACCAGTGTAAGGAAGCTTCAGTTATTTTTCATTTTTTTATTATTTTATTTCTATTATTTAACTTTTTTTAGAGCAAAAGTAAAAACTAATAACTTCAGTTGGAACCACAGTAAAACCGCAGAATTTGGTCAAAGTCTGAGCAGAAAGTTCTTTAACCAGAGTCACTGACATGTCCACCAATCAGAAAAGTGTCACCTGAACCATCAGCTGACAGACAGGTGGACACCCTGAGGAACCATCATGACCTCCTGAAGCCAAAGCTTTAGCAGGTGTCGGTGAGCGGATAGCAACGGCGTGGTGCAGAACAGTTACCCTGCAGCTCCATGGCGTACAGCTGGCTCTCCTCCGCCATGACGGGGAATATTTCCTTCTCGATGGATGTCGGTCTCAGCTGCGCAGACGGAGAAAGCAGTCCCGGTTATTTGCAGACGGCACTGCATTTCCTGCTGCTATGGAAACCCACAAGACGCTGCCACCCGTACCTGGATCCTGCTGAGCATGCTGGGATTGAAGATGTACATGCCGGCGTTGATCTTATTGGAGACAAAGACCTGCGGTTTCTCCACGAAGCGATGGATCTTCCCGCTTTCCGCCTCAAACACCACCACGCCGTATTTGGACGGCTCCTCCACCCGCGTCACCTGAACACACGCAAGAGCGTCAGGAACTTTGGAGGATTGAAGCGGCGAGGAAACCTTTAGATCTGAAACATCTGAGGAGGAAGGGTTCCCCTTCCAAGAACTCAAATCTTTTCCATTCTCATCTCAACATCTTGAGTTCTGACAGGCCAAAGTCCTCATTTCCCAGGGTGCAGTTTGTCTAACAGCCCTTTGAGGTCAAAGGTAGAGGTCGGGGTTCTTACCACGATGGTTCCCTCCTTGCCGTGGTTCCGGTGGAACTGCAGCAGATCTTGGAAGGGAAAGTCGCAGATGACGTCCGAGTTGAGGACGAAGAACGGTTCGTCGTCGATGTTCAGCAGCTCTCGAGCCAACGCCAGCGGCCCGGCTGAGAGAGCACGCACAGAACCAAAGGTAAGCTTTCTGCTAGAACCTTTTGGACCTTTCACTTAAAACACTGATCTTAGATTGATGAATCGTGAACATTAGTTAAGCCTCTAATGAAAATGCAGAATGAACTCAAATGTTTCTGTTGTGTTGTGCTGCGATGTTCTCAGTTGGAATCAGTCGCGTCTCTGTGAGCAGTTTAGAAAACTACAAGCTCGATAATTACAGAAATGACCGGCCAGTGGAACGAGTTCCCCAGAGGTTATTTGAGGAACTGCAGGTCTAGCCATTTTCAATTTTGGAGGTGCTTCAACCCTGAAGTCAAAGTGTTTGCTCACATTAAACTGATTCTGATCTGAAAAGCTCTCATGTTTCATGTGAAATCTTCTTCACATGGAACATGCCAGGATGTCTGTGGACGTTTACACTCATCGAACGTTGTTTTTTAAATAGTAAATAGAAAAATGTCGAGGTTGAGGTGCAAACAGTTTCCAGAGCGTAGAGTCTGAAGCGAGGAGACTCACCGGTTCCCAGAGGCTCCGTCTCGTGGGACAAAGAGATCCGGATCCCGAGCTGAGGAGAACAAAAAGTGGAGAAGACTCAACACTTTGGTTCTGACTCTGAATGTCAGACAATCTAAATGTTAAGATCTGATTTCAATTCAAGTTCAACGTCTTTAACTTCTGTGTTGTTCTGGATGGTCTGTTGGCGTGTTGCATGTGGGCGTGTTGGCCTATCAGAGTGTTGGCGTGTCACCGTTTTGGCCTGTCGGCGTGTGGGCGTGTCAGTGTGTTGGCGTTTTGAGCTGTGGGCGTATCAGCGTGTGGGCGTGTCACCGTTTTGGCCTGTCGGCGTATCGGCGTGTCAGTGTGTTGGCGTTTTGGGCTGTGGGCGTATCAGCGTGTCACCGTTTTGGCCTGTCGGCGTATCGGCGTGTCAGTGTGTTGGCGTTTTGGGCTGTGGGTGTATCAGCGTGTGGGCGTGTCACCGTTTTGGCCTCTCGGCGTATCGGCGTGTCAGTGTGTTGGCGTTTTGGGCTGTGGGTGTATCAGCGTGTGGGCGTGTCACCGTTTTGGCCTCTCGGCGTATCGGCGTGTCAGTGTGTTGGCGTTTTGGGCTGTGGGTGTATCAGCGTGTGGGCGTGTCACCGTTTTGGCCTCTCGGCGTATCGGCGTGTCAGTGTGTTGGCGTTTTGGGCTGTGGGTGTATCAGCGTGTGGGCGTGTCACCGTTTTGGCCTGTCGGCGTATCGGCGTGTCAGTGTGTTGGCGTTTTGGGCTGTGGGCGTATCAGCGTGTGGGCGTGTCAGCCTGTCGCTCACCCTCTGCTCCTGGACTCTCATCTCCCTCTCCAGCAGCTCCGACATGTAGCTCACAGCCAGGATCACATGGTTCACTCCGGCCTGCAAACACACCGTGACCGGTCAATAAAGTGCTGAGGTGACCTGGCACCGGCGCCCCCCTCCCCCGCCTCACCTTGACCAGCGCCTCCACCTGGTGCAGCAGGATGGGTTTGTTGCAGAACTCCACCAGTGGTTTGGGGACGCTGAGGGTGAGCGGTCGCAGCCGGGTCCCGTACCCCCCAACCAGAATCAGAGCCTTCATGTTTCTGCAGCAGAGATCAGAGAGAAATGTGACGCCAACAACTAAACAACATTTAGCCATTTGTCCTTCAGAGCAGAACCCAGCAATACACAGCACTGAAACAACAGTCACGTCTGTGGATGACGTCTGTTCTCTGACGGCACCTGTACCTGGATGACATCATCCAGGTACAGGTGCGCACCTGTACCTGCCTTCCACTAAACCAGTTTTACTGCTTTGTCTTTGCTGGACACAAAACTTAATCCTCAGATCTGTTCCAGAGGAGCGTCTCAGTTTTTCCTATTCAAGTCTAAACTTTAGACTAAAGAAGAAGGTCTGATCTGATCTGATATGATCCAGTCTGATCTGATATGATCCACTCTGATCTGATCTTCTGCCCCAAACCTCCCCCCTCCTGTCAGCAGGTGGAGGATCCAAACACTTTCAGACGTTTGCACTGATTCACTAAATCAACTTTGATCATTATTACTCTGATGCTTTCAAAGTCTGATCATCCTCCCATCATTTAAACTTCCAGGAATCGAACCTCCGAACAGTGGAGCTCCTCCTGTCTTGGATCAGGATCTCCTTCATGAGCAGAAGTTTGTCGGAACCAACTTCCGCTGGACGGAGACCTCGGGCTCTTCAGACCCATCAGCTCGGCTTCTCACTCAGGAGCTGAGCCTGAAGACTGAGGAGCTGTCAGGACTCTGGTCATGTGACCTCCTTCGAACTGCTTCTCCTGTCGTTAGCTTCTCCAGCTAATGTTATAGCTAACGTTCCAGAGGAGAACCGGTTCCGGTTAAAATGTTCCCGAGGAGAAACTTGAAGGAAACTTACAAATCTCTGCGCGGCGGACTTCCCGGGTAGCGCGGAGGATCCTCTCACCCGTAGTGACACGTAGGGTTGTTTGAATTCCTTGTTTGGCTTCCGGTTTAGCGCGTGGCGTGAATGAACGTCAGTGGGTCACGCAATATCCGGTTCTATCCTTCAAAGTAAAAGTCGCCAAAAATACCCTAAAATGTTTGCCTGACCATTAATCCTTTATAAGTAACTCTTATTTATTTATAAAAAATAAATTATAAAAGTGTTATACTTTTAATAAATAAATTTAGCTTCTTCCAACTTTTTAAGGTAATACATACAAGTTCCTTTAGCTTAAAAAATAAAATACACAATACTCCAATAAAATCCTCCTGCTGCAGCAAAATTACTTGCAGTTATGATTCTAATGAAATTATCTACTTGTCTCTGAATAGCAGCTAGACTTTGCTGTGCATCAGAAGGTAAGAATATGTGCTTTAAACCCATTCAACTAATCAACCTTTCTGCATTTTGAAGGAGAAGAAAACCAAACACGACCTCTTGATTTATTAATACAATGTAAATAAAACGAGATGGAGCTCCTAAGGGCTTCTCCTCGTGTTTAAATAAATCTGGGCCTAAACCACAAACCTAACAAACTATTCAGTTTCTTCTTCAAAGCCAACGAGCCTGAATGCAGGAATAAAAGAGCCACACGTGGCTCCAGAGCTGCAGGTTTCAGACCCAGCTTGAAGTTTGTTGAAATGAAAATCGGATGATTCAAAACTTTCCAAGTGATTATCCAAACAAAACAATCAGATATGTTGTATCTATTTACAGCGGGGCTAACAACTCTTCAGTCAGCCACCAATTGTGCAAGTTCTGCCACTTAAATAGATGAGAGAGGCGTGTCATTTTCATCAGAGGTAAACCTCAACTATGAGAGACAAAATGAGAAAAATAATCCAGAAAATCACAATGTCTGATTTTTATATAATTTATTTGTAAATGATGAAAGCCTGGAACTTTATTTAAAGACTCAGCAGCAGATTTGACCAGAAAAAACATATTTATGATACATAAATATCGCCCTGAAATGTTTTATAAATTAATACTTTTATTAGAAATTTAAAGACAGATGCATAAGCAGCCGTTACAATTTCTCTGCATTTTTCCTAAATATTAATTTAGACTAAAATATTGGGAATCAGCATTAAATGCATACAATTCAATCTCTGCCCCTAAAGACAAAGAAGACGATTCAGAGACAGGTTTCTTTTATTTGTAGGATGAAGGTATGGCAGAGGCCAGAGGTCAAGGAGCCCAGAGGAGGTCACAAACCAGAGCGATGTGGTCGGAGGGGTGAGCCAAGCTGGGCAGGGCCTCATAGGCCGTCACCTCCTGGTGGCTGGGCAGAGGAATCACCTGCTCCACCTGCAAAGGTAAAGTCCTGTTAGCCCTCACACACCTGAGCGTGTAAATGTGTCGTCTCCAGAGCTGCAGTCACGCTCAGAAAGCATGTTGCAGCTTACACCCCGCCCCCTAAATCCTTTTTTACTGAAGGTGCGACCCGACTGAGGGTTCAAACCCAAAACATCACATTGTGAGGGCACCCACTCCTCCACTAGGCCACTGAGCTGAATAACAGCTGATTTCTGGCTGTGAAGAGTGGAGTTCTGTTTTCAAGCAGAATGACGACAAGAAGAATTAAAACTAAAAAAAGTGAAAAGCTGTTCAGTGGAACCGTTACCACGGTTACGGGTAAACCCATTGGAACCGTTACCACGGTTACGGGTAAACCCAGTGGAACCGTTACCACGGTTACGGGTAAACCCATGGCTTCCGTTTCAAACGACTACTGGTTCCAGACTTTTGGCAGAGGTCACACGACCCCCGTCCAGGATGAGGAGGTGTCTGTGGATCCTCGGTACCTTCATGCTCTGCGGCTGAATGAAGACGTAGTCCAGGCAGCCGTGGAACCCCCCCACGTAGTTGGTGTAGGCGGGCTGTCCGCAGGCGCTCAGCAGCGGCGGGAACGGAGAGGTCAGCTCCATGCTGCAGGACTCCTCTGGACCCAGGCCGCTCCAGTCCGGATGCTGCTCGGGGACCGACCCCTCGCTGAGCAGCTGGAACAGACCTGAGGCACAAAACGCCGTCAGCCCCCCCAGCACGGCCTCGGAGCCTCAGCGCGGACTAACGGCTCCAGGATTTACCCGAGTCTGGCATGGAGTTGAAGTCGCCGCAAAAGAGAAGAGGGGCTTCCGGTGCAACCGTGTCCATCACATGACTCAAATGCCGCAGGGCCACTCCCACTTGGACCAGGCGAACGTTCCCTCCTTCAAAACAAACGGAAGTGAATTCCAGGCGCCGGCGTGGCGGGGACTTCATTCAGAGCACCAGTGGTTTTACCTTTAGGATGCCAGTACAGGTGAGTGTTGGCCACGATCAGCTTCCTGTCAGCTCTGAAGCGGTCCTCCAGCACAGTTACCTGCAGAAAACACCCGTTACACGCATGAGAGGATGAACCGGCAGCCCGTTGGAGCTCGTCACAACGCTGTGCAGGACAGCAGGAGCACCTGCAGGGAGGTGGACCTCTGCAGGACCTTCTCCTTCAGCGCCACATTCCCAGAAATCCTCTGCAGGAGCTCAGAGTGCAGGGGGTCAGAGGTCAACGCTTCGCTGAACATGATGTCATGGCTGCTCAGCAGCTGAAACTTTGACCTGAAACCCAAAACAAGAAGTGGGGTTTGAACTAAACTCATACAATCACATCCGTCTGGGGTTTTTAGAAAAACCAACAGCAGGTCAACAGCCTGATGTCCGAACGAACGTCCAGCCAGAGAGAAGATGAAGAAACAGTCGTCATCCTGAGACGTGTCGCGCAGTTTGTCACCAGGATGCAGGATTTAGGCAAAGCATCTCAGCGTCAGCGTTGTCAGTTGGGGTGAGTCTGGTGACTTTTATTAGCTTACACCAAAAAAAACTATCTTAGAAAAACAGGTTTCTGACTCCAGATGAGGCCAAACCTGCGGTAGAACGTCGCCAGCCCTTCGTGCTGCTTCTCTTTGATCCTGAACACGCCGTCCAGGCCGAAGGCGTCCAGAGCAGGACTCAGACTGTCGGCAAACACTCCTGCAGGGAAAAACGCAGACGATAAAGATCACATGACCTTGGGTCGGACTGCAGCGGTCCAAATGCATCGATGGAGGATGGAACTGGATTTGTCTGATGAAATCTGCTTCAGCAGAAACGGAGAGGACACCAAGTCTGCTCTACTGCAGCCGCTGCGAGCAGCTTCAGATCTGGGTTTTGGTTCCAGGTGGTTCTGATGGCACAAGCTCTCACGTCTATCGACATTTCTGAGAATCAGGATGAAGGAAAGGGGAGAACTTTCTTCTGTTCTGAGCTCGACGGCTCAGAGCTGCGTGACGTTCGTCAGACCTGATGGCTGATTCTGGATCACATTTTAAATCATCTTCATTCAGCAAAAAAGCCACAAACTGCTCAGGAGCGTCCTTCACCTTTGTCCACCTCCTGCAGGCAGAGGATGTCGCCGTTGTATCCCGCCAGCTCCTTCTTCACCAAGTTCTGCCTGTAGTCCAGCTGAAGAGCGTACGGGGCGCAGTACGGGTACAGAACCGTCTTGGACAGTTCTGTCTGAGCGTAGATGTCTGCCAGAATGTTGTAGGACACCACCCTCACCGCCGGCCACGCCGCCTCCTTCGCCGTGTACGCGTGGCGGCCGTCAAAAGTACAAACTCCAGGCCCCGCCTCCACGGCCGAAACGGAGACCAGCTCTTTGGCCGGGCCGCTGCGCCCCCCCTCTTTGGGTGTGCACCTCAGTTTGAGCCTGCAGCCGATGTCCTGGTTGGAGGGGACGTGGACACGCGCAGAACCCACCCGGGTCCAGGATGAGTCCAGATCCAGACCGTCTGCAGAGCTGAAAGGAGCAGAAAACATCACTTTGGTTCTGGTCTGTCGGAGGTTTCTGCATTCAGGAGTCTCAGTGTTTATCTTCACAAAGACACGGATGTTGCTAAAACGCACCACGCGCGAGCGCGCGCGCACACCCACACCTCTGGTGCATCCACCTGCAGCTTCTCCTTCATTCTCCTGCTGCTCGGTTCCTCTAAGCTTCTTCTAGTGATGTAATGAACCAGAACCGGCCTCCAAACTAACCAACAAGTTCTGGTCTCGTGCATCAGTAACGCGTTACTCGTTACCTCGTACTCGGTGGGTTCTCTCGGAACCACGTGAACTCGCTGTCCTGCAGGTTTGCAAACTCCACCTCCAGTTTGGGGCAGACCGGAAAGCCGGAGAGCAGCGACAGCGGCAGCTCCGCCGTGGTGAGGGTGGGGGGGTTCCGGTGCACGGTGAACGTCACGTCTCCCACCTGCAGCACGGCTCCGTCCCGCCACGCCTCCGAGTTGGGGACCGTTTCCGGTACTTCCTCGCCGCCGCAGAGCAGCTTCACCGCCGCGGGCGCCGCAGCCTCGCCCGGCGGCTCACCGCGGCTCTTCCTGGACTTCTTCGCCTGCTTGAGGAGGCTCTTGGCGGTGGAGCTGGAGATCCTGGTGAGGACCTTCCCCAGCGCCTCGTCCTGGTCCCGCAGCATGTGCCGGTGGCTGCCGTTCAGGCAGAAGGAGATGGTGAGCTTCGGCTCCCCGGGAAGGCTCCTCACGATCACCGGTTCCATTCCGCGGAATAGGCAGCGGGCTCCTGACAGAGTCCTCGACAAGGGAGGGGGGAGGCAGCGACGGAAGAGAGCGACGGCAGCGGACAGGTGACCGGACATGAAGTCCTCGAACCTGCCCGGTAAAGGTGTGACTGTCCAGGTGAACCGCAGCGGCGTTAGCCGGATGCTAACCACGAGATGCTAACTGACAGAAAAACCGCACAAACATGACTTTGTTTCAGTCCAACTTCTGTGCTTTTAAAGGAAAAGACGATTCCGGCTTAAAATTAGGCTTTAAAAGCGCGTTCATGGGAAAAACGTCCGTTTTTTGAGGTCACGCGTTCCTCAAAGCGGCAGAAGTTTCTTCTTCTGCTTGCATTCTGGATGATCAGCTGTTGCTGACAACAACAGAGCCACCATCAGGACACAACTGGAATTGCAAGTAGTGTCTTCTGTTTGCTTTTTTTTTACTGAACTTTTAAAAAAAATCTATTAGAAATGAACTTATTGAGACGTCATCTAAATTTGACCAATCAGGACTTTGAGTGAGACCTAGCCTTTCACCAAACTAATGTGTTGAAAAGTTCGGAAAGGTTTAAGCTTCAACAAATGTATTACTTTATTTAAAACATGGAGTAAAAACAATTAAAACTGGGTATAAAGAGAGGTCATAATTCAGAGAAGACACGTTTTTCAAATATTTTATTTTTATTTAGTGATATTATTTGGGATGTTGTAAAGAAACTGATGTTGACAGATTACAAAAGACTAGAAATATATTCTTTTTTTTTTTTTAAATAAAAAACAACAAGATCCTGAGCTGGAAGAACATCAGACCAGAAACATCAAGATAGTGGAGTATTTCGTTCTGTTCCATTTAAATGGCATTCTTCTCAGTCGTGTTCTCGTCACAGCAGTGCTCCAGCTGTTCCGTGCTTTGGGGAAAGTACATGTCCGCCTTGTGATTGTCGTCGTGCTCGATGTGTTTCAGGTGAATGACCATGTGTAGGGCGTATGCCAGCACCAGCAGCAGGATCAGGGAGCTGATGAGGCCCATCAGAATGGCTGGTGTCAGGATGGTGGTGCAGTCGCTCGCTGGGGAAAATCTCCCAGAGCTGACGTTGAACGCCTGGATCTACACAGATCAGTGAAGGCTTCAAATTAGAGGTAGTCGCTCATCTTTACACTGAGCAAAACGGCAGCAAAAGAGTACCTGGAAGTCGATGAAGGTGATGGACCAGCGGCGAGCGTGGTCAGTGCTGGGTAGCAGCAGGCCGCTGTATCGCTGCAGGCTGCTGACATGGGGGCATCGGTACGAGGAGGACGCCGGAGCGTACACATCGCTGGCGTTAAACAAAGCTTCCTCTGAGGAGTTGTAGATGAGCAGGACGCTGTCCACCGAGAACCACCACTGACCCGAAGACTCGTAGAAAGTGTTGGAGAGCTGCAACCTGACCAAGTGAAAGCAGACGGCCGTTAGTGCAACATATGTTTAAAAAAAAAAGGCCTTGACGGGGGGTTCACTGCCCCCAAAAGTCAAGCAGTTGGAGGAAAAGCATGCATCCATCCAACAATCCATCCATTTACCCAAATATAGTTGCTTTGCTCTGAGCGGGATCTTGGAGCTTTTCCCATCTGTTATGGTGGGCTGTCGTATTCTGTTCTTTAACATTAAATCCATGGCAGCTATCTGCATGGATGGAGACCCGAGTCACTGGCATGGAAGTCACTCATGGAGTCCTCAAAGAGCTTGGCTTGAACTTCCAGTGACTTAACCAGACGTTTGCAGAGAGGAAACCTGCTGAGGTCTTCTGTTCTCTGGCTGATTGTTCTCATTCTCTTTAGTAAATGCATCACCTTAAAGTTCTCCTTCAGAACGATTTGTTCTGATTAGGGAAAAATAACTAAAAGATGTGCAGACTTTCTGTCTAAAACGTAGAATACGACCATGTAGATCAGCTCAGTGAGAAGAAACTCCACTGAAGGAAATCCATGTTTCCTTGCTTTGCTCTCAATCAGAGAGATGTGCAAAGGATGATGGGAAATGGAGTTTCTCGTCCCTCTGTCACAGACATTTGATTCACAAACTTCAGTCTCACAAAACCTCACTGTTGAGCAGGTTCCTCCCTCAGACAGCAAGGAATCTCAATGAAGAACCGAGCCGGACTGGATCTATGCACAACCTTCTGAGGAGTTCTGTTCTGAGAAGAACCCGTTGACTATATAAGAGAACTGGACTGAGCAAAGTGTTTTGTCATCCATAGAAAATGACAAACCTCCAGCAGCATAAAGCCAATTCAGTGTCCATTTTTCCACTATACGGACGCCGCCATTTGATCAGTGAGAAGTGAGAAGTCCGAGTCTGTTTGAGTCAACGTTTCTATGACAACCACTGAAAGCAGGCCCGGGAGAATCAGGCTACGTTCACACTGCAGGCTGAAACGACCCAATTCCGAATTTTTTGCCCCTAAGCGGCCCAATTCCGATCTTTTCATGACAGTCTGAATGACACAGATCCGATCTTTTCAATTGCGACCCAGGCCCCGTGGATTTGCCGTCCTGATTCCGAATTGTAGCCGATCTTTTCAATTGCGACCGCCGTCTGACCGGCCAGGCGACTTGATTCCGAACTGTACGTCATCGACACGCAACAAACGTCATCATTTTGCGTTGAAGTAGGCGGGAACGAGAACGTAAACATTAACCATGGTGGACGATGCTGCTGAGATCAGTCAGTGGAAGGGAAGCGAGATCCCCGATTGGATTAATAGTTGGGCTGATCGCTCTTTTCAGGCCAAACTCCAGGGCTCTTATCGCAACTGGGCGGTTTTTGAAAAAAATTCCAGATAAATGGCAGAGCGTGGTGTTGAACCTTTACCGCGATAACTTTTTTTTCTTTCTCCCCTTCCGACCGTGCTCAAGCGCGGGGGACCCGAGGCGATCCTCCTCCTCCCTGTTCTGATCCTTAGATTCTCCAGAACGGGTTAATAAAGAGTCCATAGCATTTAATCTGGGGGAAACCTTCTTTTATTACCGTCCTCCGTAACACACAACATGAATGCGCGCCCACACTGCCCCCCCCTATTCTCTATCGCGGCACGCGCTTGCACACACGCGGGGGCGCGGCCCCAGCACATTCACATTCCTCTTCCACTACAGTGGGTACAGACGATCCCGACTCCAATGCCTTCTTAAAATGAGAAGATTGTAATTGT